>NW_026912961.1:2962500-3545000 GCF_034315485.1 Pezoporus occidentalis | reverse complement strand
TGTTAATTACTGTGGAGTTTATTGTTGACGCTTCTCTGCGAGTTACTGTTAAAATAACTTTGTTTAGCGTGCAACTGCACAATAACATGCATGTGGACAAGGACTTCTGTTTCACCCTCCTTTTGCTGTTCATAAGCAAAGTGAAGTGTCGTTTTCTCCCACTTGTTTTGGCAATTCAGACAGATGCTTAAGACACAGGAAGTAGCACAAACCATGCTGAGCAAACTTTTAAATTAAGACATGTGCTCTGTTTTTACTGGCAAAAGTCTGTGCTCTACAGTGCTTAAACATAAAAGCATTTCTCTGTCTTTGAAAGAAGCTAATTGCCATAATGCTGCCTCACTGACTGTATTAGTTTATGGGCCCATTTGTAATTACAGAGGGGGCCAGCCCTGACCCTGTGGTTAGGGTTGCCTAACACCTTCCCCTATAAAAAATTCTTGCAAGTTTTTTTTGTTTTTTTTTTTTTTCTCCTTTCTTTTTGAATGCCAGAAGCTCTCAGTAAGTGACACCGTTGTGGTGAAAAGCCCCAGCCCCTTTTGAACAGTCGTGGGGGTGAGGGAGAGCAGAGGAAGAGTGAGAGGTGATGTGGACCTCCGGGGTGGGAAGCATCTTCCCACCCAGCTCAGCTGCTCGCGCCTTGGGTCAGCCAGACCAGCTGGAAACTTGGCCATAAGGCTCCTGCTTAACAGTCAGAACTTAGCACATGCCAGGAGAGGGAAGCTGTGTCACCATTTTGTGTATAATAACTTCTGCACCATTTTGTGGTGCAAGATTTGCCTGCCTTTTGGGGGCAAAAAAAAAATAAAATGCTGAGGGCATTCAGCACAGGAAAAACTAATTAGCAGGTAGATTGCAAAGTGGGGTATCAGGATGCTAGGGTGCCTGAGTCTTTCAGCATTTATGTAAGCTTGATCCTGCCCCATTGTGTATGTGCATCGTGGTGCAGGTTTCAGTTACGCACTCACTGATCTCATTACTGGTTTTCCTAGAGGACCTCTCTCAGTGCACAAAATACATTAGGAAAGCAGAATTAAGGCTGCAGAGGTGACTAAATCTAGCTTGAAAATGTCTGGCTGTTTAGCTTAGGAACTGAAATAACTTTAAACATAAAAATTCAGGCATATGAAATAATTACCACTGTAAGCCCCTTGAGGCAGGGATTCTGATTTTGGTGTATGTTACAGAAAGTGAAGGAGTTGTTCGTACGTGTCAGTCACAGTGTATACTGTGGACTCTGTGCATTAAAGCTAGGAAACAGATTTTGTGACAAAAACTGTGAAAAGTTGAGAATTCAGAGTTACCAGTTTGGTTTTACTTTTATAATTTTATTTTTTTTAATGAGAAAATGTGTATGTACTAATTGTTGACATAAGAGGGAATTGGGTTTATCAGATAGGTGGGCCAGTTTGTGAGCAGTGTGATTGTAATTGTTAAAGAAGTCACCTCTTCTGCTGTCTCCAGATTGAGCACATCTTGTCACTGACTTTCAGAAAACCTATTTAGCCACAAGGCACAGCAGGAGCAGAACAAAGATGATAATGTGAAGCACAGGATGTATAAACGGATACTTACAGTAACTAACAGACAATGCACTTGAAGCCAAACCTATCTATATTCAAGAAATGGTATTCTGTGAAAGAAGCTGAATGTTTGAATTAAAAATTAATCTTTATTTTAAGATATAAAGATATTAAATGGTTTTAAGAATATTTGTTTGCCTCTCTTGTTCATCTGTATATTTTTACACATTTTGTCTTTTTCAAAATGGTACTTTTATAGTTCTGCTGGTATCTTGAAGTGCTACTTCTGTAATTTTTTTTCCCCCTTGATATTGTTTATCTTCGTGGTGGCACAAACCCTGTAGTTCAGTGTAGCAGAAAGCATTTTGGCACAATATCAAGAGCACGTATCCATATATTTTAATAATATTTTTAAAAATACAACTGTAATATGTCACAAATAATAAACAGAACTCTAAATAGTGCTTTCTTGCCTGCATGGATAGGATTTTGACATAAAGAATCATCTTTCGACGGCCAGGACAGGTACATAATGCTCTTGTATTGAACACTGTGGTGTTATGGCTGAGATGTTTAAATGTGCAAATGTCAGGCATGTCAAAGTTATAGTCCCCACAGTAAACTTGAATTGGTCTCTTTATGGCTGTGTGTTTGTATGGTATGCTGTATTGCCAACGCCAAATCTTAAATCATGCCAGTCCCCAGAAAATCATGAGATTGGCTTAAAATTAATCATTGAGAGAAAAATAATAAATTTGGGGTTCTTTTTATTTCCCTTCTAATTTTAAGCTGTCAGGCTGTTCTTGGCTCATGCTTCCTAGGTTTTCACCAGTATTCTACCATAATAGTTTTTCATAAGTAAGGAGTGAAATATCCCAAGATTCATGATAAAGACAGGGGAGCTGGGTATGAGGTACAGCTGGAAACTTTTTGTCATAATTTCTCATTCTTGGGAAATATGTGAAGTGCTCTCTCCTAGGTAAAAATAATACCAAATTAAAAATATATACTTATCCTTTCTGTAATTGCTTGTTAAGTTTTTGTGGATTATATATTGTAAGATGGCACAGATACGCTGGTGGAAGTTCCCCTTTCTGTATTAGAAGGAGAGGGAACATAGGCCATAGTTCTGAATTGAGATCTTCTAACTTGTCCTCTCTTACTTGGTCTACTGAAATGGTTTCTCTGCAGGATCTTACACTGCCAGAGGTTTCTGACATTTGCTGGGTCAGATTCAACTTCTTCAAAGGAGAAAAACCTTTCAGTGTTATGTTTGGGATGTGGGACATTGGCAAGGAGAATGTGTGCTTTTCTCTTTTCTTGTGGTTGCTTGAGAACCTCAGCAGAGCATCTCAGAGTTGGGCAGAAATCAAAATCTGGCTCCTTCATGCCGTAAAGAATCTGCAGAACAATAGGTCGTGCCACTAGGATTTGTTTGGCACGTTGTGTCCTGTGTGCGTGTTGTGTATGATCGAGAGCATTTATTTTTTAAAAATGCTGCTATTTCTTCCATCTTAAATGCAATAAATTTCTCTTGTATTTACTCTGTCTGCTTAATGTGCTTGGCTTCTCTTAGTGCTGAAGTGTTTGGAGAATTTGCAAACGTGAATAAAACCCTCTGACCCTGTCCTGCAGTACTCAAGAGAGAAGTGATTGCCCTTGGACTAGGTAGCTGGTGATGGAATGACACCGTATTGAGGGCATGATGATCCTGCTGCTGGGACATCCCCTGGGTTTCAGTTACAGGCATAGCCAGTAATGCACATTTACTATGACAGAAGAGTAATTTGGAAAGCAAAGGGGCCTCTTTCCCCTTGTCTTTTCCGCTTTGAACCTCAGACTGACAAATCAAAATGCAGCAGGGCCAACATCTGTGAACTGCAAATCCTTTGTGAAACATTGTGGTACCTGTAGGCAGTGACAGCAAATGCTATTGAAATTTAACACTAACAGATTTAAACCCAAGGACAACAGCAAAAAGGTCTAGCCTGGGTCTGCTGTGTCCTCAGGGCAGTGGGTTTCCTCAAAACTCACTGTGGGGTGTCCATGGGGTTGCAACAGGAGGTTGAGCAGGGAATGAGGGGAGAACAGGTAACCTGAAGCCCACTGAGCTGGCAGTGTGATTCCCCTTGCAGCGGCTGTGGGGATCCCCTTTGCAGCGGCTGTGTGGAGGCTTGCATGATGGTGCACAGACGTCAGTGTTTGGGAAGTCTGGTTGCAGGGTGTTTTTGGCAGTTGCTCCACGGCTGTAGCTGTCACTTAGCATGTTAATCTGACAGCGTTATTTAATCATAGGGGAAATTGGAGTGAGTTTCTAGCTGGGGGTTGAGGGAAAAGAGGCATTTTGATAACTCTTTTTATTTCTAACGACTCTGCTTCTTGGCAGGAGAGGTGGAACTTTATTTTTGCGTGTTCTTTATAATGCATATAGGTAACTGAGGGCTTCTGGGTTGAAATACATGGATATCTGGTTAACCTCTCCTTCTCAGTAACTTCTGTTTGGTGGTCAACCAATTACTCCTATGTAGCATTTCATTCAAATTTTACCTCTTAAACCTATGGGGAAAATGGAGAAATCACTGAGGAAAGCTTTAACCTTTGGACAACCACTTTTCCTCATTTCTGACTTTCCACGGGGATGAGTAAGGCGTTTTCAGCTGTGCCTCATAGCTGAAATGCTTCTGTGTTGTTTCCCTATTAAGCTTTCCTATTAATGAATGCAAGGGAGAGAAAATAACTGTAGAGTACCCCAGCTAAGGCTTGGGGAAGGGGGCAGGCGTGGACCTGGCAATACTTTTTTATGTGTTCTCATGAAAGCCGCTTCCCTGAGGGGAGTGCAGTACTGGTTTTGCTGGTTTTCTGTCAGCGTCTCTGGTAGTGTCTCTGACCACCTTTCTGTCTGCCTTGGCAGATCCTGTGTTGGGTTTGAGGTGGACAAGCCACCATCTCGCTGCTTGACAGCCAAGTAGCCAGTGGCAGCATGGACTCTGGACATTTGAATCCAGCAGTTGAGCCAAACTATGTCAGTGATTTGGCATCGAGAGGGATGTGGGGCTCCGCTGGATGTGTAAAGCAGCCGTGGGATGGAGGAGGGTGAGTTAATACTCGTCCTTCATGAAGCACTGTGGGTCTGTAGGGAAAAGTCAGTGTTGGTATCTGTCCCGTTTTCTGCTCTGGATACCTGCAGGTGCCTACCCAGGGCCCTGTCTGTCTTGGATCTGGGAAAGAGGCTGTTTTTAATTTAAGGCATGTGACAGATTACCAGTTGTGGTTTCTCTGTCTGCATGCTCATGCTCTGCAGCACTTTGTGAAAAGCCCCTTAGCATTTCTGTGCCTTTGTCTCACTCTGAAGTAGTGAGGATATTTACATGACAGGAAGTGATCTAAGATTTAATTTGTTAACATTCATTATTAGATGAGAGGCTTTAGAGAATCACAGAATATTGAATGAATATGTCTTTGCCATGGAGGGAAGAGGACTCCTTCCAAACCTGTGTGTGCTCTCTAACAAGGTCCAGCAGTTCCTTAACTGCCATGGGATTTCCTTTGTCCTTATGACACAGAGGTTAACAGGAGATAACAGTAAAGATACTTGAGTTGTCCTTCTGCCTGCTACTCTGTTAATTGTATTTGGAGGTAAAAGTTGGAAATGGGAAGAGGGTGGTCATGTGATAACATTTGGAGAAGGAAAGCAAAGAGTCCAAAGCTGACAAAAATGCTTATGCCGGATTTTTGTTTTGAGGAAGGAGAACAACGAAAGATTGGAGGGAGCTCATAAACTGGTTTTCGTATCTCTTATTTCCCTGCAGTACCATTCACTCTGTATGACAACCATCAACTTTCACAGTGCCCCCTTTGAAAGATGGCACTGTGCTCATGTTTTTTTAAAAAGAAAGTCAGCTACACCACCCCTGCTCTCTGCTTTCTGTAATTTTATAAAACATGTGACAAGATACCAAGTAGGCACCTCTTGTTAAAATATCAGTCCATAGCATTTGAATAACACAAGACTGGAAAGACTCTGCATAAAATAGACCCCGTGTGTTTGTGTCAGTGGGTTAACAAAGGATAGGATGTGTTTTCTTCTACTCAATTTAACCACTAGCCTTTCTATCCTAATTGTAGAAAGCTGTTGCAGTCTAAGCATGTTGCTTATTTACAGTTTTTCTCAGTCCTTCTTAATTTCTGGGGACAAACTATATGTTTTCTTTCTCAGTCTTGTCCTAAGCAACAGCTACAACAACAAAATCTAAGCATTGGTGAGAGTTTCTCACATATTTGTTGCTTCAAAACATCATCAATGAAATAAGCACCAACTCTTCCAAACATCAGAGGACTTCTTATGTCAGAGTTACTTGTTATATATTTGCCCATATGCAAATACAGAGATGTTACTCATGAAAAGTAAATTGTGTAGAAGCTCTTGGTTTAATTAATTCGAGAGTGATGCCCTGCTTCCTTTGCACCTCTTCACTTCCATGTGCTTGTAGAGATAGCTATTAAGGAAAACAAATTTAATAATACGTGTTTAATGTGGACAACATGAGGAGAAAGACATTTTCCGTGCATCTCTACAGGATTCTCTGTTCTTTTCCCTCTCACAGCATTCCCTGGCTTGTGTCTGCAGACTGGTGACACCAAAACATGCATCCTGTTTCACTTTTAGGCAAGCATAAGAAAAAAGTGTTAAAGTTCTGTGGCCTCCTGGAAATTTCTGAGAAATGGTTTGTTTCTGACATCTCTTCTAAAACCATATTTGACTGAGGATGACAGTTGTACTTAGGCTTGATCATACAGATAACAGATGTAAAGAGCAACAGCTCTATAAGATTGTACAAGAAGAGAGCCCCCACAAGCACACCTGTGCAGTGTTTTTTTTCTGAGGTTTTAGGTTTCCACTTGAAGGTGGGTTTTCAAACATGTACGAGATGCTTTTCAAACTAACATTAGCACCCTTGCTATTGCACACTTTAAAAGCCTACCTCTATAGAAAGACATAAGATTTTCTTTTGCAGATACAAACATCCAGCTTCTTCACATACGCAACAATTTTTTCCAAATATGGCCTTCAGACAAATTGACATATAGGCTGTGTGAATGTATGAAATGGTGATGCTTTGTACTTTGTTTAGTTGTTACTTACTTAGCTCTGTTTTCTGCTTGGAACTGAGGTGTGCATTTTTTTCGAAAGCAGTGATTCTTAACAAGTCTTTTTGTGTGGGTGAAAAGAATCCTGGGATAATCTGAGTTCACATGTTTTCAAAGGAAAATGCCACTGTAAGTATGCACTGCATTAAGGTTTGTTTAAGCCTGCGACAGAACCTGGAGAGCCTGAAAATCCGTAGGGGCAGGAAATACCTCTCTGTATTAATGTGAAGCAAGAGTAAAAGACTCCCAGGTGGATGGGATGCAACTGCCAGGATCTGGGGTTTGGAGGGATCCAGGGGCAGGTTTTTGGGCCTCCTATGGAACCTTGGACAAGATGCTTTGATTGCTGTAGGCAGTGAGACAGAAGTGATGCTGCAGGGCCGGCTGAATCAGGACAGAACAATGCTTGCGGTGTGTAGGTATGTTAAGGGATTCAGCATGGAGCCAAAGAAATGTAACACATACAGAGGGTAGCTCATGGGGAAGTGTTGAGGTCATGGGTGTGTCCTAAACCTCTTGCTGCTTAAAGGCTGAGACGCCAGAGCTGGTGCAGCCAGGACATGCTGCCTTGCCTTGGTAGTTTCAGAATCAGTGGCACCTAAACTTTATTGTAAATGTAGTGCACATTTTCTTAAACAAAAAAAAAAAGCAAAAAAGCTGCAGAAAGCAGCACTCTTGGTTTGTCTGCTGGTGAGACCCATGTTTCTTCTCTTTCAGCAGAATGACTAGGATACCCAGGTGTCCTGGGTTCAGCAGTAGCAGTCATGTTTCTCCTTTGTGGTAGCTGGTGCAGTGCTGTGTTTTGACTTCCAGCCTGGGAACAATGTTGGTGAAGCCGATGTTTTCGGTTGTTGCTAAGTGATGTTTACCCTGACCAAGGACTTTGTGAGGCTCATGCTCTGCCAGGGAGGAGGGGAAGCTGTGAGGAAGCAGAGATGGGGCGCCTGACCCGGGCTAGCTGGGGAGGTATGCCATACCACAGCACATCATGCCCGGGGTGGGGGGTAACTGGGAGTTACCCGGAAGGACATGGGCTTCCGGGTGGGACTTGTTTCTTGGCCGGTGGTATCGTATTCTCTTCCCTTGTTATTTTCCCTTATCATTGTTGTAGTTGATAGTAGCGGTGGTGGTTTGTGTTGTACATTGGTTGCTGGACTGTTCTTGTCTCAACCCGTAGGAGTTGCACTCTTTCGATCCTCCTCCCCGTTCCTCTGGGAGCGGGGAAGGGGAGAGCCCCGGGGGGGGGGCTTGATTGTTGTCAGCCCGGCACCACTCACTGGGAGTGAGTGAACAAGTTGCCTGACTGGGTTTAAACCATGACACCAGTGGAAAACTTTCTGGACTGCATGAGATCCTTAATGGTTCAGTAGAGCTGAAAGAGAAGTGATGCATGGTGTGCTGTTATTCTGGAAAGAATCTGGCCAGCTGAAGAAGCTGTGCAGGGTTCCATCCAGTCCCTGCCCAAACCCTAATTTACATGTTTTAGCCTATGGTTATATTTCATGTACAATAATAAAAGGGAGTTTCTTTCTCCAGTGGAAGAACTGGGAGTATTTCCCAATCAGAGTTTACAGAAGCCTGTTTATTAGACAAGGTGTTCTCCTAGGAGGTGGGAAGGAGAAGTAGAGGAAGAATTAAAGTCCTGAGATTAGACTCTTTAGCCACTAACCTATTATTTAGAAGTCTGCCTGTTCTCCACCATTTTATTTATTTATTTATTCTTAAATGTGCTGCTGCTGTATGTTCTGTGGGAATGATTCTGACAGTGGTTCTCAGCTCTCTGGGGGTCATGGTTGAAGAGCGTTGAGTTCGGAGAGCTGCAAGGGCAGGGTGTTTGCAGGGCTGAGCTGAATGCCAATGAGCTTGGTCTTGTGAAGCCAAAGATTCCTCTGAATATGTCTGGAAAGGGGACTCCATAGGGTTAATGGGGAGCTTCAGTGCTGGAGGTGGAGACTGCTATGCTGGTTTCTTCTGGCTTCAGCACTGCATTGTGTCTGAGTGGGGAGGCGAGAGGAGGGTTGTAGTCTGAGATTTTAATTCCTAAATTCTTGTAATGCTCCAGCCCTCATACATGATGTGCCTTTTTTTTTTTTTTTTTTTGAGATGCAGAGGTACATTTATGTATCTGTGGTTATGGGTAAGTGCTCCCCTGTGCTTAGGAATTCTTGAAAGTCTTCTTGAGCATTTGTCTGTCTCTGGCTTTCTGCTTGAATTACATGTCTAGTCTGCTTAGTTATTTCCTTAAATCCCACTGTGCATACCTTTTGGAGACTTCTCTTATGGCTTTCAGTGCTGCTCTGTCTGGGAAGTAGAAGTAATACTATTTCTTGAAGCATAACCCTTATCATGGAGTGTTTGAAGAGCAGCATGTTAAGAAATCGGAGGTGAAATATTATTACATGGGAGTCGCTTAGAAGTGAGTGTGTTTATCTCTTTTGATTGTACAATGCTTGTGGGAGGGTGCTCTTCCCTAAGGCAGTTTTGTCCTTGTTTTCCCTCTCATGTAAATTCTGCTGTCATTTCCATTCCAGTAGCAATTAGCATGCTTCAATGATGTACCTTTCAGCGATAATGCAGTCAACGCTTTGATTTGTATTAAGGAAGTTTGCCCTCGGTAATATATCTGCTCAGCCTCTGTTCTCCATCTGGGAAATGGGGTACTCCATTTTTACTTGGGTGAGATTTCTGGGGAAAGACCAAAACAAAATTTCCTATCTTGTCATAGCATGTCCCATTTGATATGGTTGAAAATTAGGCTTTCTGCACCTCTACTGACTAAGCTATACTAGACGCTCAGAAATACTGTAGTCTTGCTACATTCACAGCTGTTCTGCCTCCAAAATTGGCACCGTTCTGAGGAAGGTAACCAAGAAACGTAGTGGCAAAGTGGCTCTCGGGTAGAGACGGTGACCTACTTTACCATCGAAATCCTACTGCTTCACCAAAGGGGAAAAGCAGAGCAGTATTTCAGTGGAGAGTACCTGCTGTCAAACCTTCCTCCTATAATTATGCTGAAGACAGCCCTCGCACTCATATTTCTTTTTTGAAGTCCAACTTGCATTTATGATCACAACTCCATTTACAGCTTCTCACATGTGTGTGGTATTCATATGCCAAGGAGCAAAGACTCAACCAAAGCTGTGATCGTCACTGTTGAATACTAAGCTGGTTTGCCTAATCTTGTTGATGACTTTAAAAATATTCTTTTTCGTACTTCTCTTTGCTTTGCTTTCACCTATGCAGCATAGTATGTTGGCAGTAGTGAACTGACTTCTTTCAGTAAAGACATCAGTCATTTTGAACTGCCTTCCCTTTATAGCAAAGGTTAATATTTTCCAACTTACTCTTTTCACTGAAGCTCAAAGGAAACACAGTCTGAGGTACCCACTAGTCATCAAATCTATTTTGCCTGCTCCTCCCCAGTGTTTTCTGTTGTCTTTGTGAAAAACAGTGGTTTTACACAAACAGGTTTGCAAACAGTCAGTAGGTAGTTTAGTGACTTTAGGGTTTCCTTTTTTTGTATTTCGGCAAATTTCTAATGCAAACAGAATAGCACAACTAAGTCTCTAATTGCCATGGGAAGCTACTGTGATGAAAAGGAATAATTATAATAGTTTGTGCAAAACAGAGTCTCATAAAACAAAATAGGTACATCTTCTGTGTATTTTTGTGGGTAAAAATGTTAAGATTTGAACGGGTCTTTTTCATATAAGTGCTTGCCTGAAACCTTTTTGATTAAAAGGGTGGCAAGATTACAGACCTAGCAGACTAAACATGAAATTAATAAGCCCAGGGGCTGCATTTTGGTAAACCATAGAATTACCTGAGGGCAAAAAAACAGGTATAGAAATGTGGTTTTGCTGTCTGTCATGCTGTCTGCTATAGCTGACTAAACATGCATTGGTTTATGCATTTGTGTTTTTCACAGTTTTGACCACAATGTTTAATTTCTTCATCTGACCACAGCCGAACTAGTACATACACCATTAATGTAAACTAGGTTCTATTTATTTATTTATTGATGTGAGGTCACTGTGCAATTGGGTATTGGTGATTAGCTTTCCCAGACGACTTAACAGATCTAAAGACTAGTCAAAACTTGCAGCTAAGCCAGATTGTGTTGCTAACCCAAGAAGTGAAAAGTTTAGAATGTGATTGACAGCAGTATGTCTTGGTTGTAGGGTAGTGGAGGAAGTGGAATGGAGTTCCTTCCCATGCCCAGAGAACTATCAGTATCTGTAACAAGATGAGCAGCTAGCCAAGAGTACTAGCCGTGTGGTTTGCTCTCTTAACCGTTCTCTTGTTTTCTGACTCACAGGGGTGTTCACAAGAAGTCTCAGCCTAGAGATTTTGTGTCTCAGACTGCAGTTTTCTGTGCACTTCAAGTGGGTAGAAGGTGGCATTGGTAATGAATGAGGTAATTCCACATTTGGGTTAACCCCGTGGTAAACTGCAATGGGGGGCTGGGTTTTAACTCTGGTAAGTTAATTGCTTAGTTCACCACCTACCCACAAAAATGCTAGCAGCAGAAGGGTGGGGTGAGCAGGAGTAGCTGAATTAGAGGAGAGCCTCTTCAGTGCCTGTTTTTATGCCAGTTTAAAGTGCATGTGAAGCTACAGCAAAAGCCTTCTCTTTCTCAAGAGCAGATACAGCATAATTGGTGGGTGTTACATGTATTTTTGGCCCAGGCATCTTTATAGGGGGTCATGGGTGCAAAATTGGCCCAACTTTATAGAGGAATTGTGTTTGACCGATGCCTTTTCTGATAGGGACATGTTTAAGGAGAAAAGTGTTGATATTATCACATGGTTAATCTGTATACAAAGTTGGTTATTTACCCCTTTCATTTGCTTACATTTGACGTACTTTCCGTGTTCTGCATGTTTTCGTTAAGTCTGTAGGTTCAGTATGATAAAAAGCACACTTAACATATGGTGCATCTTGAGAATTTGCCTGGAATTAATGCAGTTCATAGTAGCTCTCCACACAAAGTGTGATCTCTCAAAGAGTTATAGCACTGGAAAAGGTTTCATGAAATCCACATTTCCCAGCTAGAGAGTTTCTTGCTCCATGCCTCCTGTTCTGCTTTTTATGTCATTTTCTTAAAACTTTGTTTCTTTTCAAAGTTACTTTGCATTGAAAAGCCAACTGTGTGACCAGCAGATAAAGGGAGGTGATTCTCCCCCTCTTCTCTGCTTTCGTGAGATCCCACCTGCAGTACTGTGTTCAGCTCTGGGGCCCCCTAGACAAGAGGGACGCGGACCTGCTGGAGCAAGTCTAGAGCAGGGCCACGAAGATGCTCCAAGGGCTGGAACATCTCTGCTGTGGAGACAGCCTGAGGGAGCTGGGCCTGTTCAGCCTGGAGAAGAGAAGGCTCTGGGGAGACCTTAGAGCAGCTTCTAGTACCTGAAAGCAGCCAACAAGAAACCTGGAGAGAGACATTTTACAAGGGCCTGTAGCGATAGAATGAGAGGTAATGGCTTTAAGATGAAAAAGGGGAGATTTAGATTAAATATTAGGAAAAATCTTCACTATGAGGGTGGTGAGACAGTAGAACAGGTTGCCCAGGGAAGCTGCGGCTGCCCCATCCCTGGCGGTCTTCAAAGGCCAGACTGGATAGGGCTTGAAGCAATCTGGTGTAGTGTGAGGTGTCCCTACATAGGGGGGTGTCGTGGTTTAAACCCAGTCAGGTAATTCGTTCACTCACTTCCCCCCCTTTTCTTGCCCTCCCCCTGCTCTCGGAGGGACGGAGAGGAGAATCGAAAAGAATGCAACTCCCACGGGTTGAGATAAGAACAGTTTAGTAACTAAGGTATAACACAAATCACTACTGCTACCACCAATGATAATAATGATAAAGGAAATAACAAGGGAAGAGAATACATCATCTCACCACCAGCCGACCGATAACTCGCCCCCCCAGCCCGACCAAGCTCTGACCGATACCTCCTCCAACCCTGCAGTCTCCCGGCCCTTCCGGCTAACTCCCAGTTACATCCTGGGCATGACGTGCTGTGGTATGGAATACCTCTTTGGTCAGTTTGGGTCAGGTGTCCTGTCTCTGCTTCCTCCTGGCTTCCCCTCCTCCCTGGCAGAGCATGAGGCTCACAAAGTCCTTGGCCAAACCTAAACATCACTATCAGCTCTGTTCCCAAGCTGAAAGTCAAAACACTGCACTGCACCAGCTACCAAGAAGGGGAAAAATGAGTGCTACTGCTGAACCCAGGACATTATCCACCCCTTATTCCATACCATTCACGTCATGCTCAGATCCCACATTTTCAATATACCATCACTCTTATCTAAGTGCATGGACCAGTAGCTATAAAGCTGCTGAATCCATCTGGTCCATGATGTCAGGCTCCATCTCTTGTAACAGTCTTCCAGAGAAGGAGAGACTGTGTGCAGTGTTCACACTCGTGAATAACCTGGGCAATAGTGTCCATTGCTAAGTCCACCCCTCGATCATGAGTCCATCTCTGTGTTGCATCTCTGCTCTGATGGCCTGAAGTGCCATGGGCCCACCAGGCTTAAAATAATTCACTGTCCCCTTCAGCAGTTTCTGCAGCTTGTTGCTGGGGACTCCATACAGCTGCCTTCCATCTCCGACGCTTCCAAAGCACTGGAGGGGCCCAGTGGACTACATAGTTGCCCATACTGTCCCACACACCCTGCCACTCATGACTGTCCAGCCTTGGGGAAAACCTCTTGGTCCCCCCATATCCTCGTCTAACCCCAGACAAGACCCAAACCTGACTCTGTTTAACTTTTGAGATCAGACAAAATGGTTGTGGGTAGAACACAGCCTGTGTGTGTGCCAACATGCTGATCCCCATCACAATCAGCAGGCAGGTCCCAAGGATACCCAAAGGCCATTCAAAACCTTCAGAACTCTCAGTTGATGCTGCTGTACTTGTCACTGGGGCTGGTGTAGCTGCTGTACTTGTCACTGGGGCTGGTGTAGCTGCTGTGCTTGCCGGCTCTCCCACCGCCAGCTTCTCTTTTCCTGAGTCCAGCTCTTCCTCCTCTGCCTTGCTGGGAAATGCTGCGTGGTCTCCTGCATCCTCCTGGGGCTCGGCGGGCGGCTTCCGGGAAACGCTCTCGGCTGTCGCGGGGCTGGGCTCGGCCGCGGGGCTGGGCTCCTCCGCGGGGCTCGGCTCCTCCGTGGGGCTCGGCTCTTCCGTGGGGCTCGGCTCTTCCGCGGGGCTCGGCTCCTCCGCCGCCTTCTCCCGCTGCTCTGCAGCCCCTTCCTTCTGCTCCTCGACCGCCCCGACCTCCTCCACCGGCAGCCGACCCCTCGCGGCCTCCGGCCCCGCTCCCGCCGCCGCTTGGTCCCCGGGGCCGCTCTCCCGGGCCGGTTCAGCAGCCGCCGGCTCCCGGGGCCGCTCCCCCTCGGCTCCCCGCAGCCTCACGAAGATGGAGAGTAGGGTGAGGGCCAGGACGGTGAAGAGCAGCCGGAAGGCCAGGTACAAGTCCACGGCCACGTCCGTCCCGCCCTGCTGCTGGAGCCCGCCCGTATTACAAGCCATTGCCATAAAGCACAGTGAGACAAGAACCTTAGCCCAGGCCCCACACTTGATAAACACTAACACAGCAAATACCGGCTCTACGTAAGTTACAACGGTCTGAAGCTGTGAGATCAACAAGAACAACTCTGAGAGCCAATAAATCAGCATTGTGACGAGTGACTATTAATCCAGTCAAATCTGTCGTTATCTCAACCCTTCGTGCCCCACGTTGGGCGCCAAAAAGAACTGTCGTGGTTTAAACCCAGTCAGGTAATTCGTTCACTCACTTCCCCCCCTTTTCTTGCCCTCCCCCTGCTCTCGGAGGGACGGAGAGGAGAATCGAAAAGAATGCAACTCCCACGGGTTGAGATAAGAACAGTTTAGTAACTAAGATATAACACAAATCACTACTGCTACCACCAATGATAATAATGATAAAGGAAATAACAAGGGAAGAGAATACATCATCTCACCACCAGCCGACCGATAACTCGCCCCCCCAGCCCGACCAAGCTCTGACCGATACCTCCTCCAACCCTGCAGTCTCCCGGCCCTTCCGGCTAACTCCCAGTTACATCCTGGGCATGACGTGCTGTGGTATGGAATACCTCTTTGGTCAGTTTGGGTCAGGTGTCCTGTCTCTACTTCCTCCTGGCTTCCCCTCCTCCCTGGCAGAGCATGAGGCTCACAAAGTCCTTGGCCAAACCTAAACATCACTATCAGCTCTGTTCCCAAGCTGAAAGTCAAAACACTGCACTGCACCAGCTACCAAGAAGGGGAAAAATGAGTGCTACTGCTGAACCCAGGACAGGGGGTTGGAACTAGATGATATTTAAGGTCCCTTCCAAGCCAGACCATTCTATGATTCTATGAAATCCCTGTTGGATTAAGAGTGTTTGGAAACTTCAGTAATGCTGAAGTGATTTAAAGATAAAAGCCCTTTAGTGTTGCTTGCCTCAGAGTCTGTCCTGGCAAGAGTTTTACTGGGGGAATGCTATTCAAATGAGTTGAACTTCAAGATGTACTTATTATACTGTCCAGCTGTCTTGGACAAGTGAATTTCCTGAACATTTTAAGCATGCTTGTCTTACAAATGTCTTAGCATTTGCTTTTCAAATGTGTCTTCTTAGGAAGGCTAAAATGAGAATTGTAAACTGCCTGATTATTTTAGATGTACTTTGCTAGTGAAACTACTAGTTGTTAGGTATTCACATGTTGAAGGATAAAATTACCTGTTGTTTCCTTGTCTTCCTTCACCTAGGGTAAAAATAGGAAGACGCCCCAGTGAAATCCAAATAGAGGTACTTGCAGCAGTGGTAGTTGTGATCCGCAATGATTGAAATGAGCAATGACAATCCATATCAATATTTGCTCCTCAATAGAAATCAGAGCTACAGACTGTTTTTTTTTCTTGTTCTCAGAAAAGCAGCATTTTGCTGCATAAAGAACTGCTTCCCGTTGAGCTAGTCATTGGGGCAAGTGTTTTATTTAAAAAGATATGTATATGAATCAGTATCATCTGATTGGTGGCAGAGATGTGTGAAAAACTGGAACTTCCAGTTTTTCCTTGTTGGATGAATGTGCTCAGTTCACCAGCTCCTCAATACTGTCCCTCTTACTCTCAGGGCAGCCTGCTCCAAAGAAAAGGAATTGGGATCCTGACTGGTTTGTCACCATATGCAGTGTGGTTTAAGCCCTGAGTGACAAGACTGGTAACAGTTTGCCCTAGCTTGCCCATCTCTAGGGTGCTGCAGATGACTTTCACTTGTTCGATGTTGATTTAAAAACAAAACACCAACGAAACCCCCAAAACTCTCAAGGTGGAAAAGGGAGAAGGGTGTCTTAAATGTCTCAGATGATCACTTAATTCTCAGATGATCACTTATTTCCAGAAACTGGGACTTAGTAAATACGACCAAGGAGTATGAAATATTTATCTTCACAAAGAATTAACAGGTATCATACTTAAGTTGGTTTAAAGGTGGAGATAGTAACATGCCTTTTTTGAATTTGTGTCATTGCAAGGATCCAGAATTGAAGATTGATTATAGCATTGCTGTAAAATCCACTGGACTATTCTTTAATTTCTTGAAGGTGTTGTTAAAATCATGCTTTTGTGTACTGGCTTAAAAGGGGCAGGATTTTCACCTATCATGTCAAACACAAAAATCTATGGAAATTGCGTCTGTTGGTGATTTTCATAGTGCAACAGGGAAGTTGCAGTGGAAGAGAATTTAAAGTGTTACTTCCTTTGTGAAGACTACTTTACCTTTAAATAAATACTAAGGGTTTTTTTTCTGGATTTCTTATTTTAATTGATGGCTATTCACCATGTGTTGTAAAATTGTAGAATAAGAGCAGACAAAGGATTGAAGGTGAAACTTGACAAAGTTTTCAAACACTGTATGAATTCTTCTAACCAGGCCTAACGAATCCAAGATCAGTGGGCTGATTCCTAGTATTTCTCTTTTCTGGAAGCAAACATAATCAAGTGTGATTATTAATGAGTCAGACAGGCTAAGGGCTCCACCCTCCATGATCTTCGGGGCTGAGGTGGGTAAGGAAACCAGAGGTGGAGGAGAAGCGGTCCTATCCATGATGCAGAAGGGAAGATTCCTGGCCTTCAGATGAATCTGGAGAAAAAAAAACCAACCAACCAACCCACTCCCCCCCCCCCCCCCAAAAAAAAAAAAGATAAAGAGTGTTTGTTTAGCAGTCACGTTGCTTTCCCTTTTTTTTATGTGGGACTTCTGCTGGCTGCTTTTGTAAATTTATTGATCACCTTTATGTAGTTCATTAAAGCCTGGAACAGCACAATACTTGCTGGAGAAGCTAATTTTCCTCCTTGTCAGATTATTATTTGTTACCTCTGCAGGTTGCGGAGTTTTCTGAAAGCTTCAGAACTGAACAGTACAACTTTATAGATCTAACTGGAAGTATGGCACAATCATCACAGTTCTCAACCAAGATAGCATATCAGCTTCTCGGTGATTAACATTTGGATCGTACTGCTCCAGAGTAAGCACTGTAGCTATAATAGAGAGTGTGGGTATAGGATAGTAGGTTATACGATGCCTTTAGCTGTTTCTGGTTTTCCTGCATGTGTATTTGCAAATCAAAGGTAAGTGCTGCTGGGGATCAGAACTGAACACTGATAGCTCTATTTGTAGAGGGAACAATTCTACTATTTATTTTGCGGTAATATTCAAAAAGAGCATCAGAAACCTCTTTCAAATTAAAGATAAGGTTTTGTTTTTTTTTTTCCTTAATTTTCTTGCAATGTGCATGTTGAAACTACTGATCTGTATTGTTTCTTTTCTGGTTACTTTTCCTGCTACCCCTGAGAAACAGAGTATGAACTTGCGATATAAACAAACAGGCGCATTCTTCATCCAATGAAATTAACACTGCTCACTAAAACCACTGTGTGCATATAGTTGCAAGGACAGGCTGAGATTGACTTGTGCCATTTGCTACAGGCTCAGAAGAACTATGGTCAGACACTCTGGAGGGAATTTGTGCAGGGAAGAATAGAACAGTAAGAAACTGGTGATTGTGGATGTACCGCTGTGTTTCAGGAAAGATTAAAGTGGGAAATTCTGACCTAATTGCAGCTGGGAGACACACAAGTGACTGAACATGGAGCTGGAACTCCCTTAGTGTGATGTGAGGTTTACAAGCTTAAAAAAGTTTTGTTTCGTTTTGTTTTTAAACTATGAAGTCAGATTCCATCAGTTGTTAGAGTGGTGGAAAATTCTCATCCCTATGTTATAAGGCTATATTTCACAAAACAAATATTGCTGTGAAATGCTGAGTATTGCTGGTAGGTGAAGATATCGTACCATATAGAGGACTGCAAAGCTCTGCAGACGGAAACAACACACCTCCCATTGCAGTGTCCCATTAGATGTTTCTGTCTGCATTTTCAGCAAGAGTTTCTTGCTGCCTTCGAGGAAGGGAGATTGAAGCCAGCCTCTCCCATTTCAGGTTCCACTTGCAGCCCTTTTCCTGGATGGTCTGTAGGTGCTTGTGGCAAGGCAGGATGCAGCTTGCTGCCTGGTTGTCTGCACAGCTGGAGGACTACATGGATCCATAGCCTGTGCATTTCTGTAACTTACTGGTAAAAGTCAGTATTAACAAAAAGCATTGACTTCCTGAAGTGACAGACTTGAAACATGTTTATATCACCTTACTTTACTTGCTTTTAATTTTCTTAATCATGAATGATTCAGTATATATCCTTTCTTGCTCAGTTGAGCTCCACATGGTTCTTGAGACATTAAATAAAAGCCATGTCTTATCAGTTCACTTCAGCAGCCCACGGATTGGGATGTACATTAGAAAATTGATTTTGAAAATTCTGCCACTCCAATTTATTGCTTATGTTGCTGCCTGCAGTATTTTGTGGAAAATAAGCACCTAAATCAAGTTGCAGAGGGTAAATATCAAGTTTACAGTACTTCATGTGCTTAGCTGACATGTTTGTAAAGAAAGTTGGTGGGGAAATGGAGAATGTACATTATTTGGCACAGTCTGGTGGTCCTGCTTGCATTCAACTCATATTTGCCTTGTCCAAATTTTATCTCCTGAACTTGAGCAGTTGACCTAGTGACGAAGTTTTCTGTTTAGTATCCTCACCAGAGAACTTTTCCCTCCACTGTCTCTGACTACAAGACTAGACTCTTCAGCTGCTGCCAAACACTATTCCTTTAGGGCTGAAAAGGCATTTGATATTCAGGGCTTGCAGAATTTCCTCTAGTTCTGTACAACTTGAGTAAGCACTTCCAGACAATAGTCTGTGATTAAAACAAAACACATTCTTTATGAAAGAAGAGTTAATTTTCTGTGAAACACTAAGATTAGCTTTTTTTGCAGAATCGTGATATGTCTCATACAGTGTAATAATGTTTTTTGTTCTCACTAATTTGTGAAATGCTTGTTTAGATGTTACGGGTGTGTGCCTGTGTTCTTGGTAACCACTTAATAAACAAGATTGATCTTTTTGGCAAAGGCGGCATTGTATAGAATAAATTAAACCTGAAATAACAGTTGTTTCAGATTATTTTTCTGACAGTGTAATTGCATATTTATTTTTTTTTTCCTACTGGCTGCTGAAATGGGTTTCCCAATAATGTTTTATTATTCTGTTTTATTTCAACAATACATATATAGTAGTTTTGCTTCCATTCCACTGACAGGCCTCCAGCCTTCAGTGGTAATTCTTTACCAGCAATTTTTTATAATTGTAATAATTATGAACTTTGTGAAATGTAGTGGAAATGTTTTTTTTTTAAGTATATATACTATAAATAAAATCACAGTTCTCTTTTTCCACGTGAAAAGAATGCAAATGGAAGTTAAAAAAAAACGAAAAGATTCTGAACTCCTTGTGTATTAGAACATTTCTAATTGTTTATATTTTTGGAGTTAGTTTGATTCTGGTTTCTCTTTTAGCTCCCATTTGTACTAAGAATTCAGACATATGCCAAAATACTTATCAAGGCACTTAAATACATTTCTGTATTTTATTGTATGCTTATGTCCTATTTTAGCTGTGTGTGGCAAGGGTTAATTGAATTAAACCCCTATGTTGCCATTCTCAGGGGGATTTAGGAGTCTAATGGTGCAGCACCTGCTCCCCTTTGAGTACAGCTGGTAGCTGTGGTGGTATCCCAAGGACCGGCTTTGCTGAGCCCCCTTGAAGGGTTGTGTTACCTCATGGTTCCTGAGATGTAGCCTTGCCTGCAGGGTTATCTTTGAACGTTTTTCATCATGCATTATAGGCACTTACGAACTTAAGGTTCAGGGTTTAGGCATAGTTAGGCAATTAAGTACCATTTAACCATTGGCTTTGTTCAAAAAGATTTTTTGTTTGAATCAAGTACCTAAGTTGTTGCTCTTCTGTTGTGTCACTGCAGTAATGCCAAGGGACTGTTAACTGATACGAGTCTGTGTTGCTTTAGTGAGATCAGATTCTGGCACAGTGATTTTTATTATTGTCTATGTGCATAACTAAACTAAAAAAATTAATAGTATTGTAGTTAATAAATATTTAATCTTTCTCTTCTTAAAAATGATGTCACATAAGTGGCTGTAAAAAGATGTCAAAACCGTTAAAACAGTGTCTTTTGTTGGATAAAAACAACATACACTTGCATTTGATAAGTAAAAAGATGATTCCAGCCAGAGCCTTTTCTGCCTGTCTGTCCCTCATCTTTTCTGAGTCCATGCTGGTGTGTTTTAAAGCAAAACCAAACACTTTCTGTGTTCAGGGAAAGGAGTAATAGAAGTGTCGGTGTTTGTTAACATAGTTGACAAACTATGGCAGCAAAAGCTATCCTTTTTATATTTTGGCATGAACAATTGCCCTTTTATTGGGCCATTAATGCTATTTCAGCGCATCATGCTGTATCCACAGGCAATAATTTAGCAGCTGTTTATCAGGAGCTTTCATAAAGCTTTGAATAGTATTACAGCATTCAGTAACCCTAACAACAGCATTTCAGAATCTCTGCTGGTTTTAAACGGGATATCCATGAATGTAAGTTGTTCAGGGAAGCGTGACCCACATAACCTATAAATTTGATTGGAAGTTACAGTGCTGGCATAGGCTGATGGATAGCAGATTAGAGCCCTGATTAACCATGTGATTCAGAGGCTGAGAATATATTGTCCTAAGAAAGATTCATCCGATGCAATCAGAATTTCAAGTGGTCAGATAAAATTCAAATGCACTGTGGTCTTTATATCTGCCCCCTAAAACCCACCCCACCCCGACTCCTTCCTTGTGCTTTTCTTCTTGGGTTGCCCTCTGTAATTTATTTATTTATTTATTTCATTTCCAGAGCTGAAAAATGCTTCTTTGATGAATCTGTTCCTCACCCTAAAGCTTCCTGTCTGTTATTCATCAGAAAACAGGTCGCAGTTCAGTGAGCAGAAGAAAAGATGTTAATAGAAGCTGTGCCAAGGGCTGTAATGCATCATTTTAGGGCCCTAATTACATTACAATGACAAATATCAATGGTGACAACAGCAATAACCTACATCCTTTAATGGCTATGGAAAAGGAGTTTGGGCGCTGCGCCATCAGATTAGACTTGGTTTCAAAACAGGCCATTAGAAGTGTGTGTGTCCACAGTATTGGCCGATAACTGAAGCCCGGTGGAAAGGCCTGTAAATAAATGATGCCTCTCTAAAGTCTGGTCTCATGGGACAAAGGATGCAAATGAGATGACCACAGAAACAGCCATGTTTCTGAGGCAACTTTGACTTTCCTTATCGGGAATTGGCTGCCTGATTTTATGAGATCACACTTCTTCCTTCTCCTGGCGATTAGCATGATCATGAAAATGCCATTGGCCTGATGTTTAAGAGAAAAGAGAAGATCCTAAACTGATCTTTAAATACAGGGTTTTAATAATCTGTATCAGCATAGAAATGTGAAGTGGGCTCATGTTTTATTTTGTCTTTGTACCTGATGCAGAGGAGTTTCAAACCCCCCTCTGATGGCAGTAGGAATAGGTCTTTCAAGATGTTAACCTCTGTCATCAGTACCTACACCTTGAAGTTTTAGGGTGGCATTGCAAGAAGCCCACTCTAGCTAACTCCTTTGGTAAGTTCTGTGGCAAACAGCCAATCTGGTTGCTGCGGCATTATCCTGTGCAGTTAGTTGCAGAAATACTTGCAGTGTCAAGGCAGAGGATGCTTTGTACTTGCTATGTGAAAATATCTGATTTAAGACATTTTTGGTACAGAATGTGTTATGTCCTTGCTGTCACTGTGCATGTGCACAGTGTTTTCTTTTCCCCCACTCCTTCCTGCTGCCGGTGGTCTCCAAAGGCAGGCAGTCTGTGCCTTGGACATGCTGTGCCTCTGCAGTCCACTGCATCTCAGCTGGGCTGTTCCCTTGCTGCCCAAGTGTTGAGGGTGATAAAAATGAACTGTACTCAAAACCACTCAATTGGAGACAGTCATTGTTGGGGAAAGTGAAGACCATTTTAATAAGGAAACCGTGTAAACACCTGCTGCAGCGTACAAAGGTGTTTTCAGCTTTGCTGTGACTGGCCTAGCGGGCCCCTTGACTAAGCTGAGAAATGCTGCTGGGGAATGTCTCGACATTGTTTGAAGCTATTTTAGCCAGCATTTTTTTATTCTCTGTAGGTTGAGCTGGGTGCTTTCTCCTCCAGCTCCCTTTCCTGCATACAACATGAAAGGACTCGCAGTTCTGCACTCCCGTGAGATTGTTATCAAAAAGTTTATTACAGTTGTGTAACTGTGCATATTTAGTCACCTGCTTTCAGTTACTTGCAGCTTTTTTGGAAGATGGTTTTTAGCTTAACATTTCCCAGGCACAGGATTTGCCGGAGGTGAATTTTTGTGTAAACACTGAGCAGATATGTTAACCATTTTTGTGGCCAGAAGAGCAATAGAAGAGAGACATAAGTCTTCTACTGGGGAGGAGGGAGGAAAAGAGATCAAAAGAAAAACATAGCTGAAATAGCTTAAAATAGCTGGGGTTGAGTACCTTAATTAAGAAAAAATGCCTCAAAGTGAGTTGAATAAAATTGTTTTTGTTGACTAAACTGTATTCTAGCTGAACTAGAACTTACTGGTTTGGTGGAAAAGTCAGTCAAGTTTTACAGCCTGTTTTACTTAGGAGGTGAGGTAAGACAGTTGTAGCAGTTTCTTTTGGCCTGAAAATCTATGGATCTACAAGCCTTTTAAAATTACATGCCAAGCTCTTGCATGCCTAACGAGTCTATGATTCTGTAGTTCTGTGGCACTTTGAGCCAGTTGTACTCTCAGTTCCTAAGCAGTGCAGTAGAGGCATCAAGCTCATTTACCTGTGGTGGAAAAGTGGTCTGCTGACCACAGCTGTGGCACAGGCTCCTTCCAGGTGCTGCACAGGAGGTGTGTGAGGTTGTGACATGCATGTTAAAGGTGGGTAGGAGGAGTTGTTTTGCAGCAGAGGAAAACATCCTGTGCCTTTTTTTTATGAAGGCATCTATGTGTGTTAAACGGCAGGTCAGAGGGGCTTCACCTCAAGTCAGCATGGTGACACTTGGAAGTTTTCTCTTGATATGAAAAGCCTTGAAGAGCAGGACGGCCTGGTTTTCTCCTTGGTTTTAAGGAGATTCCTTTAAAAAAAAAAAAAGCATTGTGACTAAGGCCTGAAATTTGGGAATAAGTAAATTAATGGTGCTTGAACCACAACAGTACAGTTACTTTGCAGCTGTGCATTATATTACAGTCTGCAATTCCTCAATCAAATACTGTTTCTCAAGTAATGCTGCAGCCTGTCTGGCTGAAGCTTAGGTGCACACATCTTGTCACTCACTTCCTGTGCTGCTCTTGTGTACAAGCAGTTCATAAATCTCTGTGTCAACTAGTATAGTAAATACTATCTATTTAAAAGGGTATTAAAGTTTTACATTGTGTCATATCTGATATTATAGGCATATATAGACTTTTGAAATTAGCAGGTGATTTAGCTTTGTGGCGAAGAGAACATATTGTCAAATGTCTTTTAAGTTACCTGTGCTGCAGAATAAACAGAACGGGTGTAGTAGGTGTGTTAAAATATGTAATTTTAACAATGTGTGGACTTGCATAAACAGTGAAGACCAGTGAGAAGGTACTGGGCCATTGTAACATAGAAATTGCTGTATAAATAACATGCAGCAGTTTAGGTACATTTCAGAGAAAATGAAGAAACTGTATTGCAAAGTTGTTTTAACTCGAGTGTATCGCAGTACGCACAAGGGGGCAGAATTAGTTTCACATGTACCCTTACCTCTAGTGTTCCATGTCTTCGGTTACAGAGCTGTGTTAACAGTAGTATTCCTCAACCCAGATCCATTTTATCTGTGGTTCTGACTTTTTTGCTGCTAGTTCCGAGCCTTTCTGTTCTATAGGTACTTTTCTAAGCGTTCACAATTTAAAAGACATCATAGCAAAAAGGCTGGAAGGGTTGCCATTAAAAGAAGGAAGCGTAAATTGCACAAGTATGTGTCTTTGTTTTATGGTTAGAGACTTTGCAAGAGGAAGAGCATTCCGTCGTACTGTATAATGAGGAAATGGTTAAAATTTATTGTAAGAAAGTTACGATTTATTTTAAGAAGGTCTGTGTGGCTTTAAATATTCTGTTTCTGGAGCTGTAATTTTTGTGTTACCTCTACAAATCTCATCAATCTCTATTGAGATTTGCAGATTAAATACACAGAACAAGAATTGATCTCCAATATGGAAATAAAACTGTGTATTATTCATTTCTGATCACCATTGCAACATGAAAGTAACCACTGTTAACCTTGGGTTTGATAACAGCATAAATATGATACAAGACTGCAGTATCTCTTTCTAAAATACATGGTAGAATTATTATCAATGTAGTTGTATATTGTGTTGCTAATGTTCTCATGATATGCAGTGTTAATACCAAGTAACTGTTTTGTTTGTTCCGTTTGCTTACAGTGGCATTGCTGTAATATGAAATGATCCTTGGTTTTGCCTCTTAGGAGAGAGTTTAGTTCAAAACACAGTGTTTGATGTTTTGTTTTGGGTTTTTTTGTTAGATCTTCTGAAGATTTTTTTCTTTAAATCCCTTTGATTGCATAATCAGAATTAACTTTTCTTTGTGTCCGTTCTAAGGTGTCTTTTTTAAGGAAAACTTTTTAGCTAGAAGTTATTATCTTCCTATGTATTATTTAATTGGTGTCCAGATTCTTTTATTATTTAGATAGTATGTCCTGGCCAGAGGATGACTGGAGATGAAAAATAACTCCAAAGAAATGTATCACCTATGTTCGCGGGTGACAATTACATCTGAGAATTTATATAATTGAGCTTCATTCTTCTTGTCACTTGCAGGCAGAAATTGTCAAGAGGCTGAACGCTATATGTGCACAAGTCATTCCCTTCCTGTCCCAAGAGGTAGGTAGTCATTTGTCCTGGTGCTGATCTGAACAATTGCCTCATCATATCTATTACAAAAGTGGGGCTTTGTGTTGAGACTGTTACCTTATGAAACTTTTGGTCCTTGTAGGTTACTTTCCACTGTGCTGTTGTCACTGTAACTTCATTATCTTTTCCAAGTCCCCTGTAATATAATTTCAGTATATTTATTAAATGGAACATGTCGCAGTGTGCTAAGCAAGATTTTAGTTGTTTAAATATACTGATGTCATGCAGAATGCAGTTTTTATAAAAATTATGACTGTTGGTCTAAAATCAGAGGGCAGCTTGCGAAAAATGCATGGTTTGTGCTGCATTCCTGGCAGCAGGCATTAAAGTTTGGCAGAAACTTCTATTTTGGTGTACTGAGTAGTGGTGTTCAATACAGTAAGCACACAAATGCAGCTTTTCTCCTGCCTTTTTTCTCTCTGCATCCCAGATTACTTAATTACCTTAAATCCTGTTATGTTTTCTACATATTTGGGAGTATAGACAGAAGGTTGAAACTCGCTGTGAGATAATTTCTCTAAAGAC
The DNA here is from genome assembly GCF_034315485.1 of Pezoporus occidentalis. NCBI lineage: Eukaryota > Metazoa > Chordata > Aves > Psittaciformes > Psittacidae > Pezoporus > Pezoporus occidentalis. The sequence continues at coordinate 3,519,334 of NW_026912961.1, read as the reverse complement.
TAATTTTCTCCAAATTGTGATTTTCTGGTATTATCATTGTAGATACTCTGAGGAACACTGGGATTTGGGGGAGTCAGTGGGAGCTAGTGAGGAAGCCTTGGAGCCACAGATATGCGTGAAATAAAATGAAAACATGGCTCGTGAAGGGAGATCTTGGGTGCATAACTTCTTCCCTTGCCCACTCTGTTAGGGAAAGTGGCTAGAGACTGGGGTCTGCTGGTGCAGGCTGTCATGCATCTTTTTCATGTATGGCTTCATTTCACTAGAATTAGTAGCTGAAAAGCCAAAAGCTGGGAGGTGTATTTTTGTGCATTGCATTTGTAAAATATCATGCCTGAGAATGCTCTGCAATAGTTACTCCCACCTTTTCAGCTGTTCCATGAAATGCTGTTGCATTTCAAGGTTGCTGCTCATCTTGCAGCAAATGAGAGGCTGTGTGCTCTGTATCAGCATTCAGTTAATGTGATGCAAGTGTGCATGCACATTCATATCTCTGCATATTTGAAATGAGAATAACGCTATCAAAACTAGAACCTGACAATGTTCATAAGTGCTGCTCTACTCTCTGCTTATAAAGATGGATTTGTGGAAACTAGATGGTGAGCAATGATCTAGTTACATTGCTGGTGGATCCAAGCTCAAGTCCTGCATGGATCTGAGCTGAGTAGCTGTTGATTTTGTACTTTAACTGCTACAGATCTCTATATATCTAGTCACAGGGTTTTATTTGAGGCACAGGAATAGGACAGCGTATAAAAATGAGGTGTAAAGCTGATTCATACTCATGTTAAAGTGAGCACTAAACTGACATGATTTTGAAACAAAGGCAGAAGTGAGTACTTGGCAGGCAAAGCTGTAATTTTGGCAAAGACGTGGGATCAGCATTTGCACAGCAGAGAAATCTTCTCTAGAGTATGTGGTACTGTGTTTAGAAACTATGTACCAGTATACTACTGCTACTGCCTTTAGAAACTTTGTACTGGTATATTACTGCTGATCCTGGTACTGCTGTTTTCAGCCAAGTGCTGAACAAAACTTTATTACTCTACACAGGTCACACTGCTCTCCTTGCTCTGCTTCTACAAATGCAACCCGTGTGCTTTCTTGAGTAGGTGTTTCTTGACAATTAGACAAGCAAAAGGATTACATGGGCTTAGAATACATTTGAAAAAAACAAAAGATGCGTTTGATTCACAGTGACTGATAGATTTTGGCCTTTGGTTTTGGATGTCCTGACCTCCACCTCCTCTACATGCTCGCATGGAATCGAGAAGGGGGGGGGGGAACAAAAAAGAATAGTTTTGGAACTTTGCTCTTAGTGACATCCCACTCAGGTAAGCATGGTCTGTCTCCTTTTTTTTCTGCTCCCCATGGACTGTGCTCTGCTGTCCCTGGATCTGGATCACCCTGGAGTCATTCTCCTGGAAGCTGATACTGGTACATTTTAAGTCCCTGCCTTAGACGGAGAAGGCACTATGAAGGCTACACATTGTAGCCTTCACACTGTAGCCTACACATTCTTTTCTTCCACTGGGGAGAATCTCCTCTGTGGTGCTCATGCAGCAACTTGTGAGCTGTGAGCCAGGATGACTGTTTTACAACCTCCTGGCCATCAAGCTAGGCATGGAGAGCAATTTTAAAGTAATTCTGAACTCAGCCCTTGCAGTATCTCGTCATTAATCACTAGTTACAAGAACTATGTAAGCAGACGACTGAGATGGTCAGATTGTAAATTTAGAAAATGATGTTGTCCCACTTCTGTCATGAGTACAGTACCACCCAGTGAGGGCTTAAGCACACCAGCATCAGTGTGCCTAATGACTGCTGTTTACTTTGTTATGCTTTAGATCAGAGCTTTGAGTTAAGCAGTTTTAGATCTGAAAAAAAAAGACTCTCATATGGCTTGCGTGCTAGCAGGCATCTGCTTTTTAAATCTGTGGCCCATAAAGTTTCCTACACCTGTTTACACATGTCATTTGCCAAGTCATACAGCCCCTCTGCTGTGCATGTTGCCTGGCATCAAAGCTCTTTGGGCTACAGAGAGGATGGAGAGGTCAAAAAATTCCCAACTTCAGCGGTTTCACATGCAGTGACAAGGACAAAAGGGAGCACTTCCAAAGAGCCGGTGTACACATTCATCATATGTGGAGGCAAGGGTGCTTTTTAGTTCACCAAGCAAAGGAAGGGGGGGATGATACAGCAGAGAGGGATTGAAAGAGGAAGCACAAAAAAACTTTTCATGTGTCTTGACAGTGCCTCTGATCATAGTAGTTTTCATACTGGGGTTAGGAAGATCTTGGTAATTGTTTGACCTCTGTTCGCAGAAACAGTTCTTAAATGAGTTTATATTGGCATGTGCTTATGAAGCAAAAGAGATCTGATCTCGAGATTTGAGTAAGCTGCTAGACTTGGTTTCTATCTACTTTGTGTCTTTTAAAAGTGAGTGTCGTAAGTCTCTTTATTTTATCATCTAGATTAATAGAGAATTGAATTGCAGCATGCTTTTGCTGTTTATGCATTTTCCATACAGACTAATTGTGGAATAGTGGCTGAAAAATGTGATCAGGCTCCTTTGTATTGTGCCTGAGGGAAAAATGAACAAAATACAGTGGTTACATGCACTGGTGGCAACATTATTGCCTCATAATAGCACCAGGTTAACTTGTCTTATTGCTTGTTAACTTTGTAAGGAATCAATGGCTTGTGATAACTCACTTAGAAGTAAGAAATCGTGGCCAAAATCGCTAGAGATCTTGAGAAAAGGATGCAATTATAGTACATCATCCTACTGTGTACTAGTGTCTTCTTTGTTTCAGGGGGCAATCCAGTAAAGAATTCAGGAAATTCTGCAGGCTTCAGTCAGTTTTACTGTGCTGTACATCATCTAAGCACGTATTAAAAATAAAGTCCCTAACCTGCCTACACACACCATCAAGTGGTACCTTGTTTTTACTTAGACTCTGACTCACGCAGGCAATAAAAAAAAGAGCACCAAGAAATATAGGCTTCCTGTTTTGGAAAGAAAGAGTAACTTTGTGGCCAAGGTATGAGGTGGACCTTGGTCCATCCTTAGGGCAGTGATGTGTGTTCAATTTCTGCTTCAGTTGCAGGCTTCTTGTGTTGCAACGGTCATTTTCCACCTCCCTGTGATGGGAGATACCAGTGTGCTCAAAATAGTTCCTGTGGTATAAGGTGAAGGGGGTGCCTGCAACATTGTAGGTAAATACTTGGAGGTTGTTAGAACTCAGTTAACACAGTTTTGATCTCCTGCAGTTGGTATAGTTTGTTCAATGTTCACAACATCAAATGATCTAGCCAGTAAAATGCAATTCATTTTGGGTCTAAAGGCGCAGATGATGCCTCTGCTAATTGACACTTCTTCTCATCTGAATTTACCAGCTGCAGAACAGTGTGACGCTAGCACAACCCTGTGGCTTTCAAGTTGGGGCTGGTTCTTCTCTGGTCAAAGTGGTGTTCGTGGCTGCAAGCTGTGGCCATTGAGAGCTGGATAGCAGTACTTGTTCATTGTGGCTGAAGATACTCATGTATCATGGGTAACTTCTTTTGAGTAAAACTTGACTGTGTACATACTCATGAGGCACACACAGTTTGGCTCATTTATAGCTAATGGTGCAGTTGTGGCAACCTGGAGCTCAGCACAAGCTGCAAAAGCTGCTTGAGAAGCCAGATGAATGGCTTCTCACGTTACTGGCCTCTGTCAAATTCCACGCCATATTGCAAGCATTATGTGGGCTGGAGGAGGCTGTAGTAAACTTCTTTGGAAAGTGTGCTTTCCCTTTTAACTGCCAGTGAGCTAGCTAATACCAAGCTGGAAGGATTGCTCTTTAATAGTTTCCCATGCATGATAAGGTGGTCAGATAGAAGTACAGTAAAATGCCAAGCACTGGCATGCATACACACCAGCAAACGTACAAAAAGGGAATGTTCCATGCAGTCTTTTGCTTTCAAGCACTTTAGTATTAGTTGATGGTTTTCCTTTTAGAAAGCTATAGGCCATAATAGGTTTGCTCTTCTCTGTACCTTCTCTAGAGGTGCTTCTAAAGTTCAGTAAATTTGGATGAAGAGTGTGTTATGCATTATAGGAGCAGAGCAGGAGTCCTTCCGTGCTGTTCAAAAGGAAGAAGTTGTTGGTCTGAGAAGTGAAAGGCTGAGACAACTAAATTATTTTCCTCTATTTTAGACTTGCCCTGGACTAGAGGTGAAACAGTAAGTACAAGGAAGCTGTCAGTATCTGTAATCCTTCTTCCAAGGGAGGCATCTTATTAGCAATTTCTGCATATATTGCTAATAATGTTCTTACATTTTTATGAAGTGGCTATTACATCTTGTCAGTTATGGTGTCGATGCAGTGAATCTGCTGGTTCCTTCTAGTTTCCAAGTGTGTGCCATACTAGACAGTAAACGTGCGTTTGCCTTCTGGTTCTCCGTAGTGTTTTTGGTGTGGCCTCATCTCATCATGCTGCCTCTAGATAGAGCTTTTCAGAATGGCACTGCTGCAGTTCTTAAGCAGGAGCTGGTCTGTACTCCCTCCAAACAGATAATATAACAACAAAATAATATGAATAAAACATGGCAGAGCCTGCTTCCTTCTGCAGAGTGAATTGTTCAGTGGTTTTTGCTTTGGATGTTGTTGGCAGTGCTGGAGACAGGCTGGAATTAGGTGTTTCTAGCACCAGCGTCTGTGTGTGCATACTAGGGGGAATTTTGGCCACCTGTCAGTGGGAGGTGTTGGGTAGCTCTGACACGGTATCAGAAGCCCAGGTATTTTCCACTCTGCTTCAATGACTGCACAGGAGCCAGGGCTAGGTGACAAGACAGTGTGGTGAGACAATGTGATGGGGGAAAAGCCTACATCCTTCTTGTGGTTTCTGTCTTTACTACCCACTGTGAGACTGAAAGGAGGTGATTTTCCAACACAAGGTAAGCATGGACATGCTGCTCATTGCAGAAGGCAAAAAGGGGTGAAGAGAAGAGACAGGGAAGAAGTTAAAAAGGGAGAAATGATACTAGTCTTCATGACAGGCAGGGCAGGGTATTGAGTTCAGTGCTCTGGCCTGTTAAATACAGTGCAAAATACTGTTTTCCCATAACTGAAGAAAGTGGGTCTGTCATTTGCTTGTGTGCGCAGTGGAAGGCTAGCATTAAATGTGTGTGAAAGCTGCAACCCTGTCTATTTTTGGTTGGGAAAAAGTAACCCTTTATTATTGTTGCTCTTTTTTACTTGGCTGTAAATCGGTGCATGATCACTTGATGGGCAGGCTAATATGTACTGTTTGTTTTTAACATAATGCTGCTTGTTACTGGCATGCTGGCCCTGGAAGGCATTCAAGCATATTGTAAGTGCTGGAGTCATCAATCCTTGGGTACCCCTGCTGTCTGGGCCAGCCCCACTTGGCTACACCTTGGTTTCTAATAGCAGTGGGTCCCTGGGGCCCAGTCGGTCTCCTTCTCTGTGTGTAGAGATCTGCACCCATTACTGAAGCTGCAGTTCGTAATGTGGAGCTACCTGCCAGCCCTAGGTTCAGAAACCCAAGGGACAGCTGGTGGGCTCTTCAAACCCTGCTCATTACTGTGCCACACCACAGCATGACTTTGCTTTCCTGTCTCTTTATCCACTGGAGTGTGTGGTTTGTGCCTGTGACTTGAAGTAGCCCCAGGGTGACTGGGGATAGGCCCCCCAGGGGGCTTCAGGGTACTGATTGAGAGTCTGCACAGCTGCTGCAATGAGGTGGAAGTGATGGAGAGGCTAATTACAGGCCATCTATTTTGTGTCTTTTGCATACTATGCCAGTGATGAGTAAATCAATGTTAAAGCAGCTAGCAATAGGAGAGTTTTAATTGTCTCTACTGTACCTAATTTAGGTTCAGTGTTACAAGACCCATGGTTTTTCTCCTCTCGATGAAGACTTGATCCCAAGCCTGTGAGAATCAGTGAAAGATGCCTTGTGAGTCTGCTTAGGGAATTTCTGTTTTACAGTGCTTTTCAGCAAGAGTGTTAAACTCAACCCCTCCACCTTCTTTCCCCTCACCTGGGAATGAAATAATATTTTTCCCAAATAATCATGAGAGCTATTTGTATGATTGCTGTAAAGGAAAGGAAAACACTCAAACTGTTGTGGAGCTGAATTATTTTTCCAAAACCTGGGTGAAAATTGGAGTAATTTCTACAATAATTTTGATGTTTTCAGTTTGGCTTTCTCGAGATCCCTCAGAAGATTTTTCTTCTGCCTGTGGACCCAGGAATGGAATTTAAGTAAATGGGCATTGGAATTGAATGTTCATACATACAAATCAAAAGCTAGGTTCCTTCCTTTACCTCAGTGCAAAAAGCATTACCTAAGAAGTGGTAGGAAAGAAGAGATGACTCTAAACAATCAAATAAAGGATATTTTTATTAACAATTTTTAATGAAGATTTTAAAAACCCATGTTGGGTTTTCCGTTTCTTTTTTTTTTTTTTTTTTTGGATGGCTTGATAAAAATGCTATGACCCATTTTCAGCGTGGCTGACCTGCACCAGAAAATGGTGGTGTAATTTCACTGTGTTGCCATATAGAGCCGCGTGTCACTGGGCTTTCAGCTACATAATCAATGAAAGCTGTATGTGTCCTTAACATGTGATGACCTGGAGATGATAACACATCACTGAAACTTGAGGCTTGAGTATTGTAATTTCCTTTTTACTGGTTATCTGTGATAACAGTACACAACTTTGCATTTTTGCATTTGTATGGGTTTTTTTCTGTTTGTTTTTTTTTTTCCTGAATGCCAAGAACACATTTGCACATGTTCAGCCTGCTTTATGGTCTTTACATTGTCTGCTTGTAAGTGACAGATTTGGTTTACTTTAGCACTGTAGCTTTACAAAACTCTAAAAGGGAATGCTGTGATTCTGTTTGCAACATTATGTTATTTGCTCTCCTGGCATTTCCTTCATTTAATTCTTTGCTTAAAAACAAGCAAACCTTAAAATAATTTTCTTCCTTCCAGGAGTGTTTCTAAATTTCCTCCTTTATTATTTGCATTTATCCACTTTTTATAGTTGAGGCCAGCATTTCTTACAGTTACAGGTGGATTTTTGGGCTGGCTTTGCCCCATTCTGAGGGCTTCTGCTGGAGAGAGTTTATAAGTGAAAGTGCCATTTTTGTTTGTGCGTTGCATTGGCAATCGGCAAATCTGAGACTGCCAAGTCCTGCAGGTAGTGGAGCCCTTTGTTATGGCCCCCTTTCCTATCGGGTCTGAGAGAGTCTTTCCCAATGCTCTTCATCTACCCTTGAAGGTGTTGGTAGGAGTATTAAGGACTTGGCTCTGGACCTTACTGTATGCAGCTTTCTGCTTCTGGTAAGGATGAGCAGGAGGTATTGCTGCATGGTCTGTTCTTTAGCTCTGCACTGCCTGTATACACAGGTGTGAAGGTAAACTGTAGGCTTTAAAGACATACTTCCAGCCCTTTTAAACTTTGCGCTAAAGAACATCTAGATGTTGGTTTCTATACAGAGCTGGTGTTTCATTGTTATGTTTTCAGCACCTCTCAAGATAGACAAGAGCTCGCCCTGCTCTCTGATCCACCAGTGGCTATTAATCAAGGCTGGCACACTCCCATTGCAGATCATGCAGATCACACAACCTGCTTGCAGTTCTCCCTGACACCCCTCTTACACCAATTTGTCGTGTGTAATCCCAGTCCTGCAGGGCTGCCTGTGCGTATGAGTTTGCCACCAGTGGAGCTTTGAATAGGCATGGATCTGGTTGCAAGATGAGGATCTTATTTTATCTGTAGTTGGTGTTTTCAAATAAATATCAATCAGTTTTCGGTATACAGCAATTTTGAATTTACTGCAGGAATATAGTATCACTCAAACTGAGGTAATATCACCACTGAAGCTTGTAAACTGTATTGTTAATTAGACCATGTGGTTTTGATGGACTTTTTAAAGCTATTAAAATTTACATGTTGGAGATTGAAATAATTAGTTCTCTTTCACGTGTTTGACAGAATTGTGAATGGCATTTTAAATTTGTTTCTTACGGTTGAGCTGCTTTGAAATGTACCTAGGAGGAGAATCTTTATATCCTTCAGTGATGTGGGTGCTATGTGCATGTTGAAAATACATACCTCTCTTTTTCAGTATCCTTTTACTATTTTTTTTCCTTTTTTATTTTTAATCAAAAAGTTTCGATGGCTGTCAAGAAAGCGGCTTGCCTTTTGAGTTGGTGTGTAAATTCAAAAGCACACTGAACAAAAGGTGAACAAAAGGAAAACAGTTCTCCTTTTAGCCAGGGTGTAAAATAGCCCTTTGGGGAGCAAAGGTGTAATTCCTGGCAAGTAACAGCATAAACTCTTCCTCCCCTTACCTGATGCAAGTCTCGCAGGTAAACACAAAACATGACTGTCTGTTAGAGAAGTTATTTTAAGCCAGGCATGTGTTTGAGAAACAAAGAAAAAAAAAAAAAGGAAGACTCTGTACTTAATAATTTAGAAAACCAATAATTTTGTTTCTGATCTTCTATTTATAGCACCAGCAACAAGTGGTGCAGGCTGTGGAGCGTGCCAAACAAGTGACCATGGCAGAACTGAACGCAATCATTGGGGTATGTGGTCTTTCCATTTTAGCTCTAATAGCATTTGTAAATAGCCTTTCTTTCTCTCTTGTATGAACTCATTTTCATCAGGTGGGCAAAAGTTGTGGGCAATAGTGAAGTTCAGTAGCTTCATCTTCATAAAATCTAGTTACTGCCTGAAGACTTCTGTTTGCACTGTGCTGAGAAAACTAACGGAGTGATTAATGTCTGTGTTGTATCCATTTCCTGAAGCTTGGTCTGAATCTGTTTTTTTATTGTCCTTTTTTGCTTCCTTTGCATGCCATGTGCCAGTCTGCTTCTGCAGCTGTGGTAACAGGTAGCCTTCATAAGACACACTTGCACTTTAGAAGGGTTTTTCACATCACTACTGCCAGCATCTCTTTGGACAGCATCTGATGTGGCTCAGGAATGTGAATATTCACCACACTTTTCATTTTTATGTGAAAAAATAGATGTTACTTAAATAAAAAAAAGCCCATGAGCAAAAAAGAAGACAAACCAAAACAATAAACCAAATAGCCAACCCAAATCAGTGACAAAATGACGTGTCACCAGTACACTCATAGGCATGCCTGCTCCTACTCATCTCAAAACAAGGGTATATGGAGCCCCTGTTGTGAAAGCTTTACGTCCAGCCCCATTAGCATGGAGAGCAGTCCTGTGAGATTTTATGAGTGTGGGCATCCGCAGTGTTTACATTTTACAGCTGGAGAGGAAAGGCATAACAACAAAAGCCGTGACTGTTCACACTACATAAAGTAAAGGTGAGAAGTCATAGCTTAGTAGCACATTATTCACATGTATAATTACGCAGCTGGTGCAAGCAGTTGTTTAAGTTATTCTAATGAAGACACTACAGCTACTTCCCATCTTCTGCGCCCTCCCAAATGCTTTTTCTTTTGTGTATAGATTATACATAAAAGTCTTCTTGCTTTTTTTATTCAGTGTATCAAACACACTTTGAAATGCTAATTATTCCATTTACTTTCATTAAAATTCAAATTGCTGAGTGAAGATGTGGATAAGGGTCGCCGAATAATCAATCTGAACTGAAGATATTGCTTCAATTATGCCTCTGTCTTTTAACAAGGAAATCAGGGCTCTCTGATCATTGCTGACGGTAGTGTAGAGTAGTGGTCTGATTTTAGCTTGTTTTTAATAGGTTGTTTCTAACTCTGTGTTGTATCCCTTTGACCACAAGAAAACACTGGTAGTCAATTAGAAGATATAAATGGAAAAGAGTAACCTTTATTTCCTCTGAAGTGTCCATTAGAAAGAAGGGGGTGAATTGGAGCGAGTCGTGTAGAATCATGAATAACATTTGTTGTATGTCTTTTACGCTCCAGTGGGGGGAGTGGGAGATGAATAATTTCCCAATTAGTTTTCATTACCTAACAAAAATATTGCCTTCTATTAACATTCTTTACATAAAGTAGCTAAAGGTTATCTTCTTTGTTAAAGAAGTTTGTATATGTGTGCATACGTAGCGTGTGTGTATATTTGCACATCTCGTTTTGTGTGTGTGTGTACACACTCGTGTATCAATACTTCAGAGTCTACTTGTGTTCATTTTTGCCATTCACCTTTGTAAATATGAAGTGACTGCGAACAGGAGTTTGTTTTCTAGTAAGACTGTGTTGATTGATGTGTTATAGATACTGGCTGTTGCAATGTTACTTAAGTTTATCCTGCTTTCATGAACCACTAAACCACACAGAATAGATATAAGCAGGCTAGGTACCTGTCTGGGAGCCTGGCAGTAACTTTTGTTGGTCTTCCCCTACCAGATAGATAGAAATAAATTTTCTGTTTTGTTTGTTGTTGTCTGAATTTATCTCTTCAAGTCAGTTGAAATTCTGTGGCCTCAAATTTTCATGTCTGAATTTGGTTTTGTGCATTAAAATTGGACAGCTCTCACCTCCCTCATAAGGCTGATTTTTTACATTGCTGTACTGGCTTTTTTGACTCCTATTTTATATTGACTTAGGAAATACCCTATGGCTGTCACTTTAGTTTTAGAGAAACAGGAGCAATACAGACTGAAAACTCTGTTCATCAAGTTTAAAGAGAAGTAACCTAGTCCAGTCTTTAAGAGACTCATTACCAAAAAAAAAAAAAAATAAAATGAACAGGTAGGACAGCAATTTATGAAAAAAGCTGAAGTTCTGATTGCATGAATACCCACAATAATAATATGTCTGCACTTAGATTTAAAGTCTGAAAATGTAACATGGGACTAAAAAAGGCTTTTCATACTTTGTACAAAGTGAATACAAATAAAAATAAAACAACATAATTAAAAATCATGGCTTTTCTATATCTCTAAATATGTTGTGTTAGTTTACTGGTTGGTAAGTCTGATAGAGTTTGTGTTCTCTTAACACTGTGGTATTTTAAAAACTTCTGAAGTTGTTTGCTCTTTAGAGTTTTTAAAAATGTGTCTTTAGTTGCCCATTGAACTGTGTATCAGCGAAAGACAGAAAAGTGTTTGGGTTTTTGAAGTGCAACTGTATAAGCTTCTTCTAGCTTTGGGAGGCCCAACTCAGTTCACCTCACTAAACCCCATTTGGTTCCAACAGGGGATCCCTGGGTTTGAGTTTAAAATGGATTTTACTAGAATGGAAGAAGGTGCAAGAAAATAATTGAATGTGCACAAATCATCTCTCCTTGTGTTTTCACATGTATATGTTTTTCTGTGAATGTGCTCTGATTTAATGGAATCTGATGAAGCACCTTTGAACTTTGCAGTATTATTCTATCTTTATTGGTAAATGAATGAAATCATTGATCCATGCAGTTTAAATGCAAAATACTGAAGTGAGCCTGGAACCCCGAGAGACTGCTTGTTCTCCTGACAATAAACTAGTTGTGTTTAATGGAATGAAACACAGTTATAATGACTTCTTTCACAGGTCATGTTCAGTTTAAAACTGTTGATGGGCTGAAACAAGTTAAATACCATCTATCTTCTTCTAGAGAGATGCAGGGAGAAAAAATATACGAAAATTAAGTATCATAAGCACGCTGCAGGAGGACTGTAAATCTGCAGGCATCCGGACTCTGCATCTGGTGTTTGCCATGGACGCTCTTGTACAGAGTTCTTGGTCAGAGCAATTTGTATGGCACATCCAGAGCTCCTTTCCAGGTTGGGCATATTGGGATGAGCAGTGTGACGTTGTCCGGTTGATCTTGTCATGTGTCATAGCTGCCATGTTTTTAAAATTAGAATCTGCAAGGTTACATGTTTGGAACAACATGCAAACTGTAGTCTTAAATCAGTAAGATGATCTAATTAGGAGTGATGTTTTAATTTCCTGTATTATTAAATTGAGTCCTCTAACTCTTCTAAAAAGTTTTTGTTTTGTTTTGGTTTTTTTGGTTTGGTTTGTTTTTTTTAATCCATTATACTATATAATCAGAGCATGCTGTGTGAATGTGGTTATGTTTTAATAAGGGTACCAGGGAATTAACTTATAACTTTATAAGAATTTTATCAGTGTTTCCTCCCCCATCTCCATTTAAAATAGTCGTTTTCTGCTGCAGTTAGGTAGTGAGGCAGAAGTAGAGGCTACTGCTTGTGTCTCTGTTTATCACATGGCAAGAGATAAATGTACCAAAACCTTAAGAACAGGCATGTGATGGTGTTCAAAGAAAATGCAGTTTAGCACAAGAAATGCTGAACCTCAATTTTTAGCAGTGACATTTTAATGATAGGAAGCCTGCAAAATTATTTGCCATCAATTGTGAAGGCAATAACAAGCCTTGGTGGTTTTTCACACCCTCTGTGTTAAGTGCTTTCAGAATGACAGCGTAAACTGTGTTGGAGAACTCCAAGGAAGTAAAACTGATTAAAATGTTCATGCTTGAATGGTGCTGATGGAAGAGTTCATTTGGACTTTTCTACCTCCTGCAGCTCAAGCTGAAATATTAAAATTCAGTGGATTTAAATCTCTCTCCCCTCAGCTCAGGAAAAAAACATTACATTTTAATAGGTTTTAAACACATAATTCATTGGTTTGGAGCAGCACTATTAAATCTATTTAAATATTACTTGTATTGCTGAGGAAATGATTTAAATTATTTTTCCTTTACCATTCTATACATCTGAGTGAAAAAAAGGCTTTTGTTTAATTTCTAAGCATTTTGTTTTATTATGTCACTTTTATTCTATAAAAAATAAGCAAATGGCAGTTACTGGAAGAAAGGATTCCTTCTGTATTGTCATACATAATCATCACGCTATAAAGTTCCTTCTTAAATACAATGCTTGTCTCAATTTCTGCCCATGTGTTTGAAGGTGAGGAGCTTGTTTGACCCGCCTCAAAAGGTGCATCGTTTTTGGTTTCTTTCAAGCGAGTAGTCCATTTTACAGTTGTGGATAACACCACCTGTTTAAGAAATACCAGTGTGCCATCGCAGGCGAGGAAACCTTTGGAGGCTGTGTGATACAGGTACAAGAGCACAAGTTGTTATAAAAGCTTAGCATTAGTACATGCTGGCCCTGGCATGGTCCAGGGCTCCTGCTGCCAAATGCCAAAGTGCTTTTTTGCCTTGGTGTGTAACATACAGAATCATCTCCCAGTCTGCACAGAGGGTGGGTTGTTGTTTCTGCCTCTGGTCTCTGCTTGTGCTGTGAGGAACAGCAAGGGGTTTTGGTTGAGCCAGTGCGGGTGGGGGGAAATGTTTTGATTCCAGTTTGCATGGCAAAGTTTTTCTTACCAAGTGTGTGCATTCAGAAATGGGAGCTTCAGGGAGTACGTTGAAGGTGGTAGAACAAGCAAGTGTGTGTAGCGCAGGGGCAAGAGTTACTCATCTCTCCAGCCCTTCTGTATTGAATGTTCAAAGGCTTATTTAGCTGTGATTAAAGCTTAAATGCTGTAAGCCAGGTTGGTCCCCTGCTGTATGTTGTACACAGATTGTAACAGCAAGAAAGTGGCAGACAGGGTTGACTTAGTGGGTATGTGTTTTGTGTCTTTTTGTGTACCGTAAAAAAATGTTGAAATTCTTTCCTTCCCATTTAATTGCTCTTGTTTGCTGTTTTTATATTGAGGGTGTGTGATCCTAAGGTCCTGCAAATCTTCCGATGCTGCCTATTGCCTGAAATTGCAGAAGAAATTATACAAGGCTTTTTAGTGAGTGCCTTTTGGGTTTGAATTATTCATCTGAAATCTGGCTAGGTTAAAGACACCTTGTTCTTTGGGAGGAAAGATGTGTTTTCTAGGGATTTTTCTTCTGCTGTTCGTGGGTGTCAGCTTCAGAGGGAGCATTGCAGGTGAGGCCTAATTTAAATAAATCTCTCCTGTATGCAGCATCAAGCTGAAAACAAGGCACAGGATCATATTTATAGGGATTTTTGAGGGAATTGGAATGGAAATAATTCCAGATTCCATATTCACTGGAAAAAAAAAAAAAAGAGCTCTGGGGATGGATTTTAAATACTGTTGCTACACTTGGAATGGGGTGCCACTGTTTTCCTCTTTTTCACTTATTTCCAGTAGCTGTGGTAGCTACTGAATTTATATTGGTCTAGCACTGTATGAGCAGTCAGTAACATTGCCGTGTGAAGTGCAGACCACTTCATTACATCTCACTGCCAATATGCTGATGCCAAAGGCCCTACTCGTTATACTTAAGTAAGTGCGTATGATGTGAGTGCTATGGCTCACATCCTGTATCGGATCAGGCAGGAAAGCTGACTTCTGCCTCCATGTTTTTCAAGGTTTTCCAGTTCATGACACTAACGCTATGTGACTACCTTATCTTTTTTTTTTAATTAGATTAATCAGTGCAGATAGGAGAGGTCCTAAGGAGAATTTTCTTCATGTTTTACAGAATGAATATATGCAGTATTTTATTTATGACTTATTTTTGTATGCTGTCACTAAACACAGTAGAAAGGAGAAAACACTGTTGCCAGGGTGGTCTGTATTCAGGTGTATGGAAGATGTCTCTAACCAAACACAGATTTACTGTACTCCCATCAGACTCCTGGTCCATTATATACTATATATTACCTTCAGTGATGGCCCTATACCAGTGCTTTGCGAAAGAAAAAAGGGTGTTTAAAGGATCTCTTTGGTTTTGAAGTATTGTGAAGGCAGGGGCTCCTAAAAATGCTTCATTGCAAAATCATCAGTGTTCATGTACTCAGTGGAGTTACAGTCTTTATAAATATGTACTCTTGCTGAACAGTGTAGCCTCACTAAAGCAAGGGTTTTAGTGCTTAACTGGATGGACGCTAAAGCACTGCATAGGGAAGGCATTACAGTGCTCTGGATGGGGCCAGAGCTGCACCAGAAATGGCAGTCTTTAAAGATGTCAAAAGGCAAAGAAAGAATGGATCAGTCCAGGCATCCCAAGCAAAGACAATTTGCTGAAGTCCAAAGCAGTGTGTGTTTGCGTGTTGTAAGCATGATGAAACGTAATGTTAGCACTTAACAGAGTTACAGAGCCTCTGCTTCTCAGTACTTGCTATCCAGAAATTTGACTTGCTAAGGATTGACCTTAAAAAGTGCATTAAAGAAATGCATGTGTGGGGTGCATAACATGCATCTCTTTTATGCTAAGACTGCATGGCTCTTAGACTATAACTTGTGAGGAAGCTTAGAAGTAAATTACAGCTGCCGCATTAAAAGCTCTGGTTATAAAACTGCTTATAGATTTAGCAACTCGGGTCTCTGTGACCAGTGGTGTTGCTTAAGTTTTCTTCTAGCTTTTATTGTTTAATTCAGTATACATCTCAGATAGTGCTTTTTTGCACTTTCCAGACATGTTTACGTAGCCCAGGATTTCAGAAACTTTTTCATGTGAGGACCATAGAAAAAGTTATTTGGGACTCTGCTGGGAAAAGTATAGGCATCACTCTGCATTTTCTAGTTCTAAGGAAAAGGACCAAGATTCAAGCAGACAAAAAGGGACACCATTTTCCTACTGTCAGTCCATAAGAGAGAAAATCTCTTCCTAGTGTCTGTGGGTAGGATGTGTGGAGCACCTGGTAAATACAGCACTTTAACCACTGTGTACATAGCTAGCCAAAGCTGATTTTGCCATCTATTCATCTGTAACAGAAGACACCTAGTTGCTGTCATCGTTATTCTTTTCTCTGCATTTGTTCTTGTGAAATGGTTTTGAAGAGTGTGTGTGTCACATTTCACACCAGTGGTGCTTGATATGGTAAGACATTGAACTTTATTGGCATTTGGTGGTTTTTGCCTTCTCTTGCAGGAGATGTGGATTTTCTTTTCCTTAGCTAGCAATTTATGGGAGAGAAGGAGGAAGAAGGGAGCTTAAGTGGCATGATTTATGCAAGAGTTTCTGCCCTTTATTATGTGATAATAGAAAGCGATTTAAAAAAAGCCTAATTTTTTTCTTCATCCACCTCCAGAGTGAAACTGAGGTGGAGAGGAGTCCTGTGAGCAGAAGGAGCTACTGAACTCCAGGATTCTGGAGGCAGGTGCACTTGGCCTTTTGTAAGGAACTAGGTTTTTCTGTTATTAAAGTGCTGACCTTTTTACCACAAATCTTGTATTTGCTAGTGGGTTGTATTTAATTTTTTGTTACTTTTGTTCCCTGTTTATGCTGCTTCACTGAGTAAAGAGAAGTCATAAGGGGGTAAGGGAGGACAAATGGTGAAACATGTATCCTGACAGATAGATGTTCCTATACGTATGATTAAGAACGGAAATGTGCTCTGCGTATATTGCCTTTCATCTCACAATATGATTTGGGAGATGACTTTCTGTTCCTAGATCACTTAAAAGATCTGTGAGGCAATTTGTAGAGATACGATTCTGATAGTTTCTTTTGTTATTTATGTAGGAGTTCTAAATGCTCCCCTTCTGATTAATGACAGCTGTTGATTTTTTTCCTTCCCCCCATATTTTTCTCAGTGGAGCTTGCTTTCCTCCTGTAAATCAACATCCGCAAAGGCAGAAATCACTGTTCTCAGAGAGTAAGAAGCTTGGCATTTGCTTTTCTTTTATTTTTATATTTTTTTTAGGTTTTTTGTTATTATCATTGTTGGTCTCCTTCTTTTCTCTCCTCTGTATTGTTTTTCATTCTTTTTCCTAGATTTTGTCTGAACTTGTGCATTCATACCGTGTTTTCCAGTAGTTCAGCTGTGTCTGAGTGTTTAGAATTCTCACCAATCTCTGATACCTTTCTTTCACACTAGGCACGTTCATTTGCAAAATGATCTCTTTCCCTTAACGGATTAAGGATAGTATGTAGGTCCACCCTACATCTGTACCATGGTCTCTTCATGGCAAGTTTACCATATGCTATATATGCATATAGCTCCAGGACCATTCCCCTGAAGGAACTGCTGCATGACTCTTCATACGCTCTTTTGCTGTGTTGTATCTTAACATCAGAAAAAACACTTCTGTAATGGTAAGCCATCAGAGACAGAAAAGTACAAAGGAAGTACAGACAGTGCGCATCATGTCAGGGGTGCGAACAGGCATGGTAGATAACAATACATACCATCCCAAGCACACTCAGAACTGTGTGTGCCAAAGGACTTCATTTTCTTGCTGGTCTCTAAACCGTTGTCATTGATACTTTGTACTGTCGAGTTTTTGTTTTTATGTCTTTATTTCCTCTTCATCTTGGTTACTGTTTCATCTGTATGCTATCTTACTAAGGATTCACTCTGAGCAATACATCATTTCATCTAACAAATTTCAAACAAAGAAGCTATTTTATCCAGATTTATCCGCACTGGAGGTGTGGGTAGTGCATGCATGTATATAGATATAATTTTGAGACATTAGTTTGATAACATTATAAATGTCTTCAGGTTAGAGGAGTATGTTCAGGTTGTTTGGATAATGCCTAAATGTCTTCAGGTTAGAGGATATGTTCAGGTTGTTTGTATAATGCCTATGAGTTTTCAGGGGCTGCAAAAGGAAAAGTGGTAGATTACTGCGACACAGAGCTGCTTGGAAAGTATCCAGTGAAAACTTGGACCTTTTCCAGGAAAATAGGCTTTGAATGCGCTGACTGTAACAAGAAAGCATTTGAAGCTAATTTGTTAGTAGGTTTATTATCGCACTTTACTTTAAATTTGATCTCTTAAGATGTGTTGGGAAAAGAATTAAGCTAAGCATCAATATTTAGAATTGCAGTTGTAAAAATTGGTGATACTCAGGTAAGAAGCTTTTGCAAAGCCTTTTTGCCCATTTGTTTAGACATGGCTTTGGAGTTACTTTACTCCTTAATGTGGGCTGTTTAGGAGAATATGCAGAAAATTAAAAAAACCTAACAGATCATTAGCAACCAGCTGTTATCTTGACTTGACATGTGTCAATATGTCTTGAAAGTTTTACTTTAGTCTTTACTACTGAACTGATTTAAATAATCATCGTCCTAAACTTACTGCCAAAAAGAATGCAGTCTTCTTGTTTGACTTCTTTCTGGTTGCTGGGCTCACTCTTGCTCTTATATTTTTGTGTGTTGGATGTTTCTTAAAAACAATGCAGTCTATTTTGCAATTCAGTAGGGCATGTTTCTTGATAGCTAACTGATGCTGGTTTTATTTTTAAATAGTTCTGCAAAGTGTACAACATAATAAAGCCTGCTGTACTGCCTTTGCAAGTTTTCACCTATTATGCATTGATGCCGAAAATGTATGCTTGTCCTTATGCATACTGTATTCAACTCTGATGGGATTGTCTAAAGTTAACCACATGCTAAGAGTTCATAAATAACATGACTAAGGATGACAAATTAAAGAGGAGATGGAGGAGTGGGAAGTGAAAGCATTACAGCAACATAAAAAAAATTATGTGGTTGCTCGGCTGGCTCATTTTCAGGCTTTGCTTGCAAGTTTTTAAATTGTGTCAGATTTTATGATCTAAATTCATGGCATAGGCAGAAACAAATGTAAACTTTCTTCCACAGTAGAATATTTCTGTGTGGAGAATATCTGTCAGTTGTCTTACTCCTCCGTATCTTTGGCATTTTGGTGACTAGAGGAGCCCACTTTTATTTAATCACCTTGCAGTACTAAGGTGATGCCAAGGAATTGTCTGTGGTTTTGTAACTTCTGCTGTAACCAAGTGGCTGGTGACACCCATGGGCAGTGGAAAAGCAAAACCAAGCTGTGAATGCTGTGAGCATTTGAATATAGTAATAGATATCAGAGGTCTGGAAATGACAGAGATGCTATATCACTTTATCTTACCTTCTTGTGTATGACTGTTAGCAAATAGTGCTTAATTATGCGATCATGTACTTTTTTTTGCCTGTTTGTTCTATCATATTTTGAGAGTAAAAGTCTGCCCAGTATTTGACTTGAATTTCGTCTTTTCTGTTTTCGGACCAGTGCCTCCCTTTTGCCATGCACCATTGCTCATTGTGTTGGAGGAACTCATAGTCCTTTCCTGTACCAATACCACCATCCTCCTGTTCTTGAATTTTTAGTCCCACACCAGTCTAACAACATGCACAATGCTGCCCATGTCGGTGTGGCACAGGCCTTCAGGGC
Source organism: Pezoporus occidentalis (assembly GCF_034315485.1). Taxonomy (NCBI): domain Eukaryota; kingdom Metazoa; phylum Chordata; class Aves; order Psittaciformes; family Psittacidae; genus Pezoporus; species Pezoporus occidentalis. Next base: position 3,500,242 of record NW_026912961.1, on the reverse strand, counting down.
TATATAATGGAATTTTGAGTGTTAGTTTAGGTTTGCTTAACAGTCTTGTTTTTCATACTGAAGTATTTTCTTTGTGCCATTACAATGTGACCAAATTTCTGCTGTACCAGTGAATGAACATTTTGTTACTGTGGGGGTCATGTTCCATGTTCTTTTCAGATTCCATGTCCTCATCATTTTACATGAAAGAGCTTGGTCTCTTTAGAAAAGCTCTCCATGTCAGGAAGGTTATGTTTTATTTTGGTTTTGGTGTTTGTTTGTTTGTTTTCCTCCTACTCTCTCCAGTTATTTTCAGGGCTCTCTACAATTCAGCTTGCAGTGAAAACACATTGGTTCTTGGCCAGGAGGGACTAGGCCAGCCATGCTGTTCAGAGTGTTCTCAAGCCTCTACACACTGAGGATTCGTTACTCATAGTACTCTTAATGCCTGTATTATGCCTGGGAGGTATTAATGTTGTTGAGTACATCCAAAGTGCTCTCTGCGCTGTGCAGAGATGTTCCTAACAAGCACCAGTAAAAAAGAGGATTGTATTTGTAGGCAAGGCAGTTCTCTTCAAGCTCTTTGGAAACCATCCTGCATTGACAGAGGAGGTCACATAATGCAAATTGAGTAGATCAGTAGGGAGATATGTGTGAATTGTACAGTGAGTGAACTCAAGTGTGACAGTGTGAACTGTCAGTGAGTTTACCTGGCATACTTTGGTCAACAGTGTAATGAGTTAACAGGAGGAAACCTCTGTCACTGTTGATATGCTCAGGCTCTTCCCAAAGCCTTTGCTTTCACAAGCAGATTCAGGCAGATATCTTCTTGCAGTGGTTTATAGCACATTCTGTAATAGAAACGGGAAATTCCTGTTTAAAATGAGGCTCCAGAACACAGATTATTTTGTCCATTCCCTTCTTTCTCTTGCTGTCCTCCTTCCCCAAGTCAGGCATGCCAGATTGTTCCCTTGGTGCAAGGCAGCGGCATTCCAACCCTGAAGCTAAACAATACGCTGTTGGCTCTTGCTTCATTTTGTTGTAGTTAATTAAAAATTCTGAGAAATGAAGCATCTTCCATAAAAGCATCAAGCAATCAAAATGTGCTTGATACTTTCTACAAGATGGAGAACCTGCTGAAATGACATGGGATCGCAAGCAGAGAAAGGATTGAGGTGGAAAGGATTCCACTTGGAAAAATATTCCAGTTTTCTATTTTTTTGTTGTCTGTTTTCCATTTGCCTCCCCTCCCGCCTTTCTTTCTGTTTTTTTTCCACCTTACCTTCCATTTGGTTCATTCCCTTCCTTTCCCTGGTACTGATCTGGGTCAGATGACTTGTTCATTCCATCACCAGTCTGATTCCACTGCCTGGATTGTATTTCTCAGAGTAAAAGAATGATCTGAATTTTCACAGGGGGTTGTTGAGGGAGGTGGGTGCGCAGTGTGCTGCGTAATTACCTAGTGTGCTCAGTGTGACTCTCAATCTTACTTTCAGCTCACTCTTATGTAAAGGTTCATGCTAGGAAGCAGAGGGGAAAAGCAAGTGAACAGCGTATTGTCTCTTGATTGAGTAAAGAGCTGGGTTGCAAGGTGGAAAGTGAATTTAGGTTCAAATGAAAACCAAACAAATGTAGGACTTGAATCTTGTCAATTAGGAATTTAAAATGGAATTTTTTATGAAAAGCAAGTTAAGTTTTTATTTCTTCTTCCAAAGTTGTGTATGCAGACATGCAGGAAGAGAGGACTTCTGATTCAGTTTACCCTGAGTCTTGGGCAGTGACTGCTTGAAAACAAAAAGGAAATTTCAGAACTAATTTAGTTACTGTATGAACAGAGATTAGTTGGACAGTTAGTGAGCAAGCCTTAGACCTGAACAGATCTCTCCTGGGATATATTTAACATAACTTCTTTCACCCGTTTGCTTTTGTTTTCCCTGCCTTCCCTATGAGTAGCAGCAAGCAATCTATCTACCCCACAATGGTTAGTATAGCACAGAGCTTGATGCAGCCCTGGTTGAGGTCAAGCACTCCAATTCGAACCTCTCAAGGGCTTTCTGTATGTGTTGCCAGTGTACTGGTAAAAATGACTTTAAACTCTTGTCAGCGCAGTTGCTGGTGCATGCATCACAGTCCCACTCAAATAAACCTGTCACAACACAGAGTCAGCAGCTAGAGAAGAGTACAAGGGCAGGCCTCTAGCTTTTCATTCGAGCATCACTAAACGTGCACAGAGTGCCCAATTATTTCAGCATTATTGAGCAAGCCTACAGGAAGACCCAAGCCTTGCTACGTTAGATTTTCTTTAGTAATTTGCTGAAGTACCGCTGAGGACACTTAAAGGGCTTAAAACAGTGGCTGCAACCAGTTTCGTTTTCTGGATTGTTAATTCAGGTTTTCTCTTTCAAATTAACTCTCACTGCATGGTGTGCAGTAGCGCTGGGAGAACTGTTTAACACTAATTTTCTCAATTTTCAGCTTTTTTTTTTCTTCATTATATAACTGCTTTTATATAGTTACATATGTTTTGATTAGGCGTGTACGTGGTGTGCTTTAGATAGGCAGAGTAAAATGTAATACTTCTGTCAGAGAAATAAAGATATCACCAAAACTGTAAAATGATTTTCCTTTATTCCTTTTTTTTTTTCCCGTTGTTGCTGTTCCTTTAATTCATAGCGAAGTTTACCAGTTGTGTTGTGTACAATCATATGGGCAATTTTAAAATGCCAGGATGTTGGGTTGGTGGGAGTTGATACCTGGATCAATCAGCTGCATCTGTTGATCTGATCCTGTCACACTCAATGTACTTCTGTACAATTGGACAGCACCCAGCTCTCCAAACAAATTCAATATCTGTGTTTCCTTTTTCACAGCAGCAACAACTCCAAGCACAGCATTTGTCACATGGACATGGTCTTCCTGTGCCGCTCACTCCACACCCCTCAGGCTTGCAGCCTCCAGCCATCCCACCCATTGGCAGCAGTGCTGGTCTTCTGGCACTGTCCAGTGCGCTGGGGGGGCAGTCCCACCTCCCAATTAAAGATGAGAAGAAGCACCATGATAATGATCACCAAAGAGGTAGGCATTGCCACTTGAGTGTGTACTTTAATCCGTTCCTCTTTTCTTCTTTTCTTTTTCCTAAACTTTCCTCTTAAGAAAAATAAAACAAAAAAACAGGGTGGGGGGTAAAAAAACCCTAGTTTTCACAAGATTTCACAAGCTAATTACATCAGTGTTTATTACGTAGTAGCTACCAGAAATTACGTTCAAACGTTGGAAATCCAGTTTTATAAATGTGGCTGTACAGTATTAATAATTAACTGTACAGAAAAGTTAACATCTGTGTGATTTATTATTTAAGAGACATCAGGATTCTTCCTTCCAAGTATGATAAATGTATAATTTTATGTAAACTAACTAGTACTTTTCTCTTTCTCTTTGCCACTGCCTCCTTCCCTCCTTGTGCACGGGGGCTGCTCTGCATGCAGACAGAGACTCCATCAAGGTAGGACTCCATTTCATAGGTGAAAGAGGCAGCTCAGAAGAACTGCACACTGCAGTTTTCTGAAGCATGGCCCAGGGTGGTGGAAAAAGTCACAAAGTGAAACCAGGTTGTGACGCTTGTATTTATTAGCAGAGCCCTGCATAGACTGTCATGCTTAGAAAGTGGCAGGTAGTGGGACAGCTGGGATTCTAGGCAGTTTGCTGAAACAGCACGTGGGGGCTGTTCCTGGATATAAGGAAAAGGCTGCCCAGGGTCTCTGCCTAAGCTTCTGAGATACAAAGAATTAGCCAGTAGTTTTAAGTCATTTGGAGGCTGCAAACTGTAATTCTGATACATCCCTATGATGCAGTTGTGGAAGGAGAGTTCTATTGCTCACAGGGGAGTGGTGGGGTGCTGTCCTTGCCAAAGCAGTTGACAGGAGAGAGCTGCTGTTCTGCAGACCAACAAAGGTGGTTACTTGCACTGAGAATTTTGCCGTCCTTTTCCAGGAATTAATTTTCAGGTTCTGAATTACTCTGCAGCGTATGTGTATGCACCATCCTGTACATGGTAGTATTATAAGTAGCTTCAGTACACACCTTGCTGCTCATGTAATTTTGAGCATTCAGTGATGCATGCGACTAAAATTCAGCATGTGTGCCTGGATGCTTGTACATACTGGATAGCCACCAGAGCCTCTCAGAGGCTCCTACGGTTTTCATGCTGCAAGTGGGGAGGTGCATCTTGGCTCTGCCCTCTCCTGGGTTAGTCTGCTCTCCTCGCTGCCACTGGCAGTTTACTAGCTCGCAGAAGACGCAGTTGTTGCCAGCTACACAGTTACCTGCCCAGCTCTGGATAGCTGGATGTAGTTACAGAGTGTAGAGCATGAGTGGCTTGCACAGTTTTCAGGACCCTTTTTAGGTGATGGTCAGTGTGAAAGTTTCCCTTACAAAGGGCAAGACCAGTGACCGCCTTACTGAGCACTTGTAATATATTTGTCAGGTTTTTCATGGTGTTTTTTTCAGGAAGAGGTAGAAGAGATGTTCACAGCGTGAGTCTTGGGTGCATTAGACAAGATTACCTAGAGCTTGCCAGTCATACGTCACCTGGTGTGCCCTCTACAGCTCTGGGAGGAGCATGGTGCTGGACAGGGGCTTTGCCCCAGCCAGGGACCTGCCTGGCTGGCACTGCCACACAAGGGGCCATGCTTTTGCTTCTCCATCAGCTGCTGTGGGAATGTGCCCCACAGCTTTCCCCAGCGTGCCTATTCTGCCACTGGCAACTCTGCCATGTCCCAGCTGAGTGCAACTGAGCTGATGGTTGTCAGTTTTGCTATTACCCACAGGGTTCTGCATAACAACCAGGAGCTGACAGGAACTGTCAGTTTTCACTGTGAACAGCAGAGGCACTGAAGCTGTCTATCTGCTGACATAAGACAACAGCACATCAGATTTCACTTCAGCTTCCCTGTCATGAGAGCTAGAAACTGGGATTATTGCTTTATGTGGCAAGGCTGGGTGCAGATTAATGATGATTTCCTTAGAGCACCCCCTGTTCACTGTGAACAGATAAGTTTAGTCCATTCTCTTTTTTCCCTGCACTCAAACATGCAAGCACAAGTAAGGCAGATGCCTAAATGTGGGAGTACAAACCCACCTTGGTTTCTTTAGCATGTTTGCATACCTGTACAGTTGGAACCATGAGCATTTCACTCAAGAAGTATGGAGAAAACTGCTCTAGTATATGCTGATCAAGTTTGCTAATCAAAATTCGCTAGTCATGTTTCTGTAACGCTTGTGGGGTGCTAGGGTGTTTATGCTGGCATGGGTGTTACATGCAGTGTTTATATCAAAAAGGCTGATTTTGTCTGGGAATGATTAAAAGGCGCTGTTATTCATACGGCTTCCAGAGGGAGAGGAGAGCGTCCCTGCTTTGTGCCAGTTTACTTCAAAATGATAAGTAGATGTTTGTCTTGCACTGTGTTCAGAATGTGAGTTGGCTTGTATGTCAGTATTATGGGGCTTGCTGCCAGCTTTGCAAGGTGAAATAGTTTGCTAATTTCCTTAAATGTTTTCAGTGATGCCCAGAGTAGCAGTTAGTTGCTTGTTCGATCGATCTGTCCTCCCTTAAGTGGTTCCTGGTTAAGAGAGGCTTTTTATGATTGTCTGGTCTGTGACTTGAAATGGTTTCTGTCAGCCAGAGCGTTCCAGTTGCCAGCAGCTGGAGTCTGTGTGCTTGTATGAAGTAATTCATTCATGCAGGATAATGCTCCTTAACATTTAACAGGTAATGAATGTGACATAAATTTTCTTCTTGCTTTTAATTTTTCCCTTTCCTCTTCCAATGTGCAAACAGGCAGCTTTGGTACTCTAAATAGTAAGTAATTTTTGGCCATCTGTCAAAAGGAAATTTCAATACAAATTTAAATTAATGATGCCTGAAATTTTTTATAGCTCCTCTAAAAGCCTCTAATGTGCAGAAAATTCTGAGTCTGCTGGTAGTAATTAGTGTAGCATGTAATGAGGATATGGGCAATGTTATACAGCCCCAGTGTAACGTTTTGATACGGTAGCAAAATTTTGATTTATAGAAAGTTGTGCCTGGATTTAATTGTGAGAGACACTTTAAAGTGTTTTCTTGCTGATACAGATTATTAAGCAGGGCAGACTTTAGAATAGCTCATAAAGTGTAAATTTACGCTTTAGTGTACTATCAAGATAACGAAGATACCCTACCCATTTCCACAAAGAAAGGAGTTTGGCTGAAGTGTTCCACTTCTTGCCACTGCTTCTGGTGCTTTGGATTTGCTGGGCAGTTGTCTTTGTGAAACTTGCTGTTTTTTCACTGTGCTGGTTCTGATCCTCCTCCTGGTTTCTCTTCAGGGAAAATGAGAATTTGCCTCACCCTTCTAAATGTGGTGTTTTCTGCCTGGTAAGCCAGACAAGGCTCACATCCTTCTGAACACCTCCCTGGAGTAGTGAGTACTTCACGGCTGAAGCTGAGTAGTCACCTTACAGATAATGCAAGCTTGTCCAGGAGCTATTCCTAAATAATAGATCAGCATCAGCACAGCAAGCTCCATGAAGAGGGGCTTTGGGAACTCTTTGATTTCGTCTTGGATTCAATCCTCCAAATCCTTTGCAAAGTTCGAAGTGTGGGAAAACTCTAGACGTGGTAAACTGGGTCATGGGAGTGCTCTTTGTGCAGTACAGTGCTGCAGAGTGGACAAAGGGAAAGAAAGGGTGGCAAGCGCAGGGCTGTGCTCAGAGTGCAGCCCTGGCTTCAGGGCTGTGAGGGAGTATAATGTGTTTAGACAGAGAAACAAACAGCTCTGCAGTTAACCAAGCAGCTTTTCACAGAGGGGACTTGGGGTGTCCCCTTTTCAAAGCGGTAAAACTTCTCTGTCTAGAACAAAAAAAAAGAAGTATTATTCTACAGTGGATCTTGTTGACTAATTGCACCCCACAAGGATTTTTCCACCTCCTGCAAGAACTGCTGGTGCAGGAGGCATGTCATTCTTCCCAGCCCTGGCACCCTCTCTCAGACAGATGTGGCAGAAGTTTCTCTGGTCCCTAACAAAGTCCCTTCTGTAAAGCATACCTTGTGAAGAAGCTGAAGACGCATTTTGTGTGCAAAAGCACCACCTGGCAGAAAGTAGCCTTAGTGCTTATGCTCTCTTCCCATGGCTCTCACTGCAGCAGCTGCAGTGAAGGAGCCTTCAGATGTCTGCCCGGGGTAGCCAGGATGATCCTGAATGGGTTATTGAGAAATTTTGTGAATCGCTGCCCCATGTGCAGGATTCAGCTCATGTAACCTTTTTACCTCATCTGTTGTTAGTCCAGATCTGTTGCTCTTTATACTGGCAGAGTATTGCCTTTGTTTGTGTTTTTAGCCTGAATTGTAAATGATTTGTGGGAGAGACCATGGTCATAGTAAGACTTCCCTACACTGTTTATTTTGATGATGTGGTTACTGTTTCAGCAGCAACAAGTGCCAGTAGTTAAAAGATGAGGCCTTGTGGCAGGAATAAAATAACTTGTTTGAGATTCCAGGGGGGATGTCTAAAGGTTCTGAAATAAGACATCAAATGCAGTTTTGTGGTGAATTTAGGTCCAACATGCTGGTGAACTACAAGAAATCTGTCAGGGAAAATTCAGGTGGGTTTAGCAATAAGATTACTTTTGCCTTAATCTGTGTGAAGGCTAATAATTAACACATGGCAGATACAGGGAAAGCGGACGGGTGCGATTCCAACATTCTGTTTACATTTGTGGTGGCAGGTGCTCCAGTGCTTCCCAGTTTAGCTGCTCGAGCTGCTAGCCACTACTGAGTGTTTAGACCTCTGTTCATTTGGTATATAAGTAAGAGTAAGCAGCTTACTCCTGCAGCTGTAATTTGATACTTAAATTAAAAGTAGGAATGTAATGCTTCTGAAAATAACAAGGTAGTTTGAAATCAAAATGCCCAACATCTAAAACTGTGGGATATTACCAAATGTTGTTACATTGCTCAGACTTTATTCTTCTGCTGGTAGAGGAAGAGCACATAAGCTCAAATGGTCTACTGCTGCAGACTTTAATTGTCAGGTTTCTTTTAAATGAAACTTCCTCCAGTGTCATGAGTGTCCCGCCAAATGTGTGCATTCAGTGTGTATTAAACAAGCCAAAGAAACATAGTTACCTGTTACACGCCTTAAGAAATTTACAAAATTTATTTCATTTTGTTACTTTGCCACTGAAATAGCATTCCACTGAAAAGCACTTCATAGTCTTGTTAAAATTCAGACATTTCACTCTCGTGTCATGGATTCTGCTTGTGCCTTTCTCTGTTTGGAAATGAGGCATTAGATGCTTTTTGCTTTCCATAATGATGAAGTGGCAGTTTTAAACGTAGCGTATTTGAACTAAGCTTTGCTCCACAAGAGCTGTGGTTTTGATCTTCATGGGTGTTTTGGGAGTAGTGTTATCAAAATACAAGTAACTTCTGTTGCCTTGTGATACAGTAATTTTTTCAGTATTAATTGATATCTGCCTCTGGGCGTGTAAACTGTGCTGAATGTAACAGGTACCCTAATTCTAGAAAATGTGTTGTAATTGTTTGTTTGTGGAACAGATGAATAAATATCTGTGGGGCATAGTTGGTCCTCAGGTGGTGAACGTGAATGGATTAATGATGTGATTGGGTGAGACATGCTTGTTTGTTGCAGTCTCATCCAGTAACTGGCTGCTGAAGCAGAGCAAATATTAATTAGCAGGGTCCTGTTTGTTGTCTCAGTCTATCTTATGGGGATGATTTTTTGGCACAGCTTTTTTTTTTCTTAATAACCTTTTCATGGCTAGATTTGTAGCATATCATCCATGCCAGTGGTTTTTAACAGGCTTTCAGAACATGAAACTGAACCTGAGGCAGATGAGGGCATATATCTTCCTGGTGCATTTTTATTCTTATTTTTTCCCCTCCTCCCTCTCCTGTCCCCTGCCAACTGAGTTTTACATTTCTTTCATTCAGTGTCTCATGATATGCCTTTTAAATGAGGTTGTCTGAGAATTTGAATTTAGTGTAGAGTATTCATATGAAAGTAACGCCATGTACTCTGGTATCAAAGAATTAGCTGCCTCTGCCATTTTGCATGGCTTCACCTCCTTTACCCAGTAGCTTTTTTCCCACTTCTGTGTCTTAACTGTATGCTGGCCTCTTACTTTGCATCCTTTTGCAAGTTGTCGCAGGTGACTCTTATTTGGTGGTGTGCCAACATTTGGACAAACTTCTGCAGTGCCTCTTACTGTCAAACTTTATTTCACTAATTGGTGATTTAGGGTAACTCAAATGTTCTCTCTCCAGATGCTCTCTTCACTAAGGAGGCAAACACTTACATGGGCTGTAATTTCTAACCTGAGCAGAGATGTCTAATTATTCCCATGGCAGCAGATGGTGATGTTGATAACACGGGATTATGCCTTCAAGTCGTAGAGTAGGAAGAGGAAGTTTGCTGAAGTGAGGAAGTGGGTGGAAAGGTCTTCTCCAGTGCAAAGGCTTTGACAATGTAATAGCTGGGGAAAAAGAAGTAAAGGAGGGAATTAATTTATTATCACTTTTGAAGTTCTCCTTATCGTAAGTCTGTGCGATTAAAATCATGCTTCAGATGCTGGCATTCATAGCTTACACCAGTTTACGCACAGTGAATGTGTCTGGAATGAAGAGCATTTTTGTGGTTGGGTTAAATAGTTGGTAGTCAAAGTAGTGGGAGAAAATAATACCTACCAGTTTTTGTCAAAGTGGGACACAAACTATATGGCTGCTTTTCTCCAAATTTTTTGTTGCTGTATTGAGCACTTAACATTTTGATTTCGAGTTGTCTTTTAGACCCTTAGATCCAAAGCCACTTGAAACATCCCTTATTTTTGTGCAAATCAGTGGATTCCTCAGGCATGCTGATCATCTGCTAAAGGGAGGGAAGAAGGACAGATTACCTTCTGGAGCCAGTGTCAGGGTTGATTTGTGCTGAAAGTTTCTGTTGTCTTGGCTAAAGTCACCAAATGCTAGTAGTAGGTTAATATTTGTGTTAATGTTTGTATTGCTCTTCATGTCTCTTCCCTGGCACTGGGAAAGAATTGTATTCCTAGTCAAGGTGTTGTCAGTCTCTTAGGCTGATTTTAGAAGAACATGAACGAAGTGAGTAGTCTGATTGTTTCCCAAGTTATTATGCAAGGTTTTTTTAGTGTATCATGAATTACAAAGTTTTAGCCATGGTTTGAGGGAAGAAGCAATTAGGCTGGCCGATAGGAATCAGCCATTGAGGGGAATTTGCAGGAAAGCTAGACCATGTCTCCCACCTCTCTCTGGTACAGCTCTAATTGAGTCAAATGATTAATTAAATAGCTAAAGCTCGATTAGCCTATTCTGCATGGCAATTTGAAAAGTTCTCTGTTTTCTTGAGCGACATTTGGCCTTTTGAATAACAAAAAAACTGGAAATGCTAATGTTTTCCAGTCAACTAAGAGAAGAAAAATAAAAATGTCTCCATAGCAACAAAGCTTCTTTCTAGATGGTTTCCTAAGATATGCCTGAACCAGAAGCAGATGTCTGATTTGAGAATCTCAGCTCCGTCAATGTAAACAAATAACTTCTAGGCAGGTGTTGGAAATAATATGGAAATCCTATTAAGGGGCCCTGGGTTCCTGTCACTCAGGAAGTCCCTGCCACAAAAGAGTTGGTTGTCTGAATAAAGGAGACAGAGTAAGTTCTCGTTAGGCTTTAGCTTTTCCCAGAAAATGATTGTCTCTGCATGCTTTTTTCTCCTGTGAGCCTGAATGCAAGCCATTTCTTCTGTTGATCCCCTCGGCCACCCTTGCTTTCTCCCTCTCCTCCTTCTCCTTCTCCTTCTCCTTCCCCTTCCCCTTCCCCTTCCCCTTCCCCTTCCCCTTCCCCTTCCCCTTCTTCTCTCCTTCTCCTTCTCCTCTCCTCCTGGATTAGCACTTGATGTTGGCACTGGTTGCTGCTGCTGCTTGGCGCATTGTGGCATTCGTGATTTTAACCCCCATCCATCCCCAGCCCTGCCTCAGCCAGCGAGAGGACAGCTGGAGGAAATGCCCATTGCCTGCCTGGAGAGAGGAGAGGGGAGGAAGCAGGTGCCAGAGGGGTGGAGCTGCAGAGTCCTAGGCAGCTTATTTCTCTGGCTTGTTTGTGTGAATTTTGTAAATGATGTTGTAGCCAATGGCACTGTGAGACCGAGCATCACCTGGACACAGGACTTCCCTTTTTCACAGGGACCACAGCTTTGGATGGCTGTAATAGAGGTTTTGGTGTAGCTGGTGTCACCTGCTGGGAGTTGAACTAAGAATGTGGTTTTTATCATAATGTGTCTAGGAAGTTGGTGGGCCGCTTTTTTTTTAATTTTTTTCTTTAATCCCTCCTCTCAAAGTTACTGAGAAAACATGTTGCGCCTGCTGTGAACAGTGTATTAGTCTAATGTGACACTTGTATTGCCTTTGCACTTGACAGGGTCATTTTCATCCCCAGGTCCTGCTGTGCTGGGCTCTGCACTACTGCAGCCTGGGGACCAGCTTACCTGCGGCCTTTGGGTGAGAACTTCAGTGCTGGGCAGGCAGCAGCAGGTGCCAAGGATGCATTTTCCAGGATTTCTAGGCTGGAAGCAGAGACCATGTGTGTGTCCCTCCTGTCCCCGTCTCTACTCGGTGCACCAGACATGCATAATGATGCTCTTAATAACACTCAGAGGGTTAAATGTGGATAAACACAAAACAAGGCTTCTGAAAAGCCTGACGATTATCATGCAGCATTTCTTGGACTATGGCCACTGAGATGCACTTCATAAAGCCAATAAAGCGCTCGCTGGTGGTCTCCTGTTGCCTTGGCAACAGACCACAGGGCGCACTGTGTGTGAAATGCATGAACATCTGTGAATTAATCTTTTTTAGTTTGCTCTTTCCTTGGGGCCATGCTGACCAGCAGCGCTGGGGGCTGAGCTGAAGGGTCTCCCCAGGATGCCCCAAGCACCTGGGTCCCTTCCAGTAACTCTTTCTGCGGTGGAAACGGTCAGCCTGATGAGGTCTCGCTGGGATGCTGTTGGCCTGCTTTTGGGTGCACAGGGGAATGGAAAAAGAAATTTTCTCCTAAGCTGAGGCTTTATGGGGCTTGCCAGTCTGCTGTGAAAGAAAAGTAACGTGAGGGGAAAAGTGAAATAAGTACTGATGTCCACACTGCAGTTTACTGGACTTCACCACTCCCGTGCTGTGCTCTCACTGGATTGCGGTGAAAGCAGAAATGAAGGGGTGGCTGGTCTCATACAAACCGCAAAAGGGAGATGTGATGAAAATCAGGAGCATGACAGGCGACCTGGCCACTTGAGAGAGGCAGATCCTGGGGAACAGTAGTTTTTCCAGTGCCTCACAGAGCAATTACTGGGCGCACCAGTGTGGGGCTCGTTAGCTTCCCACCACCACCCCAGCAGGTGTGCAGGGTTTCCTTTCCCTCATCTCCACAGATTTCGTGCCAGGCTCCGGGAGCTGTGCTGGCCGCTGGCTGCAAGCGCTGGGTTCACCCAGCATGCTCTACCAAGTCTCCAGGAAGACTGTAGGGGGAACAAGTATGCCGTTATCACCAGAGAAGGCTGGATGCAATCAGTGTTTTAATGAAGTATTGGAAGTGAAATGCCACTTTAATCTGCTAATTGCATTAAGAGGATGCCAGATTGCTCTGTATCACTTCTTTCTGAGCAGCAGGCGTATCAAAAGGTACCGAGGTGCTTTTAAGTGAGGTATTGCAGCCAGTCAGATGCTATTTGTTTGCATACGAATATTAGCAGGCACAGCTGTACCTCTGTTTTTCTGGCTCTCAAGAGGCAGTGAAAGCAGCTGTGGGGGTTTCCTTAATATGTACTTACGAGTAAGTGGGGCAGAGGGAAGGGAAAACAGAACACTTTCAACACAGTCTATTCCTTTTTTTGTTTGCAGGGTGAGTCGTGTTGTAGCTTCTCTGTGCAGAGGAGCTGGTGTATTTCAAGCCACTCTAGTTTTTGACAGAGGGCATACCATATTTTTTTAGATGTATTTATTTGCCAGGACAAAGTAAATAGTAACACTGATTTTGCTGGTGGTGTCCTGTTTCCTCAGAGTGTTACGTGCTGCAGACATGCCATGCAGGTGTATGGAAGGGCCAAGAGAGGTGCTTCTGAACACAGCTACCCCCAGAAAAAGGGCCGTCTGCCGGAGTGTGTGGTTTAAGTTTGGCACAGACCACACACAACACAAAACTCGGCTGCTAGAGCATCATATTTTTGAGTCCTTTGCTCATTTTATTTTAATAATTAAGAGGGCGGACTATATAGAAATTATTGCTTCCATTAGCTTGGAAAGCCAGTGCTGACCTAAATAACATGAAGCTTTGTTTCGTGATAGTGGAGGAAATCATTGTATTTGGCTTGCAGTAAATATAGCTGTGTGTTTATATTTCTTGTCCCTCCCTGATAAGTTTGCTGAAACCATACCTGCTGATGTTGTATTTCTCTCTCACCTCTCTATTTCTTTTAAAAATACCCAACTGCAATTCATTTTAGCCCTTGAGGAAATGGATATCTTGCTTTTCCCCTCCTGCTTCAGGAAAAAAGGTCCCTGCAATGACCTGCAAATACTGTTTTGTAATGAGCTTTGCTGTCCCATACTGCAATATGAAAGGAATTCAATGTCTGAATGAATAATTTTAGAATAATCGCTTTAAAATTAATTACAGTAACTTTGTGGGGTGAGAGAAACCCTTTTTCTGCCATTCTTTGAAGTGCGACATCTTTCCAGGTGCCCTGTCAGGATGCATAATTGGCATTAGAGTAGCATTAAAGTGGTATAGGCAACCCTGCTTTCAGCAAAAAAGGCAACCTTGTCCATGGTCAGTTTGGTGCCTTTATGAAAAGCACTGTATGCTTGCCATCTAGGTAGCCTAAAAGCTTCGTATCACATTTCAGGTATTTGAAAGCAATTACGTGATTAGCAGACCTTCTGTAGGAGTCCTGCATGCTTCTGGAAGGTTTTCTGGTAACTGTGTTGCCCTCAACCATGGTAAAGGCTGGAAGTCCCATTTTTGGACCCTTCCTGCTCCAGGGGATGGCGAAGAGGAGACATTTTATTGTGTTGTTGTCTCATCCCTGTTCTTTTATTGTATCTAGCATCAGGCTGTGCAGGTTTTTCCCAGTTAATCTGTGCAAGTTTCAGCCCTTCTGTTACCAAATGTTTTCTCTGCTACAGTGTCTCTCTATGTTGCCTTTGGTCTCCAGGGACCTAAACCATTTTGCAGATACTGCTAATGACTGTAACAGTCCTGCTCATCCTGATAAACTTAGTGTTGCAAGTTTGATTTATAGTAGTAAATGTAAGTGAAGTTTCCCACCAAGGGGAGTAGGGCTGAAGTGGGTACCAACAGCTGCAGCAATCATAAAGTGACGGAGCTGCAGCTACGTAGTAGGCAAGTGTTCATAACTGGTTTAGACAGAAAAAGGAAGAAAACTATTTGATTAAAGAAGGCTCTTTATGTTGACAGCAAACAAATCCCGAGAGCAATCACTGTAAAACCGCTTGTTTTACGAACAAAGTATGTTACAGATTCTAATTGTAAAAATAAAAATATGTGCTTCAATTTGACATACAGACAGAATTTCTTTCACTATTTTGCTGAGTCTTAAAACCTCTCAGGAATTCTCTCTGGAATCCAGTTATTCAGTATGCACAACTGCTACTGTAGATGTCAAAATTAAAATATATGTAAGTGTATTAGATATTGTGTTCTGGCTCAAGATACATGTAAGTCCAGCACTGCGCTCTGATGTATATATAAACTGGTCTTGGGAAAAACATTTGTTCATATCCGGAGTTGCTTTTGCCAATAGTGAGGTTAAATCAAAACAAGCACCACTTGTTATCTAATTTGCCTGTTTTCTTAAAGTTTACTTAAAGTTTAAAAATAATCTGTTAATGCAATGATACAATTGTGACAAAAGCCGACAAAAATGAGGAAGCAGACAGCTGGAGGTGTCTGTTTCCCAGACTAAAGAGACAGTTGAAGTAAAAGATGTAATGCTTAGTTCTGTGCTATATGACTAGTTTGCCCTGCTTTTTGAAAGTGTAAACATGAAACCTTGTGAAACCTCTGGAGAAAAGCATGTGAACAATTCGCCTTGTGACTGGAGAGAAAGAAAGGCTAAGGTGGGTGATTAAGAGGAGATCAAATGAGCATGAGGGGCTTCAGGGGAGCTGGAGAGCAGAGGGGGAGAGAGGTGTGGGAATAAGTTCATGTTTCCTCCCTGCATCCACCTGACTAACTGCAGTGTTTATTTTTATCCACATTTTACATACTCTCTGGAAAGAACTCTTTTACAACTCGCACAAAAAAAGAGGATGAAAAATCAGAGGCAGTAGCCTTGATTATGCTGTATACAGATCAGGCACCTGGGAGACTGGGGCATGCCGAGCACTTGTATGCTGAAAGCAGTTTGCTCTCTGTAGAGTAACACCAGAAACAAGGTGTAGGAGAGCGTTAATCCTCTGAACATTAATGCTTTCCAGGATTGTAGGCTACCACTGTCCTCTGCTATGTCAGAATTTGCCTAATGTTTCTTTTTCTCCTGTCGAACATCTGGTGGTTCCTTAGAAATATTTGAAGAGCCATCGTTTAGTAGTTTAAGGGGAAAGCCTTGAATAATTCACACAACAAATGATTAGGCAAGCACTTGTCTATCTGAATTATTCTGCATGTTTGCTGAAGCAGTTAAGCAGGAGAATAGCATTTCCTTCGCCGAAGGTTTTACAGTGGTAGTATTGACCCACCTAGTTATTGGGTTTCAGCTTTTTGTTGACACTGTTGTAAACGAAAGCAGCCTGGACAGGCACTGAGCAGCTGGGCTGGATAATTGTGAAGGATTCATGCTTGTTGCTGTTACCCCCAGTGTTTGTAGTGGGTTGTTTGCTTTGACTTTTGTTGAACTGTTGACAAAAGCATTAGATACAAATGGGAACGAATAAAGTGGTGAGATGCCAGGAGGGCTTGGCAGTAATGGTGGTTTTCATTCTGACTTAAATGGGGAATGTCGACACTTCCCTAGATGGAGAATGGAAGGTGTGCTCAGCATTTGTGTGCTTCCCCCTCCCCTCTTCCTTCATTTCCTTACTGCTAAATGTGTTCTGGCAAACAGGTGAATAAAAACAGAGCAGAGGCAATTTCACTGCTGCCTTAACTCTTTGGCACCGCGTTTTTGAAGCTGTGGATGTCTTGCTGGGCAAATCCAGTTCCTGGCATGAAAGGATTAAGTATAAAAAGGAATGGGAGAAAGTATAAAGAAAAAAAATGGAAAGAAAGAAAAGGAGGGGGAGGTGGAAGGCATAGAGTTGAGAAAAGAAAGGATTAAATAGAACAGTATACACTAAGTAGTATAGCCAGCAAAATTGAAGTCATTTACTGGAACGTTTTTAATTTGGTTTAAACAAAATACTCTTTTGTATATTCAAATGGGGAGTAGCTCAGCTGTTGTGAAGCCAGAAAATTAATGGTATTTTTAGTGAAATAGCAAAAGCATGTCAACAACATAGCTGTGGATGATAATGTTGGCATTTTATTCATGAGGAATTATCAATGCAGGTTACTGGACAACATAGTGTGACTGGAATGATTGAGCACAGGGGGGAAGCGGCTGTCCTTCTGTAAGATGATTTCATTTTGCATTTAGTCTTTTAGGAAGAGAAGAAGGAGGGAAGGCATTTAGAAATACGTGCCTAAGATGCCTATCCTTGTGGTTTCTGGCTCCTGGAGACTTAACCTTTTTACCTCTGACTCATGGTTTTGTCACTTGCTTCTTCTCTTTTGCCAGCTGTCCTTTCTTTTCAAATCCATCTTGAGGGATGGCAAAGAATAGAAGCAAAGAATAGAGTCACTTTAGGATATATTCCCTGGAAAGGTGGTTTTGGCCCTGGGGAAGATGCAAGTATGTTCTGGCCATCTCTGGCTCTTGAATTTTGAGCCTGAGCATTGTTTGCTTGGGACCCTTAACACATTTAATGTGTTGTGAAATATGGATACTTTGGCTAGTCATGGAGGAAGTTAGTGTATGATCTGGAAGGTCTTAACGGTTGGCAGGAGAGATGCTTCAGATTTCTAATTCTGGCTGTAGCTTTCTTGTAGCAGTCAACCTCAGATTGCAGGTCAGCTGGAAAGTGGCAAAGAGAGTTCACAGGTGAAGACACCACTGCAAAGAAAGGAGAAGACATGGGTTTTTGTTGCTGTCTGAAGGCACATTGCCTCTGCTGTCATGTGTGCATCTGGTGGTATCTGAGGTACGCACAGGATTTCAGAGCACCAATGTTGTCCCATACAGGGATTTTTTGTTGCCTACCTTCATCTAGTTTCAGGTTGTCCTAAAACCAAACACCATAGTAGCAAGGTAATAGTGACATTTATGTACCCACTTTGAGCAATCATCTGTGTTTTCTTTATTCCCCCTTTCTTACAGTTGCCATATTGTTCCTAATCTCCTTGCAGTGAGATAAGGGAAGCACAAAAAGAGATAAGGAAGAAATTGCCTTTTACTGCTGCCATGGCTAAGGTTTCTTGTAAGATGCAGCATGTTTGTTGTGCTAAACCACAGCCCTTTGGACGTCAGCAAGAAGTGTTTTGCTCAGATGTTGAATACTATGAGATCAGGGCCTGAATCTGTTATTAATCCTAGAAATATTAAAGAAAGTGAAGAAATACCAAGCTATTTCCAGCCAACATGTACTGGGAGTGGTGTTACTGTAAATATCAGCTTGTGCATGATGAATCCCCAATTCTTTTTGTCTCCCTCTTTGGGGAATACCGCGAACAATTCTGCAGGGGTCTAAAGAAATTATCATAGCAAATTTCAACCTTGAATGAAGAAAAAATGAGAAATCTCTGAAAAGTAGGCACTTAAAGCCCAATCAAAACAAATATTCTGTAATCATGTCGGCACAGCATTTGGGAAATCCAGTTTTGGATCCTCTAAATTGTGTGTGAATTCAGAAAAAAAAAACTCGTGAATGTTCTGTGGCATTGCCTGGATGCTTTTTAATCATGCTTGAATAGTTTTCTGATTTCATGTGAAATGTACCCTGTACTTGGTCACACAGAATTAGCTCTTCAGGCTAATCTGCTTTGCTTGCAGACCTGTAAGGAGGGCCCCAAGCTGTGCCTTACCAGGATAAGGCATGGGTTTCTGGAAGCGAGACCTGGAGCAAGAAAGTGCTTCTGGAAAGCATTTGCATTGGCATAACAATAGTTTTAAATGATTAGAGGAGCAAACAGGAGAGAGAAGTGGTATGCTACATTGGCTGAGATTGGGTATGGACTTGCCCAAATCACAAAATGATTATGCATCATGGCGCAAATTTTTTTTTGCATAGTCTCCTGCCAGATAGTAGAAAATGGGGAGTTAAACTATCCAGGTAGGAATAAGAGTGGAGATGGCAAAGAACATTCAACAACGTAGAGTAGGAAACTGTAAAATAAAGAGACTTGAGTAAAAGTATGATGGAGATGATGCCCTAAATCAGTGATGCACAACCTTCAGCACAGAAGGTCTTTACTGGCGACTTGCCATGAGCCAGTGGGCTCTACCTATTTTGCATGTCATTTACATTGTATTTTAATCAGATCAGCACACACCCTGATTGTTTTTCTTATTTATGGAGTGATCTAAGTACAAGCACTGCATAGCAAAAAGCAATAAAACACTGTATACTTTGTGGGCTCTAGTAAAAAGAGTGATGATAGGAAGACCAGCTCTGCATTTTTTAAATTAGGGAGCTTAATTTGACATCTGGCTGTCTTTGAGAAGGCCTTACACATTCTGAAGTACAGGTTTGAGTTTATTAGGCAGCTGCAACTTTGGCTTTGTTCACATTTCAAATACATAAGGTTAATTTGAGAAAAATAATTTCAAAGACAAGCTTGCAGGTAGCACATTTCCTGGCTAATTCTGTTGCCCATGGGTAATTTAAAAAACAGCAACAACCACCAGCAGTATTTTCTTCCTGAGATTAAGAGCATTAAGTTAGTTACATGTCAGATGTAGTGGCTTTAGGGTCTTGTGAGTTTAGCTGACGACAGTTTTACATACAGTGCGGAAGTGTTTCTTCTTTTACATTTCCTGTGTCTGTGTGATACAGATTTCTGCAAACAAAAAATGGGTTAAGGTTATTATTTGTAGACATACTCATTTCTGGAGTTCAGTGTAGGCTGTCTGCTACAGTAGCTGGATTGCTCTAGTCATCTAGTTGTGGTTTTTTCTAATACAAGGAAGATTTGATTTTTATTTTTTATTTTTCCCTGTCCCTTCCTCTCTTGCTCTCTTACTTTTCTGTTTCAGTCTAGTGTATTTAATGGATCCATGGCTCTTATACTGGAGAACCTCCAAATCTTAAATACATTAATCCTCACAACAACCCTGAAAGGGAAGGAAATGCTCTCTAGGCGTCTGAAATTATCCTTATTTTATAGATAATGAACTGAGGCATGAAGAGGCTTAATTGACTTCACACAATCAGACAAAAGAGCTGAGACTACTGAAGCTAGATTTCCCAAATATAAACGTAGTTTTCCACCTCCCCAGTTTTGTTTTTTTGTTTGGTTTTTTTTTCCTCAGGCAAAAACTATTCTATGATTCTAGATCACAGCATTACCCTGTGATCCATTTTTACCTAATTTTTCCTTTAAACCCCTCAGTGGATTTGAGTCCCATGCATGACAAGAGCATGCTTCTTTCTGGTGGTAGCTTGTGTGGGCTAGTTTGCCAGGTCAGTCTTTTTGGGCTAATTTTGGTTTCAGTTGACTACTAATCTCTGCATGTGTTCTCAGAAGAGAAGCTTTGGTTGAATTTTCATCCTTCCTTGGCGTTCAATAGTGTGGATCCTTCAGTATCACAGAGGGTTTTAGATGTAGCAGAATCGGAGGAAGCCCACCACACTGCTGGGAAGGTTATGGCAAGGGGAGCATGTATGCAATGTCCCCCCTGCGAGAACTAGCCATTGCACAGCATATATACACCATGCCACCAAGCAGTGCTGAATCCCTGTGGCTAATGTTACCCTCTTGGTAGCACACCACCCACCAGCAGCCTGACTCTGGCAACCCAGCACTGTGCCTGAGCTGTTCCCCATGGCATTACCTCTGGCCCGGAGCCGTGCTAGCAGGGCTTTGTTTTACATGGAGCAAGATTGTTCAGCGGTGGATCAGGATTGTCTGCACACTGCTCTGCTGCCAGCTAGCAAGGTGCCCAGCGTGGGCTGCTGCGCAGCTGCAGGAATCTTCCAGGCTTCCACCAATGCTGCTGCAGAGAGAGCAGCCCCAGAGGTGGATCTGGGAATGTGATTTTTGTCAGTAGTGAAAGCACCCTGTGGGGAGAGCATGTAGGCCGGGAAGAAGGATTTCCATTTGTAGGTTGCAGCTCCAGATACAATTGTGCCTGCTGTGAAAGAGCTTGTTACACTTGCTCACTGTAAGGGCTCCATCTGGTGCTCTAGGTGCCTTTAAATGGAAATTTACGTTTACTGTCAGAACTAAAAGTCTACACACAATGAGCTGTCTGATGGTCTTACCAGTCACAACAAAAACAGAAAGCCTGTCCTTCACCTCACACATGTAAGACAGGGGGCAGGGAAGAGAGTGAAATGAAAGGGGATGGACTGAGCAGGTTCAGATTTGGTCCCTATCATAGTGGGAAACGGCAATGCAGATTCACTTTAAAATCAGGCTTTTTCTGTCTTAGGGCAGAATTTAGCTCATTAATGACAGTAAGTAAGGTGGCGTTGCAAGGAAACTGAGTCAGCAGTTGGTCAAAGCAGCTCAAGGTGTTGGTAAGTAAACAGTGGTGTGACTTAAAACTCAGCCTCTTAAATTCTAGCTAGAAACTTGGTGGGAGCAGTTTGTGTATTCGACATAAAGTCTCCACATTCATCAGGACAAATGTGCCCTACATGGATGTCGAATTTTAAGATGGTGTGAGCAGAGATCATCATAATAGTCAAGCCTTGCACTAGATAATACCTTGCTAGCTATTCTGACTTCTCCCTTAAAAAGTCAAGGTCTTGGCAGCTACTAAGAAGTAATGCTCTGACAAACTGCTTCAGTCTGGGGTTCAGTAACCCTTGCCAACGGAGAAATCTATTTCACAAGTTATCCCATGCATCCTTCCCAGCATCTTTTTCAGTTGTCTTTACAACTGAAATAATTCCCAACTGTACTGGGTAGGTGTCCATTAAAATATGGGTGTTGTAGCATACTCCAAAGCAAGTTCAAAAATACTTCTCTTTGATGTTGCACCACCTGAGTGAATGGTAGTTAGAGGAAATTTTCCATATTGAGGAATGTTGGAGAGGCCTTCCCTTAACCCTGTAACTCCTGGTTTTATAGTGCTGCTGAGGCTTTGATCTCCACGCTCCTAATTGGCTCACAGGGAGGATTTTTACAGTCAACAAGAAAAGTACATTGAACTTGTCATTTTAATGAAGTTGTTACTTGCCAGCTTCTCTAGACACATTCCAAACAAAATAAACATCGTGCATTTTGTTTTATAAACAATTTTTTAAAATGGTTTCCTAGACAACCTTGATGAAATGTCAGCTTCTTCTCAGATCTAAACCCACACCATAGGTATTATCTCCATCCCTGCTGGGTAATTTGTACACTGCAATAGTTTGTTTGGAAACATGCTTCTTGTTTGCTTGTTGTTCTTTAAAATGTGCTTAATGCTAGATTAGAGAACACAAGAATTTTTGGTTACTTTTTGGTTTGTTTTTTTTTTTGTTTTTGTTTTGGTTTGTTTTTGTTTTTTTTTTTTTGTTTTCATTTTGTTTCGGTTTTGGGTGGGTTGGGTGGGTTTTTTTTGGTCTCCTGTTTCCATCAGCTCATTTCTAAATCATTTAAAAAAAGAGCTTGAGCATGTATGTTATTTAAAAAAACCTTTCAAATAATGTTTTTAAAACAGATCAATTTCAGCATTAAAGTGTTAGGAATTCAGCCAAGGAAAATTCAACTCAGGATTGTATAGCTATAATAATGTATTATACCCGTCTTCCTTGCAAATGATTGTAACAGTAGAGTTGAACCTAGTGAATTACATAATTTAGGAGTGCTTGCCAGAATGCTGTTTTCAGGAGATTACTGGAGTCTTCTCTTAACAAAAGCAAAGGGAAAGATGTATCATATTACAGAGTACTTAAATGAGGGAGAACAGTCTTCACAAATTATCTAAGATAGCTCATTTGAATAGAACAGAAGGTCATGTGTGTACATGCTGGTTACCACACTTAACTACTTGGCAGAGTGTGAGAGGGGAGTACAAGAGGAAGATTTTTGCCTTTCCTCTCCTCTAGCCTGAATTAAAAATGTATTGGCTGCTCATTGCTGACATCAAAACATTTCCAGCTAGCCTGAAGTTAGTATTTGATTGTGCTTTTAATGTTTAAAAAATTAACAGCATGACCTGTCAAATACAAATAATGAAAAGTCCAGAAAAATAAAAGCTACTGCAGCTTCTCTTGGCAAAGCTTTAGGATGTTCAGGAGTTGAAATGCATTTCAAAATCTGGCAGAAAAAACCGTGTGTTTTATTTTTTCAGTCTTCAAAGTAGGTGTTGTACATATAATGTGCTATTACATACTGATGTAACCGCTTTAAAGCTGACTGCAGGATCTGTGTTCCCACCACTCCTCCATCCATTCCACTTACCAGAATCCTTGATTTGAAGAATGAGACTGGGGACAGTTACTTTTGCAGGAGGCTGAGGTCCAGATTCAGAGTAGCAAGCAGTAGGCATCTAAAGTTCAGCACATATGTACTTTCCTCTGATTTCTTTATCTGTCTTGTGACTTTCCTGAGATCAAAGTGTGTGCCTCAAATCTGGCATCTGCTTGAGTGCTGTGTTAGGACCTGTCATATGAAAACAGTCCACTTCGCTATCCCAGAAGAAGGCAGTGCTTAAAGACCAGTCAATGCTAGTTAGCATGCAAAATCTGTGGGGTGTAGGGGTGTATATTTTTTACCTCCTAACCTGTATTGCCAGTACTGACAAGATTTTTATAACCCCTGTGGCTTGAGCTGCTGCAGGAAAGTGTTTGCGTTCAGCATGGCACAATGCCATACAGTCCATTTTTATCACTGTGCAAAGTGAAAGGATAACAATTTAACTGTGGTGCTTGGTCTGAAAAGAGGGCTCTAAGCAAAACCCAGTTGTTCTTCAGAGGGATTTTGTGATTCTTGCAGGAATTTTTTTGACAAAGTGTGAAGCATACTGACACAGCCTTTAATGGCTATCATAAAACATTCCCTTGTTAGTGTTTTCTTACTATTCTAAAGCCCAAATTACTTTGTTTAAATTCAGTCGCTATGAAAATGTAATTAGTATTAATATTCTGTAAATGTGTGGGGTGTTGGGAATTTTCTGTGTGTGTCCATCATCGCCTTTTGATGAGGGCTGATGGAGGGCTGTTGCTTTTCCTTGCATTGTGGCACTTCACTGCATCAAAGCCCGTAATGCAGGCTGTTGGTTATCCTGCTCTCTCCCTCTCGTGGTGAGCCCACAGTTAAATTGCTGCATTGAATGGTCCAGCTGGTTGAGCTTTTTCTCTTACCCTGTGATTGCATGCGTTCTTTGCTCTTCCAAGTTAACTCCCAATACTCTCCTCTCTGTTTTTGTTTGTTGCTAGAGCTGCTCAAAATGTTTTGGGTCTCTGCTGAAGGAAATGGCATGAAAGATCAGTAATTGGAACCCCAAATAAATATTTGAGGAGAGGAGAGCTGTAGTTCTGCATTTCCTTGGCACCGCTGTGTTCCTCAGATTTCTGAGGATTATATTTACCCTCAGTTTTTCTGGATTTCTGTAACTTGGTGGTCTTTGACCCCTGCATTTCAGTGTGTCTGATCTTGGTAAAAGTAACATTTAGGGCTTTGTACGATGTGTTGACCAGCATGCAGGTTTGCCCCTGCTTTTGGCTGTTGGTTTGTTGTTTTTTTTGTCTAAACTGCCAGAAGCATTTCTTTGGTAGGTTTCCAGGCTTGCACTGGGAGTGCTTATCTTTTCTGGGATCATTAGGACAGAATTCCTTTGCAGCCTGCACATGCCCTGGGGCTCACCTTCTGTATTGTCCATACCAGTTGCAACTTGTGCCTTAACACCTTCTAGCAAATCTTTTCATTCTGTCCGGATTACCTGCTCTGCTGTGTGTGGAAGCATGTGGTCTTAGTTTGGGGTCCGTTCAAAGGGGAAGAGATTGAAGTGCTGTGTGGTAAATGGAGAATGGATCAGGTGAATTGCTTTGTGGATTGGAGGGGAGAATGTTTGACAATGCCTGGGCTGTGTTCCATCAGTTAAATTCAATATTTACGAGTTGGCAGATGTGGACAAGAGCAGACTTGATGGTAAATGTAATCTGTGAACTTTGAAGCTTCTGTAAACCTATCAGAAGTGTTTAACTCCTTTTCCTGCCCATCTGTTTCTTTTTCTTATGTTCCCTGCTGAAACCAGGTCCTTTGTTCAAATTATCTTGCTTACCAAAGGGTGCTTGTTATTCTTGCCACACTCCTTGATTTCACTTACTCCATGTGCCTGTGCTAAGATACACGTTAACCTAAACCTGTCTTTACTTTTTGCCTCACAGCTGTGTTCCTCTGCTGCTTCACTGCTTGTACTTAAGATGCATTAGTTTTTCTCTCCATCCTTTGACCCTCAAAGTGTCAGTAGTGATTAGGACTTATGTGTGGTATGTCCTTCAGTCAGCGATTACTGGAGAAGCTGTATTTTAAAGGATTTATTGCAAAAATCCATCTGTGAAAGGGTAGCCAGCAGCCCTCACCATTGCTTTTAGACACCTACTTTTCTTGACACAACCATGCACCTGTACACCAGGAGGGGCTGGAGAAACAACAGCACATGCTGATAGGATTATACGTTAAAGTTGCTAGGTATCTCCAGCTCCTGCTCTGTGGCCTGCTTAGCTTTGCCAGTAAATTGATAAGTGTGTGTTGAAATACATGACTGGAATTAACATGTACAACTGTAGTGGCTTATTGCTCATTTTATAACAGTTCATAACAACTAGACTTTGATGCTTTTAATTAGCTTAGATTAAATACCGCAGTGGTACTGCCAGGGCAAGCAGATTGCTAAACAGCTACACAGATACTTTTTAAGAAATGGCACTCATATACATAATGCTTGTACATACCTATACTTCTATGCATGCAAAACTTTTGAGAGCGCTTGTGTATCCAAAACTACTGAGCCCACACATTCTTTTTATTCTGGACTTCTTTGTGACCATCTCGTTGCTCTTGCAGCAGCACTGCACATCTAGACTTTGATGCGTTTTATGACACTTTTATCCACTAATTAACTTCATTAATTTTGCAATTAGTGAAGTTAATTAGTTGGTAAAAATGCTATCTAAAACTTCAAAGTGTGCATTTTAACCATAGTTTGTATTAAAAATAATTATCACAAGCTTTGTCACAGAATCATAGAATGGTTAGGGTTGGAAAGGACCTGAAGATCATCTAGTTCCATGTGCAGGGATGCCTCACAAGGCTCTGTTCAACCTGGCCCTGAACACTGCCAGGGATGGAGCATTCACAGCCTCCCTGGGCAACCCATTCCAGTGCCTCACCACCCTAACGGTAAAGAATTTATTCCTTATATCCAATCTAAACTTCCACTGTTTAAGTTTGAACCTGTTACCCCTTGTCCTGTCACTACAGTCCCTAATGAATAGTCCATCCCTAGCATCCCTACAGGCCCCCCTTCAGATACTGGGAGGCTGCGGTGAGATCTCCATGCAGCCTTCTCTTCTCCAAGCTGAACAGCCCCGACTTTCTCAGCCTATGTTCATACAGGAGGTGCTCCAGCCCCCTCATCATCCTCATGGCCCTCCTCTTGACTTTTTCCAACAGTTCCATGTCCTTTTTATATTGAGGACACCAGAACTGCACACAATACTGCAAGTGAGGTCTCATGAGAGCAGAGTAGCGGGGCAGGATCACCTCCTTTGACCTGCTGGTCATGCTCCTTTTGATGCAGCCCAGGATACGGTTGGCTTTCTGGGCTGCGAGTGTGCACTGCCGGCTCATGTTCATTTTCTCAATGACCAAGACCCCCACGTCCTTCTCTGCAGGGCTGCTCCGAATCTCTTCTAAAGGGAAAAATACGGTAAGGAAAATCTGCTTGCCTAAGTACAGAAAAGGGTGGGACGTTGCGAAGTTCAAGAGCACAAAATCTGTGAGGCTGGAGTGGATACTGGGGTGTAGTAATAGCAATAATAGTAATGTAGTAATAATAACAACAAAAAGGCATAGTAGCAGTGTACGTGTGGGTGACCTCAGGAGCACAAACACTATGCAAACACTCCATATGGTGTTTTTAGAGCAGCCCACAGCCTTTCACACCATCTCCATCAGTTTAATAAAACTAATGTACCTGTGCCCACGGGTGTATGTAAATGAATGGTGGGTTTTTTTTGACAGATGGATATTGCCTTGTAGTTAAAGCCCTGCAGAAGGTTTGCTGTGCGGAGCTTCTGGTTACAGTTTTTCTCTCTGGTCTCAGAGGGCTGTGCTGGACTGCCCCTTCCTCTCTCCTGGGTGTTTCTTATGCTCTGTCTTGTCACCTCTCTGCTTGGTTCTCCTACATCATACCACATGTTATTCACCAGAGAACGTTCTCTGTCTCATCCCTGGCATGTCAGAAGTCACAGCACTCATTTCTTGTATTTTTTGGAGCCATGCCTGAGTCCAAGCTCTGGTGCTCGAATGTCCATCTATAACATTGGAACCAGCCATCCAAGCAGCATTACTGCCTGATCATTTGCCAGCAATGCATATTGTATCCATTTTTATACTTTCTTCTATACTTTCAACAGACTTTATAACAGCAATAATGTCATTCAGATAATTATACCATAGTTGACCTTACTGTTGAGCATCCTTGGCTTTTACTGCAGTTTGCTTAACACTTCAGGACGGTCAATTATCTCATAATTCCCACTTTGTTGTGAATTATTGTTTTAATTATGACACTCCAAATGCATCATTTTGGCATAATAGTGAGGCTACACTTGGGAACAGTCATGTAAAGAGTTACCAGCTTTATCATGTGAAAGGGCTTTTCATCTTGTCATTTCTAGTCATTACTATTAACATGGATTATCACTTAGTCTGGTTAGGCCAGGTCTTCATCTGCAGGAGCCAGCATATGGGGATTTGGGGTTTGCAGGATTTGAGAGCAGTTGGATGGCAGCCTGACCATATTGATTCCTCTTCTGCCATGTTACAGTGTGAGTCATCTCTGTTAATGCAGATAACTTCCAGTGGAAGCTGGGGATTAAAAGGTGATTTTTTTTTTTTAATTTATTTATTCTTTTTTATCCTAGCAGTTTGAAGCATGAATTATGCAAAATGTTACTGGTGAGGATTTTAGGGCTGCGTAAAAGGCTTGTATGTCCCTCTGTTTATTTGATTTGTGCCTTTGTGGCACTGGTACTCCACCTGGAGCAGCACCCTGCCAGTGTTGGCGGGAAAGCAGAGTAGTCTTTGTGGTCGAAGACCTTTTCAGTTCGCACTGTACTCAGCATTGCCCAAAACAGAGACTGAAGTATAGCATGCCATGCCTTGCAGCCTAGTGCAAAAGATACTGTTGGTCCAGCACTAGAAACACACTGTTCCAATTCTTAAGCAAATTCTGTGAACAAGGGAGTATACTCAGCCTTTCTGTAAATGTGTATGTTCAGTTGTTTTTGTCAGCATTTTGCAGTGTATTTAACATGAATAAAAATGTTCTACCTAAGCAGAATATGAAAAAGTAGTACATTTCACTAAAACAGAAATTAAACATAACCTACTTTCCTGTGTCTGATCTAATTCTTGTATATGAGCAAACTCAAGTGTTGGTTAGTAGGAAAATGCTACTCTCTAGTAGATTAATGCATTTTATTGAAGAAAACAGCAGTGTGAAAAGACGTTATTTCTCTATAAATTTTAATAGTTACTAAAATGAGGACTCTGGTCCATTAAGTTACAGCCTGCCAAGTCATAATGCTGAATCACTTGGTTTCTTTAAGTAGCTATCCTACTGCAGCTTTTCAAAGGCAGCTGTTAGGAGAGTACCAATGTTTAAATCAAGGAACAGTGCGGAGTCTTGACAACTAAACAGTGTGTTTCAATGGAGGTTTTCTTCCACAATCTGCAAATGTAAGGACCTCTGTTGGAGTATGTAGATTTGCACATTCAGGAACCAAAGTGTGGGTGGGCACAGGATTGTATGTAAGGAATCTGATGTCAGTGGAAACCATGAGGACATTGTTACATCCTGGTATTTCTCACTGAAGATAAATCTTTACAAGTGTTTATAGGCTGATTGATAAGCTACTGCAAACAATAGTGGGAAACCATTTTGGGTAATAATGTTGGCCCTTGAAACTAGTAGGTGTTAGGTCCATAGGAAGATCTAGACAATAGCTCATTGGCTATGTACAAGACATATCTTTATTACTCAGCAAATAAATTTCATCTGTTGGCACCAATACCAGAAATTCCATGAAGTCAAAATCCTTGTGTGGCAGGTACATATACGTGTTGAAGGGAAAAGAAGCTAGTACTGCAGGGGTATTGATTGACTGGCTCCATGCAAGGAAAGGGGTAGGACAGTTAAAAGTGAGAATGTTCAGATTTGTTCTGTAGTAACTGGCTCTTGAGGCAAAATAATGTTAGTCCTAATACACTGGCTAAATTTCAGTTTGGAAAATGAGATTCTGACTGCTGCCAGTAGATGAGTGTCTCCATTTTTCTGCTAATACCAGGTGAGATACTACAGCAAGCTCTTTCCATATAGGTATCAGGTCTGATCCATCTTTGAAGCAATAAAACCATTAAGCAGTGTGCATTTCCTCAAT
Organism: Pezoporus occidentalis; assembly: GCF_034315485.1. Classification (NCBI taxonomy): domain Eukaryota; kingdom Metazoa; phylum Chordata; class Aves; order Psittaciformes; family Psittacidae; genus Pezoporus; species Pezoporus occidentalis. Next base: position 3,471,331 of record NW_026912961.1, on the reverse strand, counting down.
ATGATACTCATCCTGTATATGCTAATGATAATTAGCTGCTTTATCATTCTGGTAGGGAGCTTTAACTTATTACTTTATTAAGCAGAGAAATCAAAGATTAAAATGGTATCTATAGCTAACTAGATTGTGAAATATAAAACTATATGGTTTCAAATTTATGAAAATAAATATTTCTATTTAAATAAGCGCGGTAGTTTAATTCTTCAGACACAACTCTAATTTGTAGTTTACTGGTGATTATTTTTCTTAATTTTAAAGCAAATTACTTTCTGTAGGGTGAAGTTGCGAAATAATTGAATTCATATTACAAACTACTGCCTCCCAAATTATAAATGAATATAAATGTAATAGGAGCATACTATTTAAATCTTTTGCAAAATACTATGCTACACTGTTGCAGTAAACAGATATCTGTTAGGGTGGTGAGGCACTGGAATAGGTTGCCCGGAGAGGTTGTGAATGCTCCATCCCTGGCAGTGTTCAAGGCCAGGTTGGACAAGGACTTGGGTGATACGGTTTAGTGTGAGGTGTCCCTGCCCATGGCAGGGGGGTTGGAACTTGATGATCTTAAGGTCCTTTCCAACCCTAACTATTCTATGATTCTATGTATTTTTCAAGCCATCAGTTCATTTAATGTTGCGTTTCTACTTAAGACTTCTGTGCCTACTGCCACTGCTCTCTTCTAATGTCTTAACATGTGTTGTCTCTTCAGAGCAAAAAATAACATTGTTAGTTTGTGTCATTTACTATAATTGTTGATTAATGATCTGCTTTAAAGCTGAATCAGTGAATGTATTTTAAGATCTGTTTCTGAGGATGGGAAATCCTTGTCTACCTATTTTATACTGTCAGAGAGTAAGAGACAGGCAGGCCAGCAGACAAATGGGAAAGGCACAGGCTGTGTTCAGCACTAGCTTTGTTGTAAAATTTTTGTTTCCACTCAGTGTTCTCAGAGGGTAATTAACAGTTACCACTCAAGAAGATGGAAGGATTTTGCAAATTCTACGCTCATAAATCTGAGCTGCTGTTCACAGGACTTGGAAATTTTGGAGAAGTGCAGAGGAGGATCTGAGTGCCGCAGCTGGGAGAAATGTTCTCTCACATGATTTGGGCAACAACCACAGCTTAATTTGTGTGGTTCAGTGTTCTTAATGCTTTCCAGAAGTTTGTGGTGTAATAAGGAGTAGAACAACTTTGCTAATAGCAATGGAACAGAAGTTGCACAATGTAAATGCTAATTTCTTGGTTTGCACTCCTGGTAATAGCTATAAAATAAACCTAGGGAGGTGTGCACTGAAAGCCCCAAAACCAATTTGCTGTGTTGTACAGTTTTATGCAGAATAATAGCTCTCTGTAGTGCATGGAGGAAAAACTCCAAACTCGATGCTCTGGATGAATGGGAGATCTAAAATCTGTCAGTAAGGACTTTTTTGGTTGTTGTTCCTCTCACACCCTTATATAAGGAGGTAGAGAGATGGAAACTTCAGGTTTTCAACTGAGGATCACTTTCCTCTTCATTTCTGTCAGCTCCAATTCTGCAAAACACCTGAACACATCCTTACTTACATACATTCAGACATTGACTTCAGGGTGAGAGAGTGTTTAGTACATGCTTAAATGCTTTCTTGAACGAGGGCCAAAAGCTGCTGCTGCTGCTAAAATCAATCCCAGAGGGAACTTTGCATCTTTTGTTACTGCCTTCGTTGTATACCAGGGTACAGACTCCACCAAAATCTGGAAATATGATAGGAGTTGATAAGTATTGCCTGCCTTGTTTAAGGGAGTAGAACAGAATTGTTGGATGACAGTGCATAAAACTTCATAATATGTCTGTTTCTCTCCTGTACTGTGCATGAGCTCTTTAATGATGATTACTAAGTGAGGGCTGCAGAATAGCCAGACTTACTGAGCCACTGCGTTGTGTTTCCATCTACTGCAGGCACAGCCTGTTATTGTAAAAGGCACCAAAATAAAATGAGCTTAGGTGTTTCCCTTTTTCTTTCCTACTTTAAGACTGTTTAGAAAGAAGCTTGCTTCTTTCTTTGCTAAAAATCTTTGTTCAGATGTTTGCTAAAGTCTGACTTACCTGGAGCCACTTTGTTCTTCTTGATTTACACTGGCAAATGTACACACATACACACACACACAGCCTCTTCTGGGAGTATTGATTTAGCTCTGCATATTTGTAGAGGAAACAAGCTAAAACCAGGTCAATGTACAGTATTCATAAAATGGTCCAAAGTAGCTCTACATTCATCCCGTTAACACCGGCAGATAGCAACTGTGATCCATTGGCTGATTGCCTTTATCTATTTCTTGCAATACATTGTGCGTTTTTAATACAAGACACTTGGTGGGTAGCTATCACTTGATTAAAACCCAGAGGGCTATCTGTGAGAACAACACCATATTATCAGGTTAAGTTGTATTGAGGGATAGTGACAAATGAACCACTTTATTCTGAATGAGCATCCGATGATGTTTTCTTCCTCTCTTTCCTGACTGCAGAGCTCTTCGGTATCTCCCTCAGCCAGTTTCAGAACAGCAGAAAAGCACAGAAATTCAACAGATTATTCTACAGATAGTAAAAAACAGAAAACAGAAGAGAAGGAAATAGCAGCTCGTTATGTGAGTAAATTGCCTACATTGTGCATTGTCGAAATTAAGTAATTTCTGTAATTTCCTCTGTAATTTCACCTGATCCCTGCTGCATAACTACTTTTAAAAAGAAGCATCAGATTTTTAGCAGGTTCTTACTGCCTCCCTCTTCATGTCTGTGCTATATCGAAGGTTTCAGTATGTAGGATTGATAGTGTTTTTAATAGTACAAATACAGAGCACCTGGAAGGCATACAACAAGAGGACTGAGCATTAGTTAGGCTGGGACTTGGTGTATCTGGACTGTAGCTTGGCTCTGGTTCTCAGTGCAGTGCAATTTAGGATGAGGATTTTAATCCTGTGTCATTGTTTACCATTGTGAAAACTGGGAATAACCTATGGCTACCTGTTCAGCAGAAGCACTGTAGGTGACTTAAATATTATAATTGTATTACCACATAAGGCTTGGTAAAAATAAATGCTGCGTTGCATAGTTGTGAGCAGCCTTGCATTTCATTGGTTTATTTTTTCTTAGTACTTGAAAAACGTTAGGATATTAAATGAATGTTTTTGACACATTGCTTTGTCTTGCAGGACAGTGATGGTGAAAAGAGTGATGACAACTTGGTTGTTGATGTTTCCAATGAGGTATGCACAATGGCGTTTTTTCTACCTTACTGTGTTAGTGGTAGGGGTGTCTTCAGTGGTTTCTGTGCATATGGGGTATAAGGTTACAGCCTTTGTCTCCATAAAGGAGCTTCAAGTGCCTGAGGGAATTCAGTCAGGTCATCTTTCTTTAGAATGCAGATCAGATCTGTAACACTTATTTCTACAAGGACCTTTTTGTTTCTTGTATGAACCAAAAATCTGCTTGAGTTATTTGAAGCCAGCACAGCACAGCAGGTAGTAGGCAGATTGTAACGGTGTCTGTGTTTTCTTTCACTCTGGCCATGACTTCATTTGTGAACTTTATCAGATCTGCCAAGTGCCTCAAACCTTTTCAGTCTGTCACCCGACAAATTACATTTACTTGACAATTTCAATATCCATAGATTGGGCAGTGTTTTTCATGCTTAGTGGCATCAAATTTTCAGACTCTCTTAAACAAAAAAGAAAATGTAAGAAAAGTTGATTGTTATTATCCATCTCGATTTCACAATTTTATCAGCTAAATCAATTAAGAATGGAAAGAAGATGTCAAGTTTTTATGACACAGGTTCATTCCAAAGTGAAAATTGCTCAAGACAAGCACTAGTGGCTAGTATGAAGTTTTTATACTAACCCACATTGCTGATGTTTAGGATCCTTCCTCTCCTCGGGGGAGCCCAGCACACTCTCCACGGGAGAATGGCTTGGACAAGACTCGACTGCTGAAGAAAGATGCACCAATTAGTCCGGCATCTATTGCATCCTCCAGCAGTACTCCTTCCTCCAAATCCAAAGAACTTAGCCTTGTAAGTGCTTCAGGATGCTCCAGACCCATGATCAAATGCCAAAACACATGTTTACCGAATTTCTGACTGGACGCAATTTGGATTTCCACAGCTAACAGTAAAGCACTGTGAATCATCAATTTAAAATCTGTTTTATTTGTCTCTTCACTGGAATTTAGTAACAGAGTAAGGAGAAAGTCCACAGCTTTTTGTTGGGATAGGAAGAGGTTATTTTCACTGGTGGTATAGGTAGATGATAGATGTGCTGTACTGAGAGATGTTTTTCTCCTCCCCCATATGAAATACCATCATTCTGAGAATAAATAAAAATACACAGGGACTTCTTGAGCTGTTTTCCTGTGCTGTGGTTTATAGCAAATTCAGTTTCCTGCTTGGATGTGATTTGGTTGTTAGCTTTGTTTGAATTACCAGGCCATATACAACAACAATAATTTTTATTTTCTATCGAAAAAGTAATCTGTCATTTACAAGAGCCCTCCTTGACTTGCATCTCAAATCACAATGAAAAAAAAAAGAAAAAAGCTGATTGCAAGTCAGGGGTGTTCTTTCCTTTTCTTTTTGTGACCACAGTTATAAGTAATCATCTTCCTGAGCTGCAAAGAGACTCCCTCTCTGTTCTTCACAGGTCAGAGTACATGATTATTTAAAGGAATAAAATAAATAAAAAGAAAGCTTAAAGTGAATGTAGTGCTCAGAAAAGGTGATGGAATGACAGGTTCAGGCCCAGGAGTTAGTGGTTTGCCTGATGAACAAGCTTGTCAGAAGAGCTGCACTGCATAGTTCCTGACTTTATACCCATCACTGTCTCCGTCCTTTCCAGCACCATGTTTGGGCATGAGTTGTTGGCCAGTTGTATGTGGGGGTTTGCTCTTCTTGTCCATCCGGCAGCGGCCTCTCACAGAAACTCTTACTGGGAGCATGTCCACTATGAGCAGAGTGAGACCACTGACAGATTTCACATATGCTGCCAGTGTAATTGTCAGCAATGATTCTCAAGTCACTGACCTCATTCTGAATGATACAGGTGCTCCTGATGAGGAAAGCTGTGAAGGCTGCAGATAATTCTCAAAGCCATTCCATTATTTTCAGTGTCTGTGCAGCTTCTCTTCATTGGCAGGGACTGTTGAAACCCAAATCCAAAAGCTGAATACCTCTAATCACATGCATTCTGGCTGTCCTCACTTCTCTTTCCAACTGGTAGCTAAAAAAGTAAAATAACTTTTTTCCTTTTTTTTGGTGATTAGAATGAGAAATCTACCACTCCTGTGTCTAAATCAAATACCCCAACTCCACGGACTGATGCCCCAACTCCCGGCAGCAACTCCACTCCCGGACTGAGGCCAGTGCCTGGCAAACCCCCAGGTGTGGACCCACTAGGTTAGTCTCTGTATATTTTGATGGTGTGAAACACTGCCTATTTGTCCCTAACTACGCTGCATTTAAACCTGCAGTGATGGGGCAGTATATTACAGCTGCTTAAACTGGATGCGGAACTGGTTCTTCAACACTTCAATACAGTGCATTTACCAAACTCATGTTTCATTTTGTGGGTCTGGGTTGGCTGTATGACTTCTCTCTTCTTTTCCTCCTCAATAGCTTCAGGTTTAAGGACACCTATGGCAGTGCCATGTCCTTATCCTACTCCATTTGGGATTGTGCCACATGCTGGTATGAATGGGGAGCTGACCAGCCCTGGAGCTGCCTACGCCAGTCTGCACAATATTTCCCCTCAAATGAGTGCAGCAGCTGCAGCAGCAGCAGCAGCAGCTTACGGGAGATCTCCAGTGGTAAGTGTTTGATGCTAGTGCGTTTGGTGTTGAGAGCAGCTTATAGTAAATGTAAGACCTGCAGAGTTATATCTAGTTCAGTCTCTGTAATTTGGGAAGTTAAATCTAGCTCAGTCTCTGTAATTCAGAGAGTGTGTTACGGAGAACATGAATTAAACAGTCTTCCTTTGGCTAACGCTGTCTTTAATACACCTTTTTGTTTTACATGGGGACAACTATAGGTTGGTTTTGATCCACATCATCACATGCGAGTCCCAGGCATCCCTCCCAATCTCACAGGCATCCCAGGAGGAAAACCGTGAGTATCAAGCATACAACCTCAAAAGTCAGTCATCTGTTGAAGTTGTGTTCCCTTGCCAGTTGGAATTCCCCTTAGCTACTGAAAACTGTTGTGTGAATAGAAGTAAATCTAGCTGTTTGGCAAGGACAGGAGAAACACTATTTAATCTTAAAGTTGCATTTGTGAATTTGCTTTGGAGACTAATAGCAGCTGACAAGAACTGGGTGATACAGAGTAAAAGAGACAGAAATAAATGAAAAAAAGAAAAAGAGCTGAACTTCGAGATGTTACATGCTGAATCTGACTGGTTTGTCTTGTGTGGAAATGCGAACTGGAACAGGATCTCAGCTTTCCATCTCTACTGTATTCTGCTCCTCAGTTTAAAAAACTGATTTCTTTGTTCACAAAATCCTTGCAAGTTACTTGCAAACTTATCAGCTGCTATAAGCAGCAGTGTGCAGAGAAAGGAACACGGTAATGTTTTGTTTGATTGAAAGTACTGAAAAGAATTATTATATCATAATGTTCAGATTCATCCTTGATGGAGCTGACCGTAGAGTGACCTGTTCTACCAGACACCATTTGTTGTAAGCCTCAGAAAAAAAAATACACAGATAGGAAGAACTCTGTGCTCACATCTGTCTTGAATTAGAGAAGGGAAAAAATAAAACAGCTATGAAAACCATATTGATCCAGATTTTATGTAAGGGTCCTCCAGTTTGACACTTATGGGCAACTGACCAGTTAATACTGGGTAAGAGTTTCAGAGTTTCAAGGGCAGGAGATGTTTATGCCACTCGTTTCACTTTTGTATGTATGGATATGATTGTGGAGGAGTGGCTGGGGGTAGTCACATGCTTTCAAGCATGTGAGTAAATGCATATACTTACCTGTCAGTGAGCTTGCAGATGCTGAAGGTTAATAACATACTGTGGTGACAAGCAATCAGTCCTAGCACCTGTAGCTCCTCTTGTACATATGTGTCGTGGTTTAAGAAGGAGAAAAAATGACTGCTGCTGCTGAACCCAGGACAATGTATCACACAAGCCTTAAACCATATCCAGCTCTCTTGCACATCACACACTGGTCACCACCCTAAGTTGACTTTTCTGCTGGTTGCCATGCCCTTTAGGTGGCTGCATAAAGCAAGTATAGAAATCCCTGTACAGCAGCATCCAGATAAGCTGTGTGCATTAAAAATCCTGTGGGGCACAGACCTTCATCCTGTACATGCAGCAGGCACATAGAATGTTTGCTGGGTTCAAGTTCATCCTTGATGATGTCGGTTGCCCAAGAGGAAAGGTGTCCAGTTCTACCAGGCTTAGCAGTGGTCTGAGAAACAGCAATACCAGGGTGCGGAGATCTCCCTGCTCACGTCTCACTTGTGTTAGGGAGAGGGAGAATCAAACATCAGGCAAACTGAAGTAAAACCAATTCAATTCTGGTGTATCTCCAAGGTTTTTGAATGTTGTTGATGTATTGATGACTGCTTTAAAGATTTAACTGTAACTGCCATTTCTCTGCCATAGGCCTGAAACCTTTGAGATCTGTGGTTGTTTTAGCATAATTGCATTGATTTTTCTTCATCTTAAGTGCGGTGCTTTTCACAGCTATCGTCCAGGGTTTTTGCTTTCTCATTTATTCTTTCTTTTCCCTTAGAGCAGAAGTTGTGTAAATTCTCCACACTGTTGAGTGTCTGTTGAAATGCAGCAGGCAGTGTGTGGCATATCAAGAGTCTTGGCCCCTCATAATGCTCTTCACTTTAGAGATATAGTGAAACACTAAGAATTGTACAATATGTAAATAGAAAACGTAGATAACATGAAAAGAAGAAAAAAGTGCCTGCCAGGTATTTATAGTTTCAGATATTTAGAGGACTTCAAATAAGCAACATAAGGTGTTAGTTCTCAGAGTGAAAAAAACAAAAACAAGCAAAAAACCAAAACCCTTAAAAAACACTCAACCACCACAAAATCAAGCTAAGCAACAAAGCAGCAGTTTAATCATATGTGCTGGTATGGTGTAATGAATAGAATGAGAATAATGTCATCACAGATCACTTCAGATCTATGCTTTGTTTCTGTAATTGTTAAATATGTTCCCTGTGTACTCTATAAGCATGCTAAAAATCACTTTAGCTAATAAAAGTACCATACAGTCAGTGCTCAACATGGCTCTGCAGAACATGACTGCATACAGAAATCAGAAAAGATGATAATGAAGTTCCACTTGTTTTGTTAGAGATTTCAGGAGACCATCAGCTGCTTTTTTTGAGTTCCTTACTGCAGCAAGCAGGAATTAGGGAGATAATGAGGAAGATACTTCAGATTTCTGTGCTGATAATTGAACACTAATTCTACTCATGGACGTGGTTTGCTGCTTCTGACAACCACAGAAATGTCCTACCCTTTCCTGTATGTGTTTAATGTCGAGAAGTGGACAATGATTATACGATCTGTCACTCAGACCTGCCAGAACAAGAAACAGAGCTGAGGATGAGAAGAGTGTATAAAGCTCTGGGAATAGGGCAGAAAGGTGGAAATGCAGTTGCCTTTTGTCCCACTTAAAATTATTGTTCTAGTGTTAATGAATCTTAAATAACAAATTCAGTAGTTGAATACTAAATACTGCTTTCTTCAGTGACTTAGAAGTAACAATTAGGGAAGTGAATACCTAAGTATTCTCTTAAAATGATGTTTTTGTGAGCTTTTCTCATCTCACCATTGTGACAATGGATTTTTCGTCAGTACTATGATGATTTTTTAGGTCTGAGGAAATTAAAGCCTTCTGTTAATCATACCTTGCTATGTGTAGGTGAACCCTCTTATGAAGTTTTGCTCTTGTGATAGATGTGATGTGTCAGGTAGCATCTCAGAATAAGACAATTTCATAACCTAACTGTTCTCCCTGGAAAATATTTTGAGATGAAGCTGTTGATAGGTTATTCACAGGCGGCATAACTGGCAGTCACACAACACATTCTTTTTAAGTAAGAGCCCTAGTTCTGGCAAGAGAAATAATGATTTGTAGCTATTGTGTTAGGTACACATGAACACACACACACAAAAATGTGTATATATATATGTGGGGAAAAAAAGAAAGAAAAGACAGCAAGCTCTAAAGTGAGAAAAAAATCCAGTGCATTTTTGCTGGTCTCTCATGTCAGATGTCAGCAAGTGTGCCTTGAGGACTTAACTCCTCCTTGACAGTGGAGGTTTCACTGCACCCTTATGTACAGTGCTGGGCAGTTTGGCTTGAGGAGCGTGGGACCTGCGTGAGTTTGGGCCACCTTGGCAGCACACAGAGCTGCAAGTGTGCACATTAGAGTCAGTAATGGAGAAACCAAATGATCCCTGGCACTCTGCTATCTGCATTGTCCTGCAGTGGCCGGCCAACTATTTCTGTCTTCCAGGGGCCCCTGACCTGACCTTCCTTCCCTGAAATGCATGCCCTAAGTTTAAGAGTAGCATCGTGTATCCTCATGCATGTCTGAAATCATCATTGCATGAGTTCTTAAAGCTCATTTGATTGGTAGATGGTACTTGACTTTGCCCATTAAAAGAAGAGTACCTGAGTTTATACTTTGGTGGTCCTGTTATAGATAAATGAATTATTTCTTATTCACATTCTTAAAAAGATTGCAAAAGGAGCCGAGTGCACAATCTGAATGCCTGCAGTGGAAATACACCTTTAATTCTGTTTTCTTAAAGAGGCTTGAAGAAAAACTTCTTAAATCGCCACCTATCTTTCTTCTACCTTCAGAGCATACTCATTTCATGTAAGTGCAGATGGTCAGATGCAGCCAGTTCCTTTCCCTCCTGATGCCCTCATTGGTCCAGGAATCCCTCGCCATGCCCGTCAGATCAACACTCTGAACCACGGGGAAGTTGTGTGTGCAGTTACCATCAGCAACCCCACAAGACACGTTTATACAGGTGGGAAAGGGTGTGTCAAAGTCTGGGACATCAGCCACCCTGGCAACAAGAGCCCTGTCTCCCAGCTGGACTGCCTGGTAGGTGAACAGCAGCATATGACAGTGGGAGAATATAGCAGGTTGTGTTTGCTACCGTTAAGGTGCAAAAACCATTGGCTACTTGAGTACTCTCATTGGTATCAAACCTTGGTATTTCATTTGTATTTTTTTTTCTTTTAGAACCAAGTTTGAAATATGTTCCTTGTCGTACTTCTGGGTTTCTCCCCACTCTCAGCAAATCAAAACATCTTTAATGGCTTAAAAGTGAATTGGTAGGGGGAAAGATCAAAGACAGAACAGCAAATATTATTTATAACTTTGATGTTTGTTGGCAGTCCTAAAGCTTGATATCCTATCATGCAAAAAATTGCTGTCTTGCAGCTATATTCTTCAAGAATATTTGAAGATAATGTCATGTATTTCGTGTCTGCATATGTGTGTGAGTGCCTTGTCTTAATGTGACAATTAAAAATATCCCTGAGTGTTATTGACAAATTATTTGAATGTGCTAACAAGATGAACCATTGTTAACAGCTTTTCTGATGTTATTTACCAGTTCTTGGTAAGTTGCTGCTTCTTGTTACAGAGGCAGTAAAATTAAAACTGTGCAGCGCATGTAGACATATAATGAATTGTTACACAAGTTGCTACACAAATGAAGAAAATTGCCCAAATATTTTCCTCTGACATCTAGATGGTGGCAGCAAGTCTCACCAGAACAGAGTGGGGTAGTGTGCAGGGAATTTTGTACTCCCCCATGCCGAGAGGTTAATATGCTGAAATAAACAGAGTATGAAAATATAACTTTCTACCCAAGCTGTCAAATACAGCTATCTTGAATTGTTTTGGACTGGGTTCAGGTCTTTGCATTTAGATGCTAATTAAGATTAAATATCTTTTACTGCTGAATTTTGTAGATCAAGTTTAAGTACTTCCCTAATGTCATGTCATTTTCTGGCATTAATACACTTTGTCATTGTCATAAGTATAAATGGCTCATTAAAACCAGGAGGGAATACAATACTTTTATGGATTTCTGCTCTCATGTTAATGCTGTTTTCCTTTCCTCATGAGTAATCTCTTGATGGCTTCTGTCTCCACAGAACAGAGATAACTACATCCGTTCCTGCAGATTGCTCCCCGACGGCCGCACCCTGATTGTTGGTGGAGAAGCCAGCACATTATCCATTTGGGATTTGGCAGCTCCAACTCCTCGTATCAAAGCAGAGCTGACATCCTCTGCTCCAGCTTGTTATGCCCTAGCTATCAGCCCCGATTCCAAGGTCTGCTTCTCTTGCTGTAGCGATGGGAACATTGCAGTGTGGGATCTGCATAACCAGACTTTAGTAAGGTAGGTCAACAGAACTGGATCATCAGGTAGTGAAGAATTAATTAGACACGGCTTTATGTGCTCTTCTGCATGTGTATGCTATTTTCTTCATGGTGTCTGTATAGCTGCTTCCAGTATTTCATTGCTAGGCAATAGCCATGGTAATACCTTGACAAAAGTCTATATAATTTTTTATAGGTTTTGAGAGTTTCATAATTCCAGGCCTGTTGAGCAGCCCATAACTGTAATTTCCTAAGATCATCTGGTGTTGACACTGCTGTACGTTCTTTGAACAGATGGTTTTCTTTGTCTCCATGCAATGCACTGTGCTCACACTCCAATCTCTTTAATCAGTTCTTCAGCAAATGTGTCTTGGGTAAAGCTGTATGTAAATTACTGCATTGCAATCTTAGTATCTTAGGAGTATGGGTTGCTGCTTAACACTAAAGTACTGTAAGCTAGGAGCCAGTCATACAAAGCTGCACTGTACACTGCAATATGTATGTTGTTTTATGTAATATATCAGTACTGCGTATAAAGGCAGACTTTTACTCCCTGATATATTTATACTCATTTATACGGATGCTGTTTTTTTTCCAGCTTTGTTGGTGGCCTAAGGATTCTTCTTAAACTCAGTTAATTTTGGTGATCGTGCTGCATTTCTTTTAGGGGAGTGGGGTATTTTCAGTCAAATAGTGGATATCGCACATTCAGCAGCAAAGATCCCTAGAGCATCTGACTTGTAAAGTATGCTTTCTAGAATCAAATTAGTGCTTGGCTGTCTGGCCTGATTGCATCATCAATTTATCACAAAACTCACATGATCATCCCAGAGTTTTATTAATCTCAGATTGCTATTGGATGTTGCTGTTGTCTTTAATAGCTGTGGGTCAGGGACTGAAGAAAAAAAGGAGATATTCTGTATACATGATCAGAACTGACTCTTTGCAGTGTGAGAATGTGTGTGTCTTGTTTCAATGTTTTCAGGCAATTTCAGGGCCACACAGATGGAGCGAGCTGCATTGACATTTCTAATGATGGCACCAAATTGTGGACGGGGGGCTTGGACAATACAGTCAGATCCTGGGATCTCAGAGAAGGAAGACAGTTACAGCAACATGACTTCACATCACAGGTTCAACCTTAGAAGCTTTGGAATGTTAAGAAAAATCTGTCATGGTTTTCTAAAACAAGCACTTTTGGGTTTTATCTTTTTGTATATTTTTATTTTATTTTATTTTGTTTATTTTATTTTCAGCAAAAACACACTCAAAGAGAACTCCAGAGAATTTTTCACTTACTCTCACACTTTTATTTCAGTGTGGCAGCTGAACATCTTTCTGGATTGTGACTATTTGACAGATTAGTTCTTCTCCAGTGAGAGTAGTGGCGAATCTTTTTGTAAAAGAATTACCAGATTAAAGTGTTCCTATGTGCAATGTGTTCCCATTTCTGTATGTTCTTGTTCAAAAATATTTTACAAAAAATATTTTTTGATGCTGTCAGGCTAAGACATTAACTTTGATAGCTTGATTCAGTGCGTTACTGTTACAGTTTTAATTGAGCTTTGTTTACATGAACTAATTTATCCTGATTATTATAGTAATTGGATTATCATGTTTTTAAAAGCGTAGTAGACCAAAGTATGATTTTGTTCAGCATTAATAATGTAGCCAGAGTTGGTTTTGATACCTGAAACTCATTCCTCTATTTATTGAAGCATGTGCTGTGCTTATTCCAGATCTTCTCACTGGGCTATTGTCCCACTGGTGAGTGGTTGGCAGTAGGAATGGAGAACAGTAATGTTGAGGTGCTGCATGTTACTAAGCCAGACAAGTATCAGCTACATCTTCATGAGAGTTGCGTGTTGTCACTCAAATTTGCTCACTGTGGTAAGCAAATCTTTCTATGACAGTGTTTCCCCTCCTGAGAAATTCATTCAAGATTTCTTTTAAATGAAAGTAAGGCTATAATTAAAAGTTAGATCTTTAAGTATTAAAATGATTTTAAAAATTCTGTATGACTGCTTTTTTTGTGTGAACTGCTTATATTGTGATTGAATATTATAGTGCAACCAGATAAATATGTGACTGTCCTTTGGATATGTGTGAATGCATTGTTTTTTATGATTAATCTGTTTTCTGAGGTGCATTCCTTGAAAACAAAATGCAGCAATAACATTTAAACAATCTGTTGCAGGCAAATGGTTTGTAAGCACTGGAAAGGATAATCTTCTTAATGCCTGGAGGACACCTTATGGAGCCAGTATATTCCAGGTAATAATCTCCTAAAAGCTATTTTCCACATACATTACAGTGCAGTAGAGCTGCACATCTCAGGGTCTGTCATTAGCTTAAGGAGGTTTTAAATTGAAATTCTTGGGTAATTATTATATTCCTTTAAGATTTTGTCTGTAATTAAAGAGAGATGCGCTCTTGTCCTTTCTAACATTTGAGTAACCTAGCTCTTACAATAAAGTGGCCTGTTAATCCATAATTGTTTTTAATACCCTTCTTTCTCACCTTGTAGTGCGTATTTCTGTAATACAGTATATACAGGTAATATAAGTAATACAAGTAATGTCATTAGGTGAACAGTCTTAATGTCCAAAATTCAAGGTAAAACTGAGAGACATACTCAACATGTGTGTTTTTTTTTTTTTTGGATGAGATGTGTAAAGTCAGTGGACTGGGCAGTCAGACTTCTAAGCAAGACTGTATCCTTATGGAGGAGCCCTGTGGAGTGTAACTAGAAGTTGTAACCTTTTTATAGTCTTCAGTCCCTCTGTACCCAATATTAATGGCACTTCAGTGTGTGCCATTAAACAAAAGTGGGATTTTTGGCATGACATTTTCTTCTTTCACCTACAGATACCTCTAGGGTGGGTATTTTTTAATTACCTAACTGGTGTTCAGGTTTAAATGGTGAGGTCTCACCTGTTGTGCTACCTGCCTTGTCTTTTGCTTTTGGAACAGCACAGTTTGCCCTGACATGGGAATGCTGAGGTCTGGTATTATTTAGTGGAGGCTATTCAGCTCTGGAACCACCTCCCACAGGAAGCCCAAATCATCCTAACAAAAACACATCTTCCTTAAAAGTGATGTTAAAACTCCAGTGTAGCTTTCTTAGTGAGGGGTAGAGAAAGAAACTTCCTGTGCAGTGCAGCAGAGGTTTCTTGGCAAAAGCTTACCATGATTGGGAAGTGTTTAGCTCTTGTGGTGACAGATAGAGAGGAACATGGACATATGTTATGTGAAGAAAACATTCACTGAAACAGCAGGTATAAAGTGACAAGAACGTATACGTCATCTCAGAAAACACAGAAAAGACCTGAGAGGCAGAGCTACTGTATCTTGATATATTCTGTCTCCCATTCACTTGCTGTACACTGTTGTGCATCCTATTCCACCATAATATCTTTTCATATTTGCATCATCCCTGGTAATGTAAATTCCTTTGTGTGGGGCACAAAGACTTCTAAGTTGGGGAAATAGTGAGAGGAGGTACAGTTACTTCTACGGAGTCTTTTTGTCTTATGCCTGTGGGTGAGCAGGGCTTTGTAGTGCTACTCCATAATGATTTCTGGTTTTCAATAAGAAAGGGAAGGAAGAACAACAAGAATATGGCTCTTCATTTTTTATGCAAAAGCTAATATATAAAATATTAATAAATGCTCATTACTTGTAAAGGGTATAGAAAGGACTGCTTCCTTTTTTTTTTTTTTTGATTGATAGATTATCTGTAGGTTCATAACATTTGCTTCCCTTTCTGCTGCTGTTTTTTGTTGCCATAGAGCTTTAGGTACAAGTTTGGAGAAACAGTCTTGTAGCAAAAGCTGCCACTACGGTACTGATATTTAAATAAGCTTTCGGTGTATTCCCTTTCTATAAACTCTTCCAATTAACCTTCAAGCCCTTCTGGATTGAAGGATGGAAAGCTGTATTTTTTATTCTTTTTTTCTTCTTTTTTGTCTTTCTTGTAGTCCAAAGAATCCTCATCCGTGCTTAGCTGTGATATCTCTGTGGATGACAAATACATTGTCACTGGCTCTGGAGACAAGAAAGCTACAGTCTACGAAGTTATTTATTAGAGACAAATCTGAATACAGACAGAACTCCTTCTCCTAGCACTTTGCTGTATATTCCTTTTTTTTTTTTTTCTTAACTGAGAATTTAAATGCTCATCCATCACAGTTGTGAAATTTATTTTTACCTTCTTAACTTGCTGTTGATTTGTGAATGCTCATTAAGAACTTGTGATACCAAATCGTCAGATATCTATTTGGAAGAAGATGGAATAAGCATACTTAACAGTGAACCTGACTCTTTAATTATGTATTATAGCTGTAATGTATTTATTTTCTTTAAAAAGGCTTTCTAACAATGAACTGACTAAATAAAGCTGTCCCCCCGGCTTTAGTTTGAAAGGTGCATTGTATACTTTGTGGTTTTGCAGGTGAATAAATTGGGGATCATGGAGAAGGATGTTCAGGAGATAGTTAAAATTACACTAAATAAGACTTGCAGTTTCTATTTAAAAAAATAAACTTTGTTATATTTTTTAGTCCTGTTCTTGGTTGAGACCTCTAAGTGTTACTACAGTATAATTATTTCGTGGGAAGATGCTGTATCTTAACTATTTTAGACAGTCTTGGAAACTTAGGAAATTGAAAACTGTAGCCAGTGATCTACATGACTACAATGAATGGCAAATTCAGTTCACATCAAAATTCAATTCACTTTAAGTAAGAATGTGCTAATTTATATATTTGCAATGTTAATAGAGCATCTTGTGTACAGATTTGTTCTCAATGCTTTTCTGTTGATAAACATTTTGGTGTCAAGCTAGGTTTTTTAATATAAACACCTCTCTTTGTTATATTGTAGAGAGTACAGTAAGTTGCCTCAAAGAATCACCTTTGTTACTTCTGGAAACTTTTGCAATGTTTCCTTGAAAATGGGGATATGTGTCTTTGGGCAATTTTTCAATTACAAGAGATTATGAAAATATTTGATATGTTCTTTGGAAACTGCACTGAAATAAGAATGGATGCCTACCAATATACAAACTACAAAAGCAATGACCTCCTAGGTAGGATTTACAAGAGTACTCATTCCGAAATTCAAAAAGGAATGGATTCTCACTGGGATAAGGACTTGCTTTGTTCGCCAACAGTCCAATCCAAGTCTTGATTGGATGTCCCTAAAATGAACACAGACTGAGCCATTGTGCCAGAGACAACGTGTTTTCTTTTTATGTTATTGTTGTTGCTGTTAAACTATGATCTGTGACTTTTTTTTTTTTTTGAATGCTTTAAAAAGAAAAAAATCTTTTAAGTCTGTGGATCTGCTGATGTACAGTGCCTTTGCTGCTATGGATCAAAATCAAAAGACCCGTGTAGATAAATCTTATTGTATAAGTAGAAAATTACTTAATTTCATACTAGAAATGGATTGATGCTGCAAGTTAAAATGGACTGTTCATTGAAGTTCCAAATGTGGTAGCAAAAAATGGTGTCTTAAGTGCTTAGTGTTTGATGTCATTAACAGTTTCGTAATACTCTACATTGTAGAAAGATTTTGATACTAAACTGTGTCATTGTACATAGTTCTAATGCATTGTATTGACCAGCAGTACTTGTATAATGGTAGACTATTGTTTGTGCATTCAGACTTTTAAGCATTAAACATAAGTAACTTCTAAGATTCACTTTTCGTTTGGTTTTATTTTCCTCCTCCCTCATTCTTTCTGCATGGGGTAATCTCAGTTACGTTTGCAAGAATGCTGTCTGTAAGGATAACAGGCATGCAGTTGTAGAGTGTACTACTACAGATACTTCACAGTATTGTCACTGAGGGACAACGTAGAATTTCTCCAACTTAGCAAAACCAATGAATTTATAGTTTTCCAAGTCACTGCAGTGATTCTGAACTCTTGGAGGTATTGGTCACAAGGCTTTGGCTGCATCACCTGGGAGTTTGCCACCTCCTGTTTATAAAGTTTCCCTTCTGGTACAAAACTTTACATTATCCAGTACCTGGGAGAGAGAGTGACATTGGGGATGACTTCTGCTCTTGTTCCTGCTGAAGTATGCAGAGGTCGGAAGGATGTGTGGAGTGATGTTGCACTGCAGTATCTCTCCTGGATTTCCCCATCCAGAGGTAAACCTGTTCATGCCTGTGGAAAGGCTTCTCTTTACTACAGTTAATTTTAGGTATAAATTTAACCCAACTTCTTTTGAGTTAATATTTCGGTTAAAGTGAACTATGAGAAATTAATTTATACATTACTGGGGGTTGGAGATGGGAGGATTGTGCTATTTGTAACAGGAGAAATGGAAATGTAAAAAATCCAGGGGAAAATTGAATTTAAATCTGTCTCACATAACCCGTTTCTGAAAAGTGACATTGTACATGCTGGAAATTCCCAGTCATAGAATCATAGAATAGTTAGGGTTGAAAAGGACCTTACAATCATCTAGTTCCAACCCCCCTGCCATGGGCAGGGGTGTCTCACGGTAGACCATGTCAGCCACAGCTCTGGCCAGCCTGATCTTGAACACTGCCAGAGATGGAGCATTTACCACTTCTTTGTGCAACCCATTCCAGTGCCTCACCACCCTCACGGTGAAGAATTTCTTCCTTATATCTAACCTGAACTTCCCCTGTTTAAGTTTTAACCCATTACCCCTTGTCCTATCACTGTAGTCCCTAATAAAGAGTCCCTCCCCAGCATCCTTATAGGCCCCCTTCAGATACTGGAAGGCTGCTATGAGGTCTCCATACAGCCTTCTCTTCTCCAGGATGAACAGCCCCAACTTTCTCAGCCTCTCTTCATACGGGAGGTGCTCCAGTCCCCTGATCATCCTCGTGGTCCTCCTCTGGACTTATTCCAACAGTTCCATGTCCTTCTTATGTTGAGGACACCAGAACTGCACACAATACTCCAACTGAGGTCTCACGAGAGCAGAGTAGAGGGGCAGGATCACCTCCTTTGACCTGCTGGTCACACTCCTTTTGATGCAGCCCAGGATACGGTTGGCTTTCTGGGCTGTGAGTGCACACTACCTGCTCATGTTCATTTTCTCATCGACCAACACCCCCAAGTCCTTCTCCGCAGGGCTGCTCTGAATCTCTTCTCTGCCCAACCTGTAGCTGTGCCTGGGATTGCTGCAACCCAGGTGTAGGACCTTGCACTTGGCATGGTTAAACTCCGTGAGGTCGGCATCAGCCCACCTCACAAGCCTGTCAAGGTCCCTCTGGATGGCATTCCTTCCCTCCCATGTATCAACTGATCCACACAGCTTGGTGTCATCGGCAAACTTGGCTGAGGGCGCACTCAATCCCACTGTCCATGTTCCCAACAAAGATGTTGAACAAGACCAGTCCCAACACCAACCTTGTTCAACATGTTTGTCGTCAATATGGACAGCGGGATTGAGTGCCTGTCCTGCTGTGAGGTGCCAGCCTTTGCTGACTACCTGAAGCTGGGCCCAGAAATTTTTTTGTTCAAATAGTGAAAAACAAGCCTTAAGATGATGAGGTCATTTACCTGTACTGAGTGACCAGGGAATTTTTGTTGGTGGAGGAGAGTGTAGACGCATGTTTCCCTCATAGCTACCAGTTTCCTCAGAGTGAACTGTGAAGAGTTTTCCAGATGGCCCCGAGAATAAGTATTCATTTGTATTGAGGTTATGTGCTAGTTAGTACAATAATGCTTCATAAAGGTAAACATGGTACAGATGCTTTCTGTTAATTGTAACTCTTGTCTGAAGAAATCTAATTTACTTGTTATTATATTGGAGACACCTTTTATTTCCAAAGATATTAAAAAATTTAAAAGGCTAGGGTGTACTCCATTTACTAACAAAGGAGAAACCACCTACTTAATGTTTGCAGAGGGTGTTACATTTTTATGTAGCAGTTCAGGCATAAGTGATTACTTAGAATCCCTAAGATAAAGCCTTCCTTTAGAAAGAATAAAATATTTCATTTGTACCTTAGCTAGTTTTGACAGCAAAGTAATATACTTTTAAAGCAGCCTGCCATATATCTCCTTATTAATGTTTATATTGATGTCTTGTAAACAATCTAGGAATTAAATGCTTTAATCCAGGATTACTGCAGTTAAATGTGTGATCATCATAATATTTTCCCCTTCAGTGTTCACTGCAAGTGAGAGATGGTACAGAGCTACTTTATGGTTTTCAGTTATGCATGCATAGGGTCACCTTTCTTTTTCATTCTTTTGTTTCTTATTACTGCTGAGCACAATTTTATGCAAAAAGGTTTCTTACAGATAGTTTTTGTGCCACAAACGTGGCCAGCATACTCCCTGTTCAAGGTATGATGACTGCTTTCTCTGTATGCTTTTTCCCCATTCAAATGTTGTTTAGTGCAACAATACATCAAGAAAGCCATTTCTCTCTAAACTTTCTGACTGGCCACTCTAGACATGCTTAAATGGACCACTTAACATCAAAATAGAAGTTTCTAAAAATACACAATTTTAAATTCTCCTGCTTGTTCTTAGCTGGAAGTGATTTTTCTCTCTTTCTTTTTAACCTACTCAGTTACATAAAAAAAATATAAAATATGTATTTTACCAGTTGTGACTTTCCTCTATGAGGGATTTTTAAGTCTGTACTGAAGTAGTTCACATTGGATTTTGTGTTTGTTTTTACTCTGGTGTCCGAAACACATAGGAAATTCCTTCTTCCTGAAATGTTGATGGGTGTGTAAGAGAAACGGTAAGGAAGCTATGCAAGCCTACGTATGTCTGGAGTATCTTCTACAGAAATACAGGCTGGATCCTTTGCACAAACAAGCTCATCTGTGCTGAAGACTATAATGCTCCTATAGCTTACACAGCTGAAAATCTAGCTGAAAATATAGCTAGTGCTATAGGCATAGAGGACCCAATCAACCAGTTCAGATTGGGTTCGGTGTTTGTTTTTTTTTAACAGTCTGCTCCTTTGAGCCAGTTCTGTTTAGTTCCTAGCACATTTATTTGTTATCATTCCCATGAAATCCTAGTGTGACAAACTTCTACTCAAGGATTTATGCTCTGAAACAATGAAAAGGGAAAAAAAAAGTTGAATAAAATATGCACATTTTTGTATGTGCAGGAGTCAGGAAATTCAAAGGAGTAGCTTGGGCTGCAACTGTTTCTCATTTGTATTGAATATACTGCATCTTTGTGGCACCAAATTAGCACTGAATACAGCAATGCAAAAATATACTTTAGAATATCAAGTATGGCTACTGAGAAAAATGTTGCTTTGAATTTTTCAGAGCCAATGCATCCTGAAGAGCTCAGCCAAAGAACTATTCTTATGAGGCACATGTGGGAGGAGTGGTTGCATTCAGGACTGAAGACCTTTTCTGATACTAACATTTTGTAGTGACCACAGTGTTACTGAGGAGGGTTGGGCATTATGGGCTTGATGTGCAATCAGCCAGTTCTGCCATGTATTTACATGACAATCTCCTTCCCAGACGTAGCAGGAGATGAATCCTGGAGTAGTGTGCTGTAGAAGATCATCTCTGACAAGCTCTTAAATAATGCACCTGCCAAGTCTGCTTTTGAACCAAGAGTTACTGAACATAACCCTTGAGATTTCACATTTCTTCCGGTATTTGGAGTACAGCATTTCCACCTCACAGCAAGAAATTTTTATGTCAAAACCAATAAATGTTCTTACTCTTACCAAATGATTTTCTGTCGTGGTTACAAGGAAACAGTATTAATGTGTCTTTTTTTATTATTAAAAATGGTGTAGTCTGGTGTTTACAACATGTCCATGAACCTGCTGTCAAGTGCAAAGAAGCTCTTCTGGGGGGTCACTTCAGCTCATATGGTTGTGTTCTAAAATGTTGTTGCAGAAATACATTTTTCTTGTTTGGGGAGGGAGTAACCTATGATACTGTGTTTACAGTATATAGATTAAGGGAGGGACTGTCTACTAGTTAATTCTGCATCTGCGGTTTTGTCTTTAACCAATTACCCAGAATGCTAAAATGAATCTGAAGGATGAAAACAGTAAGTACAAATATTTAAGGATTTTTTAAAAAATCTGCCATTCTGCAGTAATTATATTGACCCAAACTGTCTTTTAATGTCATATCAAGGTAAGCATCTGTATTACACCTTCTTTTCATATTCAGATAAAAGAAGGGGTGGAGGAATTTAAAGGTAGTCTTTACCTTTCAATCAAATCTCTTCTTTAAAAAGTACCCCAACACTAGTGCTTGGAGCAGGAATTGTCTTGGCTTTATTGTCATTATTCTTGAAGAACTTTATAACAAATATGTTGTGGCACAATCCACAGTAATGCTATAAATGGGGGTAGGTGATATGGTTGCTATTAACAGGCAGGCTTGGACAGTGCTATTGGCATGAAAAAAACAGGGTGACTTGGTGGTCAAAGGTATTGCTTCATTTCCTGATCAAAAGCAATACAGATTTTTGGCAGTATAATTGAATGCATTTGGATGTCTGTCCAGTATAGGAAATTCTGAGTTGTCTTGACTTTTTTACTGTAATGTAGGAGGTGTTTGATGCAAGAAATGATGCATAGGGATGAAATCAGTCCCAGGGCCGTGGGCAGGAGATGCCATGTGGAATAGGCTGCTCCAGTTCTGATTCTAGGCTCTGCTCTATGCTGCCTGGCGTGTAGTGAAATTATTTGCATGAGCCCCATGTAAAGTGTTTGTTACATTCTTTTGCATGAAAGGCATTATCTAAAGGCTAGATATATGATTTTTAGAAAATTTTGTCACAGCTGTATTGAAATATATGGAGGCATTTTCCGTTGGGGAACGAACAAAGAGGACCTCTGGAGAGTCAAGCATTTCAACCCCTTATCAAGCATTATATGTGCAAACGATGCAGTTCCACTGCTGTGTTGAAAACTGTCAGTCTTCTGCTGGAGTGGGGAGAAAACCAATCCTAAAGTACATGGTGTAAATGTAGTACACTTCCTTGTGTTTCAGCATGGCTTTAAGGTATTAGGTATGAAGTCCGATTTAAATTCCTTTCAGAATAAATAAACATGAATCCTTTTGTGATATTAATGATGGTATAGCTAGCCATCTTAGATAATACAGTGATGTTGAAAAAACAAGGATAGTTACCAGGCTTTCTCCTCTCCAACACACGAAGCAATATTACACAAAAAAAACCTGCTCATTTTACAGCATAATCAAAGTGTTGACAGTGATGTTAGCATTTCAATAAAAATATTTTTTTCCAAAGCAACATTAATGTCTTTCTCCCATTTACCTATGCGCATGTTTTTGCTTAATTAAAAAAGTTCACACCTTCTTTGCATATTAGCCTCAGAATAACAATTACAATCGCTTTTCTACACCATACCCATCTTAGGATGTTTTTGGGTTGTGTGTGACTATGCTGCTATTTTCTCATGTGTTCCTCTCTCTCCCAATGAGAACCTTGTTGAGTCTGTTGTTCAGTGCTCAAGAGATGCTGTTGCTTGTGGCATGGTCTTAATCTCAGAGATTGTTCAGCGAATGGGAATGGAAAGTGTTCACAAGATTTGTCTGGCTGTAGCAACTGCTGTGACAGCTGTTACAGACTTATTTATGCCTCTTTCTTCCTCTGAGCAGTCTTAAATAAAGAGCAGTCTATCTAGCTGACCCTTTTCCTTTACCAAGTTTCACAGGTGCTCATCAGCTGGAAATGACAGAGGGGGGGAAGGAGGTGGGACTCTTAGCTGGGCTTAGAATGCCAGCAGGAGACAGCCATGAAAAAAACAAATGTGATCTAGGACGTGTCAGGAGAGGCATTTGCAGCAGAGATATTGAAGGAAGACCTCGCCTGGAATAGTGAGTACAAACTTGGTCACCCGTGGTCAAAAAATTGAAAATGGGACTGATAGGGAGAAGGGCCTACTCAGCAAACTGTAAAGTCTAGAGGATGGAGGATGTGTCACATAAGAAAAGCCTACATCCTTTTAATCTAGCAAAGTGCCAGGCCCAGAGCAGTTAAAAATGTCTGAAAATGCTTCAAATGTCTATTCATCAAGAGTGAAAAGGTATGACAATTGAAAGATAATGCTAGCGCTAAAAACAATTGAGGAAAACAGGGTGGCCTGGAATTAAAGAGGTTCCCATTAGAGCAGGGTGGCCCTGGAGTCAGTTTCAAATCCAGAGACCACTGAGAAAAAAGCAGACTTCTTCCAAGATTGAGCATGATGTCTTAATGAAGAGGTGCATGTGATAGCAGGGCACTGGTGTTCATATTCCTTAAGTCTCTTCCAGTCCTTCATATGTGCTGGACTTGCAGATATATATAATGGTAATGGAATTAAATGTTTATTTTGAAAAAAGTTTTGTGTAAGAAAGGGGGGAGGAGGAAGATAGGTAGAGAGAGAGAAGTGCTGTCAAACGTAAGACACGCATTTGGAGTTTTTCTCTTCAGCTGAAAAACAAGCACTTTTCCCTAGATCTATTTATTATGACACTGCTTATCTAAAAACAGTGGTTAAAAAGCAAACTGCACATTGTTCAAGCTCTAATGCGGCATATTCCAGCCTACTTAACTCACTAAGTTTGTACACCATCCACTCAGACAGGCGATCTCATTTCTTTTGTAAGTCAAAGTGTTTGCATTTTTTTGAGCGTGGAACTATGGCAAATGCTTTTCCTCGTCATCTGTTGCTGGCTGCATCCATAGCACTTGGGTTCTAGTGGCATATCCCGGGCTGCAGCTATGCAGACTGATAGCTTCAAGGTCCTCAAAATAACAAGGGAAGAGAGGGAAGATGATTTTGGCTGCATGGGAGGAAGGCAAGATATTACAGCTCAGGATAGTCGGTTTTACTGGCTGCTACTGTGCATTGTTGTGAGAGATGTGGCTTGAGGACAAGGATTGCAGAAGGTGCCTTCACTGGCTGTGTCAGGAAGGGTAGGGGAAAATGACATTAAAAGCCAAATTGTTCCATGCGAAACAGGCAGCCATCTCGCACCAGGCAAAATTTTACCAGGCTTGTCTTCTAGGTAAGGCATTTATTTTCTTAATGCCTAGCAAAAAAAAAAAAAAAAAATCCCTGATCCTGCCACAAGTATTTATATACTTCAGGCTGAGCAAGTCTGCAGCTGGAAGAACGTGAGCATGCATGTACAAGCTTGATGGATCACTGTGAGAGCTGTTTCGTATTATTTAACACTCCCTCTTTTTTCTTTTTTTCCCTTTTCAAACAAAATATTTTCTGAAGCTGAGCATGAGTCCACCAGAAAAAGCAAAAAATCATTGTTACCCATCCTGCATAGCTTTTCAAACAACTTATTTAATGTACCAATATTCAGTGGTAACAACAAAGAAAATTGTGAACTGAGCTTTGTGTGGCCTCACACCTATAGTCAAGAAAAAAAGTATACTGATGCATTCAAAGTTAGTTACCTGGAATGGTACCCAACTGGAATGCAGGTTGGTAGAGAACACCCAAAAAAAAATAAACAAACAAATAGCTTAATTTTCTTACGCAGAAAATAGTCAAGAGGCTATTTTAACTGCCACAGTAAAAAAAAGAAACATACCAAAAAAAAAGCAACAAAATCAAAAGACAACACAAAACCTCAAACAAACAAAAACAAAACAAAGAAGAAACAAAAAAAGACAAAAAAAAAACCTAAATAAAAAAACAAGGAAAGAAAAAAACAAACAAAAAAAACCAAACCAAACAAACAAAACAACAAAATAAAACCAAAACAAAGCAAAAAAAGCCAACACAGGCACAGTCCTGGGAAAACTATTTATTGCTGAATTCCAGTCATTGCTGGACTGGTGGGAGGCAGCTACTTAGCATAGGAAACATACACACTAGTGGGTAAGTAACTCATTATTTTGAAAATACAGGTTAGCTACTTCTTGTTGTTAGTACAGGTGTGTTCCATGGTGCACCTGCTCATGTAAACAGGTTTTGACAATCCCTTGTGACTAACATCTCTTCCCCACGCAGTCCTTCACACTGTGGCAGTAAGATTTCTTGAGAAGGAAGGACATGAAATTGCTCTGGAACATTTAGGTTTCTCATGTTATCTTTTACTCAAATATTGAGCCACCTTGGTGTCACTGAAATATTTGAGATTTCAGGGACTCATCAGTCTTTCCTGCCTGGTGGTCCTAGCTGCATGGGTACAGAGCGACTCTGACTTCAGGGTCATGCTATATGGCTTTCATCTTCACATCATTTGGTGATCTTCATCCACTGCATCTCACTGCAGGTCTATGACTTCCAGCCTTGGAGGCATTCCCATGCATGTGTTAATGGCACGAGAGGCAAGGAAGTCTGCCTTAGTCCTAAAAAAGTCATGGCCTCTATTGGTTGTAAAATGGGAGCATTTTGAGTCTTTACAAGTTCTTTGAGTCCTTGCTGGTGGGTCCCTTCCAACTGCAGAGCTCTGATTCTAAATTACAGCCTGTTAAAAATATGAAGAAGAAAAAAAAAAATCAGTCCCCAAATAAAATAAAAGTACTTCAAGAGAAATTATATATTTTACTGTTATGGAAAACCTCAGATAAGTGATACTAATTCACTTTTTAAATTGAAATTTCTATTTTAGACGTACACTTTTCTCTGATGAACTCACAGCAAGAGCTTGTGCACTGGCCATTGTGATCATTGAAGGCTGTTGACCCTAGCTACTTGTCTTTTTCATTCTTTCCTAAGTTGCAGCCTCTCTGGATGTGAGGATTGTCATCCCTTCTTTGTGTGCAGTATGTGGGCCTCTCTTAGATCTTTGTGCTTTAACAGAACACAAATAAAACTGTGTCCCGGTTGCTGATTCTGCATGTCTAGACTGAACCATGAACATAAGGGTCCCTCAGAACTAATTTCCAATTTTTAATGTGTTTTACAGTTGATTGCTATAATAAACTTTCACCAGTTGGCCATGGTATATCTGGAACTCTTTTTTTTTCCTGTTTTAGGGGTTAGGTGATGCTATATCAACTCCTTCAACCCTATTGTGGCCAAACTAGAAGATCTTAAAAGAACGTTTGATTTGCTTTCTGTTACATGTGCCTACAATTGTAGTTTAAGTTGGAGTATGGGATATTAGACTCTGACATAAATCATATTTCTTTTTTCTATAATTGCCATAATGGATCAATTATTCTGAGGTGGCTCCTAATCAAATATTCTGATAATGTCCTCCATTGAAATCTATGGATATTTTAATATGAGGCTGCTTTAACACTAGATTTTATCCTTTATTAAAATATGGTTGATAATATGGTGTTTTGTGAGAAACTTTGATCTCTTTGTATTAGAAGTAGGAAGTGTAACTATTACCTTTTACTTAGGGATTCACTTACAAGCTACATAACATTATATCTGAAAGATTACATAAAGAACAGGAACATGTTTTTAATATATCTGCTTCAGGAAGTTTGAGATTGAAAGACAGGCTAGAGTGAAAACCTGACACATCTATAGATATTCCAGAATCCAGAATGCTTGCATTTTGTGTCTTATTATGCAGAATCGTGTATAAAGTGTGGTACCTTCCCTAAGGGATCTCACAATGTCTGTCAATTGGTGTTTGCTGCACACTGTGATGTTACTCTTGGAAGTACTAGTTTCTTAGGAGGACTTAATGTAACAGGGACGGTTGTCATAGTTTTGCAGGCGAACCAGAAGTTTAAAATATTAAGTTTACTCTGAATCTCTAAACATCCTTCTAATAAATAGATTATCACAACTGGAGTCTTTTTTTCTCCTTTTCTGAACCCATATTCTGGATGGGTGAACTTTGACAAAAGCCTGCATTGTAGTTGAAAGCCTTCTTTAGCCATTGTTATATGAATAGAGGAAACAGAGCAAGTGTGTAACTGTGTCTCTTTTTTTCTTTTGAGTGCATCCCTGCTCATTAGTTATAATAACAGGTGGTGGTAGTTATGGGAGTCTGGCTGTTGTATGTCCTGTGTATTTTCTGTTCTGCCAGTTAGGGTAAATGTGTCATTTTCTGTGAATGGCAATGCTTGAAGGTACTCGATGAGCTCTAGGAGATGGAAGATGCTTCCATTCGTTTACACCAGTATCTTTGTTTGCATTTCCATTGCAAAGCCTGCCTTATATGAAACTTTTTTATGAAATCTGCTTTTATTACAAACATTGTTTATGTAAGGATTTGAGACAAAAATGGTGTCAGATGGGTAAGCCCTGTGCAAAACTTAAAGAAAACACTGAAATTTGCTAGAAACAGAGTTTTTCAAGGTCCCCTGCTACTAAAGAGTTTCAAGCAGCCTTTTAGTAACCATAGGAAAATCTATGATTATTTACATAAAAGCATTTCAGGCTCTTTCTCTGTTATAAATTATGCGTGGTGAGTAGGTATGTTAATGTTTGCAGTAAACCTCCTTATTATGGTAAGGTAAAAGGAATATTTATAATTTCTTTAAAATGTATTTGGTCTTCAGTAGATAAAAGATTATGAAGTTATTCCTCTAAAGATAACAATATTTCTTGCAGTTCTTAAGCCGCTATAATTTGTATAAAAATGGTTAGCCTATGTAAATGTTTCACCAATCCAATAGTCTTTTTGCTTACATGAACTACAAATGAATGACATACATTTTATCTTGGAAAAAAAAAAAGGCTAGAATTTTCATTTGGGGACACCATACATAGCCTACAGTTTCCATTGTTCTGCTTTCCTGATGGCTTATTTATGGCTGAATTGTTATTTTTTAATAACTGAAACATCACAAGGTCATGTGAGCCATTATAATTTGAGAAGTTAAGGTAAAATTATATTTTCTGTATAAGCATCTGTAAATTTTGATAGAAAATAGATTTCAGCTTATGCAGGATGGTCTGTTGGTGGCTTAGGTATTAGGTTGAACATGTGTCTGATACTTGAAGAATCTGATACTCTGCTCTGAGTAGTAACAAAAGCCTGAAAATGCTGTCACCTCTGTTTAAAGATGTAATCAATTTTAACCTGCCTCCCTCTTTGCTGCAGGCAACCTTATTTTTGCAAGCTACTGCTGGGAATGGTATTTCTTCCTGGAAGGGAATATTTTGTTCCATTTTGCTTTGCCTTGTGTTCTAAATGACATCAGTTTTACTGAATAAAAACCTGTCAGTGCAGGCAGCTACCTGTAGGATAGGATGGTGGGTATGACTGTGAGGGTCCTCCCAAGGCACCGGTAGAACCTCTGTGTAACCTGTCATAGTCCTGACACTGCATTGCCTTTTATCCCATGCAGAGCAGTTGTGCTGCTTGATAGCAAAAAGGGTTGAAATTTGTGTGTTAAAATCACTGCTGTCCAAGTGACTGGTGATGTAATTACCTCTGCTGGGCCCTCCCGCACCTTACAGCTTTCAAAAGATCTGCTATTTGATACTGAAGTAACTGACACTATAAGTGCTCTCTACAAAATTCTTTTGAAATGAAAAATAATCTAGATCTCTCAAGTTAGGTTCTTTTACGCAATACATGAAAGGTGACTATGTATAATAATACAGTAGATGTGTTCACTCATTATGCTATAATTCATTTCATGTCCTATTGTGATGTGCCATTTTGTTTAATATCTGTAACTTGCTCAACTGAAGCACGAAAGTAGCAGAGCTGTAATGCAACCATTCTGAGTGATAAAGGATGATATATTTCCTTAAAGGGACAGTCTTGATTTTCATCTAGTCTCACTTGGGCAAGTTACCTTTTACTTCCATGTACTTTTGCTTAGGGACAAAGCCTCAGGTCTAGAGGCAACATTAAGGTAAAGAGTTAGGCTTTGTGTTTGCACTTTTTAACAACTTTGCTCATACATGGGGTATTAGTATAGGAAATGCTTTTGAAAAGTGCCTTCTTTGAATTCTAATATAAACTGCTAACTTCCTCCACCTCTCCTGCTACAGACACATTCCAACCTGTTTTAATTTTCACAGAACAACAACAACAAAAATGTAGAAAACTGACTCTGATCTTTGGTTTATTTTCTTTAGAAACAAGTCAAATGGGAAGTATAGTGCAGGTGGGAGAGGTAGTGATATAAAATCCTTTTTCTCTCACAAACTGAAATTTTGCTGAAGGAAGTGTTCAAAAATATAATCCATATGTTTTGTAAATATGGATCTGGAAATTCAAAGATACAAACATAGAAATAATACCTGTATACAAAAATCTAGGTCTGCACTCTCCAGACAATAAGTGAATGTTTAATTGCAGTCAATAACAAGGATAGATTCATGAAGTTAAAAATAATTTTTATAATTGGACCAGTTGTAAGGCAACTGACAATCTTCAAGACAGTTTGATCCATCTAACTACTTGCCATGAAGTACTTGAAGTACAGAATACAAAAGGACATTCACAGTTAAAGAAGGAGCTCTCTTTTTTAAAGCCAAACATGACTGGAATGGGATTATTCTGTTTATCTGCTTTTCTCTTTCTAATGTACAAAATAACTTGTCAGATGAATGTAGTTTTGAAGCTTCCCTTCTTTATTAAACATTCATTTTTAAAAAGAAATATTGCAGACAAGCCCAGATGAATGAAGGCCTCATTTGATCACTCCTCCCTGCAGTATTGTAAACAGTCATTTTTTAGTAGGCCATTTTAATGTATATTTTTGTGGTGATGAAAGCAGAGGAGAAAAAGAGGAATGTGAAAAGCTCTTCTCTAACAGATTTTGCAGACATGTTCTTTTCTTTAGCAGAAGGAGAATGGATAAATGCCACTTATCTGATCTTGTTCCCTGAGAATTCTTGCCAAAGGTCTTAGAGTAGTTTGAGGTTTTTCTCAGCATTCAGACATCTACTTATTGATTATGATCTGGTGTTTTGTTGCGTGCATTCACAGAGAAACTTAACCTGAAATGCTCTTAGTTCAAATCAAATAATTCACAGAAACAACATAAGATCAAGAGCTAAGCAATGCAAAACCACACTTGTGGTACAAGTGGTGGAGCTTGTATCAGAGAATTGAATTTGGCTACAACTATACTTATTATCAATAAGGTATTTCATTCAATTTCTCATCCTTTCCTTCTACTGGGACAAGAGATACCCAGTGATTGCTAGTGATGTGTGACCAGATCAGGTTGAGTGGCTGTGAAAAAATGCAGAGCAATCTTCCCAAAATATGGAGACGTGCTTTAGAAGTCACACTGAAATCCTGGTAACTTACTTTCTCAAAAGCACAGGAGTTATGAACATATAAATCTCTTGCCAGACATTACCAATAACTGAGTCATGTGTTGCAGCAGTAATCTGCCCACTGGAAGATCAATAAAGAAATGTAACAGCATTTTCTATCTCAAATTGCTCTTTGCCACCAGCAAAAAAATCTCTGCTCCCCAGCTCAACTACTAGCACTTTCATGCTTTTCTCTGCATTAAAAAAAAAAAAAAAACGAACCAAAAAAATAAAGCCAGGCACCTAACTTGAAGCTATTCTGAGGTCTATTCCTTGCTAATCCACTGATATTCAGCCAGTATAGCTCGCACTCAGGCCATTTCATTGTCAAAAGTTTCACGTTTCTCAGGTGTGTACTTCAGGATGTCACTCAGAAGAAGGCTATTGAAGCCTCCAAACATATACATGGTGCTGTTGTACAGCACAGCAGACCTACCATTTTGGAATCCTGCACTCTGTAGGATAGTTGCCTTCTTAAAAACCCACACAAGACCTGTTACCTCTCACACACCTCCCTACTTCTTACTGCTGGAGACTGTTAGGGTATATGAAATGTGAGAGACTGGGAAGATGGACTGGGTGAGTGGGTACCTGGCTCTGGTGCCATTTGCTGCCAGTTTCAAGGCCACCTTGAACTGCAGGAAGACAACAGAGAGAGAGGATCATCTTGCAGCACTTTCAAAGCTTCAAAAGCTACTGCTGGCCAGTGTGTAAAACTTGTATACACCATCTCATCCCTAATTTAGAGCTAAAGCAAGCTTCCAAGAATGTGCTGACTGTTGCAGAAACCACCAGTACAACCCCAAGAAAGCTCCTCTCAGTGAAAGCAACTGCAATAGGGAATATCTCCTACCATGGCCTTAAAATCAGTGCTTTTTCCTTTCCCTCTCCTCTCCTCTCCTCTCCTCTCCTCTCCTCTCCTCTCCTCTCCTCTCCTCTCCTCTCCTCTCCTCTCCTCTCCTCTCCTCTCCTCTCCTCTCCTCTCCTCTCCTCTCCTCTCCTCTCCTCTCCTCTCCTCTCCTCTCCTCTCCTCTCCTCTCCTCTCCTCTCCTCTCCTCTCCTCTCCTCTCCTCTCCTCTCCCTCTCCTCTCCTCTCCTCTCCCTCTCCTCTCCTCTCCTTTCCTTCTTTTTTTTTCTTTTCTTTCTTCTCTTTTCTTCTCTTCGCTTTTTGTCTCTTTTCTTTTTTTCTTTCATTAACAACACTTCAATGTGTGAAAATTTTATTTTTGCTAATATGAAATAATGAGATTCTTCAGTCTTACTCTAGGTCATGCACTATTTTATGCAGTTGATATTGTATGAAAATGCTTACAATATACTCTGGAAGTGAAACAAGGAAAATAGTCCTTTATCTGTGCTTAGACTCCTACTAGTTTTATAACAAGTATTAATGACTTGTAAGAAATATTATTCATGATAGGATTTAATTAAAGAAGGCAATTAAAAAGGATTCAGGAAACCTGATCACCAAACTGGCTACAAGAATGAGATAGAAGAAGAAATTCTGATGGTAGGTGAAGTTCATAATACCAGTTCATAAAAACTCTGATTCAGAGTTTGAAACTTTGGTTTGTCTTTACTACAGGACATAAGCTGGAGCTGTGTGAAGGAGATGGGTGTAGGAGGGAATTCTGTTTGCCCCATTCAAACTAGGGTTTCCAAACTAATTGCAACCTGAACCTTCAAGGTATTTAAAGGCTGCATTAGATGGTATATCTCTAGACTGGCTGAGATCTAATTTATATCAGTTTTATTACATCAAGAGTAAAAATATTACTCTTCCTTTTAACTCACCCTTGTTTTTACTGCTATAATTTGTATGAGGTTGTAATTATAGTATTGTTGACTGAAAGTGTGTGTATGTGTTTCAACCGTGTGGAACAGTTTTAGATTTCTTAGGATTTTGCCTGGTTCTTTGGTTCAATCTTTCTGCTCCATCTGTTGCAAAGTTAGTGAGTGAAACATTTCAGACAAGAACTGTGTCTTAGACATCAAGTCCTGTAATGCAGTGGCACTTGAAATAAAAGTGAGGCTGAAGTGATTTCAGTTCTTAAAACAAGTCTGATCTCAGTGAGAATCATTAAGTATCAGAACTTTTGTGTTATCTTGGATAAAGGAGAGAGGAAATTTCTTTATGTTGGAAAAGAACTCCATATTTTTTGTGTTATATCTGTTGTAATAGAAGAGGGTTTGTTCTTTTTTTTTTTATTTCCTTTTCTTTTAAATAAGAGTCAGCTTCAGGAAATCACACAAGCACATATTTTGATCTTTTTCTACCCAGGGAACACCTATACTTATAAGTGAAGGCAGGTTTTGTATGTTCTACAAAACTTGTCCTTTTATATAACACTCTATTTGCCCAGTAATCACGTTTGTTCCTTGTTAGTATTTCACAGTGCTTGTATAACTTATATAAATATTTATGTAATTCCCTTCTCAAAGTGGGAGAAGGTGAGATATAAAAATCTCCTGAAACTTAAAAGAGAGATTTTACTTTACTCCTTTATCTTTGGAAATACATCTCAATTTATAGTGTTCCACAGTGTGGGTATGGAAAGAAGATATATTCAGGATTTGATTAGTTTCCTGAAGGTCCTCTACTCCCAAGACATTACTGATCAGCTTCCTATTGTTAACTTTCTTAGTATGAAAACTTCTTGGTTTTCAACAGCTCTTTGGAGTGCTTATGTGATATAGGTGGTGGAGGTGATTAAACTGTATGGTCCCAAATGCTTATCATCACTGGTGTTCTTGGGATTGCAAAACTCAAAAGCAAATGGATGAGCAAAATTGCTGAAACCTTGTCTAGTACTTGTACAGAGTGTGACATTCTGGGAATAAAATCAATTTTCTTCTAATTTGGTGAATAACACATGAAGCAGTTTTCAGAGTTCAGAAATCTTAATTTATCTGAATTGCAGCCCTGTTCTTTTTCAGTTTGGGAAAGTATTCATGACTGTTAAAACAAGAATGAAAAATATGGGCATGGAGCAGATGTTACTTTTGCCTGCCAAAGCAAGAATTGGCTAACACTGAATATACCTCTGTGTAGTTCCTACAGATAATGCAGTATTTCTGAATTAAAAGAGGGTGTATTGAATCTTAAGAAAAGAGCTTTAAATATTTAGGTAAGTAAATGGATTTTGTAATTCTTAGGATAGATTCAGAGGGGCATATTCTTTAAATAGTCCATTTATTCCTTTTCTTATTTAATGTTCACTTATACCTTCAAAATAGTGCACACTATTGAAGTAGCTTTTGGAAAATAGCTCCCCCAAAGGACACTGTATCCTTGCTTTGTGAAAATCGTAGTATTTCCAGAATAAAGTAAGGTCAATAGACATTCCATTCCAGAAATGAGTGTCAAAGGAGGTGTCATGCAGTAACTGCTCCAGTTGTTTGCTTTTTTTTCAATTCTCCCAAAGCAGACAGGCCTCTACTTTTCTCCAAGTGAAGATTGGTCTAAATCTTGTCTAAAGGATCCGAATATTTGTAAAGAATGATAAAGCCCAGCAATTCCTTTGTTGAGTTGAGTATGAGGAAGTATGAGTATGGATATTCAAATTAACAGACATTTTGCACCATGCTCAGCTTCTTCTTTGGTAAGAGGAAGTTTGTTTCTAGTAAAACATTGGTCTGAGACCTGGGATACAGCATTTGCTCTTGCTGGTAACAGGAATTTCCTCAAGCAGATTGCTGAGGTCACATTTTGACAAAAGATGAGCACAGATTTATGTCTCGATTGCAAAACACATATTTCATGGAACAGAAGGAATAATCCCACTGATACTTAGCTTCTCATGTAAAAAGCAAGGAAAACCACCAGCCCTTTTCTATCCTTTTTTTTCTGCATGGTCCACTTGCGTTGTTAGCTTTCCAAGACAAGTGTTTTCTTTCTGTGAAGATACATCCTCTTTAAAACGCATCTCTGCCAATTGGTTCATGCTATCAACTGTCATCACTGGCTCCCTAGCAGTCCTAACTTTTCCACAAAATTCTTGGCACAGCTGTTTGGGTGAGTATTCTCCAACCTCTTTCAGCCAAATGATAGAAAGACCCACTATTGACCCTGGGTTTTGTAGATAATTTGGGTAATGTAGGTTCAGATGAGATGATCATCTGGGAGCAGCAACGTCATCTGGCAGCATGTAATACTGAGAAGCAAGGCCCGGTTGTGTCTTCTGTTGGCATAGCCATGGTGTTTTATGGATCCAGTGTTCTCTGGGTAACAGTGCAGCTCTTTGTAATGAGCTCTTTGTAAAGAGATATTCAAATAATATGGCTATAGAAAGATCTGTCATGCTTTCTTTTCTAACGGTTGTTCTGCCGTTAGATGAGTAAACTAGTCTTACTTTGTTGCATTTATGAAATATTTTCTTTTTTCTTATATTTGAATGTTTGTTTACAATATGCCTTTTAATTGGACACATGAGACTTTGGCAGAGTTACACGTTTGTTATTTTTGAGCACTTAGCCAGATGTATTTTACATCTCAAAAAAAGTACATATAATTTTCTGCTTTAAAGCCATAAGAAGTTGTTTGTCAGTCAATCAAAATAAAAATATCAGAAATATTAGAATTTTATTTTCATGACTGAAGCTGCCAATCTCTCTCCCAAGTAATACTACCTTTTCAGTCTTACTAGCTTTCTATTTTACCACTGAAAAGTGTAATTTATACAGAAAAGATATTTAAGAGCAACATAAGTTTATCTCTTTATGTTCAGGAAAGCCAAATACAGCACGTAAGAGACCTCAACCCATAAACAGTCCTTGCTGTAGTTACACTCAGATTTAGGATCTGCTTTCCATGTGGATCTCCATTTCCATTCTTTTTTGTATTATTAGCCTTTGAAATGGGAAATTAGCTAAATGATTTCTAGGAGGTGATGGGGATAGGTTGCTGTTCGTTTCTTTCATTCATTCCATCTATCTTGAGCCAGATTCTTTATCTCATTCTCTAGCTGAAGCTCTTTGCAAGAACTGGTTTGAAGACTGCTGATGTTTTTTTGGGCTTATAATAGACAAGGTCCATAACATTTTTGTTTCTCGCTTATAAAGTTGCTATGTAAGATCTGAGTGCAGTCATCTGCTCTCAAGTTTTCCACCAGCCTTAGCATTCCAGATGGTGATCTATACATAGTCCTGGTTGGCTATCACCACAGCCTTTTTGGTATTGCCAACTAAAAATCATCTTTAGGCAAGGGGTATTGAAAACCTCTGATTATCTCTGTGTATTTTGCTCCATAGTTTGTTTTAGTGTTCACAAGGCATTGCTGTTACACATTTTCAATTTTTAGTTTAGATCAGGCAGCTGCATCAGATATTTCTCACTTGTCTTAATGCATTCTTTGCTGCTGGAGTTTGGTTTTGTTTAGATTTTTTTCACAGTGATCTTGTTCTGAACTTATTTCTGTTTACAATTTTTGGCTTTCGTATAGTTACCACTTATGAACAGACATATATATGCGCAGTACTTTTCTTAGCTTTGAGGGGATAACTTTTTATTTTAATTCCTTCAAACATGTACTGTATTTTGCATTATCTGTTGTTCTTTGTGAAGTTTCCAAACCTCTACAAGATGTAGCATATGCAAATTTTAGATCCCTTAGCTATTCCTCTTCATTTGAACTACTCTAGTTTGTGATTCCTCAGTATTAAAATGGCTGAGCATGTAGATGCTAACATGTACTCAGGTGTTTGGCTGGCAGCAAATATACACTGCATCACAGCTGTGAGGCTTTGGAAACACAGGGGTGGGAATGGCAACCTAGAGAAAAAAGAAGCTGGGAGCGTAAGACATGACCATGGAAAAAAAAGTGGTTTCCAAAATGTACAGCAGGGTCTTTCCCAGTGACGGGTGGTGACAAGCTCAGCTCAGCTCTGGCCTAGTCATATGAACAGCCAGAGAGCTATAATGGTGCTATTTAGAAGACATTTATGCTAATGTTGCCTTCACAGTTAACAGGCTAAATCTGCCAACAACAAAGACTTTAAAATATTTACTACTTAACTTCTAAGGCAATCCTTTCTGACAAGCTAGGAATTAGCATTAAAGCACTACAAAAAAATGGTTTATAATCATCTTATATTTATCACTCATATTTATGGGGTCAAAGATGATGTCATTTTTCAGTGGTTGCCAGCAGCCATATACTCTGAAATTACAAATAGTGCTAATGGAAACCTTTATTCATCAAAAAAAATCCAGACATTTTTTTGCAAGTGATTTCTCTGTATGATCTTCCAGAATACCACTGTGTCCTTCATAAAATAAATACTAAATGTTAATCCTTTTAGCCTTGTTAATTGTTGAAGAACTGTATAGTGCTACCGTTACTGTCCTCATTTATTTTTTTTTCCAAGCAGCATGAGAGGATGCTTTTAAAGGATGCATGGGTCCAATATATTATCTGTGTCAAGATTTTTTCTTTATAATCATTAATTTTCATTGTTAAAAAGGGATGATGGCAATGAGAAAAATATCTGATTGTAAAACATCAGTAAGATATTCTTTTTAGAAGATATAACAGGTTGTGAGTGAAGCAAATAAAATTCACTTGCAAGATTTCTGGTATGCATAGCACTTAAGCATGCACCTAAGACACTTTGCAGTCAGTGCTTAAATTTAAGCATGTGTTTTAGTGTTTATTGAATCTGGTTGATGATACACGCCCATGAGTATATTTATTTAATGAATAATCTTTTTTCATGTACATTTTCATTTTCTGTAGCTCACCAAACCTCATTCATGTTGGTTCTCTCTCTTAAAAAATTGACCTTTTCCCAAATACCCTGTTTCAGGAAGGAATGGGCCTTATCTCATACTGCAACTTTTTAATTGTGAGAATTAGCATTCCATCTCAACAAAATTTTTGAGAGTTTTCAGTGTTAGCCGCCACATTATCAGTCTTTTAATTCTAGCTTGCATTCAGTAAAAGCTGGTTTTATAGGTAAATTTGGTATAAAATGAAGTTGATCCTGAAGCAGAAGATAAATCATACTTATAAACATCATGACTGTTTGCACTGTTTCATACACAGTAGGTAAACTGCAAGATAAAGAGTAATTTGTTTTTGAATTAATAATCCTAAATTTGAAATGGAATAAATTACATCAGGGTATACCATTTTACATCAGTCTATCAATGCTATATCAGCCATGGGGATATGTGTTTCTTCAATATGGCAATATTCTCATTAAAGACAATTCCTAGAGGCTGTCCTAAAAGTGTTAGGTAACAGACTTGACAAGGATGTATGGCCCAGTCCCTTTTATGATTTTCTGTACTGGAGGGAAGGTAGCTGTTTGTTGTGGGGAGATCACTGTCGTATGGGTTGTAGTATCAGGGCAGATGTGCAACATATGATTGATTGTAAATAAGACATAGCATATGTTCCCTAGTGCTAACCACTGTCTCTCCAGCTCTGTCCAACCAGTACATGGGACTGTGGAGAGGGGGAGAGGACAGCCACAATACCATTGTGCAAAGGCACTGGTCTCCATCAGGGCTACAGAGAATTGGGCAAGGAAGAGGCCAGGTGCCTCCATAGCAGCTAACCTCAGAGATGGGGGTTGAAACCAGATAATCTTAAAGTCCTTTCTAACCCTAACCATTCTATGATTCTATGCGTAGTGAGCAGCGCAGCCTGTGACCTCCAGTTGAGGTTGCAGATGTGTGCCTGGAGCAGTACCAATTTTTGGAAAAAATATTTCCAAAAAGAGAGTCCAGCTTTCCTGACAACAATACTATAGAAATAATTTCCTTTTTACTAATAGATACAGCAAAAATTGCTGTTTCTTATTGGGAATAAGAAGGACGTAAATATTCATTAATGAAAAATGCAGAAACAATCTCAAAACATCAGTGTCTGTGATATATGTCTACATACAGAGTTTATTTTTACAATATATTGTTACATAAAATACAGGAACACATATTAACAATACGGGAAGCGATACATTATCATATGTATCATCAAAATTTACTTGACTAAATTCTGGCGCTCTGAGTTACGTTTGAAACACGTTTCTTATCTCCAATTTATAAACTTCTAAAAAAAATACTTCGAATAGTAATGGTTGTAAACAGGTAGTCACTCAATTGAATCACTCTCTAATAAGTTTCCTTGCAGTATTTTAACAGTTACTGTATTGCCATGCTTACTCAAAATCAATATTAGTGTTAAGTTCCACCCAATATACACTGGAAAAAAATCCCTGTTTTTAATATTTTTGGTCGAACACCAATTACTACAGATTGTAAATCCTATATTGCAGCACATTTTAATACCAATTTAGTTAAGGTGTTTGCCACCCTTGCCATTTTATTTATCACTTCTTTCAGATGTGTTGAAAAATAAGAGATATGAGTAATTCAAACCAACACTTCACCTATGTCTTTGGGGCTAAAACCACCATAAAAATTAGCAGATGGATGTATATCTATAATCCCAAATAAATTCAGCAGTTTGGTGTATAACCATCATTGTGTGATTAAATAAGACCCCACTCTGGATTGTGTGAAAATTGCACTGTATTGATGTGCAGTGTAAACAAACTCAACTCTGCATTGCAATTCTGGTTTCACTGTTACTGAATACAACAGGAATTCTTACCTTTCTGAGCTGTGTTGGAAGCCCTTTTACAGAAATGTAACATAGTTTCACTGAAGTAATCCTTCTAAGTAACTCAGAGCATGCTCTTTACCTTTGCCCCCTTGGAAGTTGAGTTTTCTGAATTACTGGAAAACAATTGACAGTGTCTGGTGCCTGCATGATGGAAGTTGTTCTTCACATCTTGGGATCTGAAGGACCGGTATTTTTAGCTTACCTGCCATAGAATCTCATTCTATGGACTAAGCAATTTTTGAACTTCAGGAATCCTTTCATCTTGTGGTAAATGTTATTGCAGAACATTACCATTTCTGTCAAAAAGTGCAAAGCCTTGAAGAAAGCACTGGCAGGTGAATAACCTTGTTGAGTGGGTTAATCTATACAGGTAGTTTTGGTAAGATAAGCAATTTGCAATCCAACAGTAGAAATTCGGTCAGAGTTCTCTTGCTCTCTCAGGAAATACTAAGTCCTCAGTGAAATCACTAAGTGAGGTACACAACTGAGAAAAGAGATACAGAATTGTATCCATCATTTAAACTACAGTGTTGTTACAGAATTTGAGGATTCTGGGTTGAGAGAAATGCAACACTATGAAGAATCATAACTAGTTTATTAATACAGGGAAAATATAGAAGTAACAAAAGATACAGTAAAGGATATCTCTGATGTTTGGTTATCTTACCAACCCCAAAGACCAATGACAATCAGGAAACCGGCTCCCAAGAAATATCACTGCAGAGTGAGGTGGCTGGCTCAACCTTAGCAGGTGTCCCCACGGAGGCAACGTTGATCTGGGTTTATGAGGTTCTGCCTCCCTGCATAGCCTGAGGCTTGGGCTCTTATTCTAGCAAAAAATGAACACTCATGCTGATGTATGGGGCCAGCCTACATTGGAAGAAGTGGCCAGCTGGATCTAGAAAGGTCTCCCAGGGTCTGGACTTTTTCAGAGAAGAGCCAAAGCATGACCTTCTGTGGAGGAG
Organism: Pezoporus occidentalis; assembly: GCF_034315485.1. NCBI lineage: Eukaryota > Metazoa > Chordata > Aves > Psittaciformes > Psittacidae > Pezoporus > Pezoporus occidentalis. Next base: position 3,431,146 of record NW_026912961.1, on the reverse strand, counting down.
CCAAAGCAGGGCTTTCTGGGGAGGAGCTACCATGGATAAGCAGTACTTTTCTATTTTTTGTGTGTTTCATCACAGTCCATTATCTAGTGTCATTGACACAAGTGTTGAGGTTCAACCTTCATAAAAAAAACACTGAAACAAATTAAAATACTGAACTTTCAAATTATTAATAAATAGGAGGTGAGCTGCAGGAAATATATTCTTTCAGATACTCTAATTATGTTAGTCTTACAGATTTGTCTCAAGAAAGCATTGTAAGAATATGGTGCAAAACCAAAATGAAAGCGAAAGATATATCAGTTTTCAGAAGTTAAATAAAAACAGAGCAGAGAGTTAAGGAGAAAAATGTGTGACAATATTTAAAAAATCCTTTTTGCTATTATTAGTACTAACAAAAAAAAATCCCTTTTATGCATTAAGACTCACTAAATATTAGAGAGATAATCTAGCCATGTATTTCAGGAGAATGATTTGTTACATTCATGTTTCTTCATTATTTTGTAAACTGTAAAACAGTATTACTTAAAATGTGTTATTATCAAAGGTGCATGTATTTTGTGTAACTACTTTAACTACTTAAGTTGAGTAGAAAGAACTGCTGTTCTCTTGCTAAAAAAAAATCCCCTTGTGGACAATTTTATTCAAGTGCTAGTGCCTTATGTAGATTTCAGAGTAAGCCTGATCCTTACTGTTTTTTTTTTTTTAATTATTTTAACTATTTTTTTTTTTTAATTGAAATCCCTAAACTCTCCATTTATACGTGTAAGGCAATGATTAAGCAAAAAGACTACATGCTGCACTGAGGGTGCTGGTCTTCTCTGGAGTCAGGTGTCCTGTTTTACAGGGGAGAGTCAGCTTAAATTCTGACAAACAACCAATGAGCTTGTTAATTCCCAATATACCTCAGTTTCAAATGCCTGTAAGATCTGTAAGTAATGGGAATCAAATGCAAATCTCTGAATAAAAAAAAAAAGAATTAGAAAATATACCTTAGAAGTGGCAATCTGTGCCCTGAATTCAACTTTAATTACTGAATGCAGAATATATATTCTTGCCCTTTTAAGAGGTGTTAGTTATTTCTGTCTGTTTTGTAAGCAAACCCAGTATATTAATTGTCACAAAGACCTTCTTTTGTTTAAATCCATAGGAGTCTGAACTCATTGTTTGTCCTCAGTAGAAAAAACAAGCGCCAGGGAAAGAGTTGCTTTTAACTATTGTTCTCTAAACCAACCTCCTAAAATAGCATAAAACATGAATGTGCTATAGTTGAAAGGATAAGATCCAAGATTCCGTAACAACAAAGGAGGAATGACTTTTATGTCATTTCTTAGGTCAAGGTGACATCAAATCTGTCACAGAAGTTCAAGTTATGGTCTGTGAGCCATTGTTCACTCTTCTGCTCAAAATAGGTTCCTGGCTGGACTTATGTTCCTCAGCTACTGTAATTGAAAAGAAGTAAAACATAGCTATGAATTACGAATAGCTTTTTTTCTCTTTTTCACCACTGATCTGTTAGATAATTAACATTCTCAAAATATCTTAAAGGTTCTCTCAAAATATCTCTCTGATACTAATGTGAACAACTTGCATTTTTTAAATGATAAAATTATGTTTTAGAGCTTTAAAAATTATTTTTTTCTCTTTAGTTCCTATTTTATGGCAGGAAAAAATGAGTTCAAAATCTGTGGCAGAATCCCAGCAGGATTATCTAACAGCCTTTCCAAACAAGGAAAATATTACTTTTTTTTTTTTTTTTTGTGTGGCTTGTCCAGGATGCATTGATCAGTTATATTTTAGACATCTGTGTTGTGCAGTCTTCAGGTTTAATGGCCAAATAAAAGTAAAAACTTCAAAATGAGAAAATAATCTGATGAGGCACATGAAGTGTAAGATCCATGTTACAACATGGAAGACTCAGACAATTCGAAAATATGTTTGCAATATGTTGACATATGCATCTCTGAAAAGTAGGCCAGTTAAACTCTTCATTGACCTTCAGGAGTTAGATAGTGTTTCTACACTCCTTCTCAAATCTACTACATGAGGTTGGTGGGTTGTTTCATTTTTTTTTCTGTTTCTTTGTTTATTTTGTGAATATAAATGACCTGGCCCTGGAATACTGCTAGAACTGGGATAGAACATGCATTTTAAAAACCTGTTTCTCATGCTGTTTTAAATAGCTGACTAAAAATGAAAGATCTGTGAATGACACATTCTCTACGACTGCAGTGGTGAATCAAAACTGTAAGTAGGGCTGATATGAAAGAAGTAATGGAATTTGAATCAGATCGGGGATAACTCAGAAGCTTCATGACCCAAAAACTGGTGCAAGCATTTTCTTTGATTTGTGGAGAAATGGGCTTCCTTTCCCATAGCTTTCATGGTGAATGTTAGATCTGCCAGTGCTGAATTTTATCTGTTCTCCTGTTCATGGGAAACTGTTATATATGTATGATGTCGGCATGAAATCATAAGTCAGCTTAGCTGGTGTTGTATGTGAAGTATCTAAGAAGCTTACAATAAGCCATAAACCCAGTGATTTCATTGTTTGTTTTTCATGCTGTGAACAAGTTAGTTATTCTCTTTAAGACTTTTTTTTTTTTTTTTTTTAATACTGTGATTGCAAATTCTGGGTTTTGTTTCCACTCAGAAAAGCACCTGATATGGTAAAACCAGGTAATGCAAATCTTCCAAATTCTGATAATGTATCTGTAGGAACTTTTTTTTGTTGTGAAAGGGGTAAAAACCCCAGAAGGTCAAAACCTTTCATCAATTTGGCGGGAAGAAGTAATAATTAAAAAACAAGTGCCTAGGAGAGAAGTTCCTGCATAAAGAAATTTTTCTTTGATGACTCCTGGCCCTGGATTCTGACCCTCCTTTGTGCAATAGTACATGTTACATGAGGCAAAACTTCACTTTTAAGCACTAGTGGCTTAGAAAATATGCAGGTCTTGACTCCCAACAGCACAATTTACTGGGTCTGTCAGCAGAGTAGAATGTGAAAGGAAGTGCAGGAAAGTGGAGTTTTCTTTCTTATAATCACAGGCTGGAATGATCCACCTTTCTCAACTTCCTGTTGCGCCAATCACTACAGAAAACTTAGTTCAGTATAGATGCTTTTTTGAAATGTTGCCCATGTATTCTGACCCTGCCAGATATCAAGCATGTCCTGTCTATCAGTTGCTATAGGGTAGAAAGCATGAAACCTTCTTAAGGTGATGGTGGAGTCTAAAAGACACAATTGTAAGAATTAGGATTTTCATTAGATGGTACTTTTATGTGAAAATGTGTCCATATTAAATTTAAAGGGAGTTTTGCCCAAGTTTTCCTCAAAAATGCACCCTTAGTATGTAAGGTACTGCTGAGAAAATATATCAACAAGAGTTTCCTCCCTGATTACTTCATCTGAGTTGTGCACCAGAGGAATGAAATTCTAGAGCAGGCTTCCCAACTGGAGTAAGAGTACAAAACTGAATTTGATTGTATGGTAGAATCTGATTAAGAGTGAATTTAGATGTCAAACTCTTTCTTATCAATAAAATATGCGTCTGTACCCTATCTTTACAATTGTGTAGTATCACAGTCTCATCTTTTTACCTCTGAAAGAAATTGTAACACCAAGCTACTGCAAGATCTAGTAATGCAATTTGGCACTTTTTATTTTGTTAAATTAAAGAAGTGATAAAGAGAAGTTCCACTATTTATGGTACTTTCTGACACTTTTGGATAAGAATTAACTATGGATATGTTTGGATGTCCAGACCAATAGTTTAATCTCTTCCTAGCATAGAAATCATCACCTAATTTCCTATGTAGTGGTTTGGGGTTTTTTTGGCTTTGTTTGGTTTTCACCTTCCCCACCAAAATAAAGAAAGGTCACCTAACACTGGTAAGAGATAATGGAGTCCTACTAACCTCCAGCGAGTTAGAGAGCTTCTTGACTAAGAGTGGTACAATCCATAAAAGAATTTTTCTTTACTGCTCAAATACAGATGGATAACTAAACAAGTAGGATGTGTGAATGTATTAGCCAAAAGGGTCCTGAAGTAAATGCTGAATTAAAACCTTAAAAAAAGTGTATGGAGGACAGAACATACTTTATTCATTGAACAGGTAAATTTCGTTTGCTCTTACAAGGGACACTTCAGTAAGCAAGGTCAAGAACAACACAATAGAATATTGTTACGTCTGAAACTGATCCTAGTTTGTTAGGAACAGGTTACAGAGTGTTCACAGATAAGAAACACGAAGGCAGGCATATTCTTTCAGAAAAGGAAGTGTATATGAATAAAAATTCTCTTTCGTGTCCTCAGGAGACAAAAAAATTTGTCATCATAGAGGAACTAAAAGGGAGAAGTTCCAACATACATATGTGGAAAAAAATAAATGTCTCAAAAGTGATGTAAACCAAATTATTACTTTAGAAATTGTTACCTCACTCTTAGGAAAAAAAAGATCAAAGCTGTTAAATATTACTTAATAATGAAGAAGCAGCAACTTTTCCCCTAGCACACAGATAAAGAAACTGAGAAATTTAAGTGCTTGTAAGATGTGTTAAACTGTGGTCTTATTTTTCAAGTATTGCGAGTGATTATTTTGTAAATGGTTGCATTCTTTTTTAAAGTCAGTTTTTGTGTCCATGATTAATGAGACTTTGAAATAAAGTTCCAATAAATCATTCTCATTGCTTTCAAAAGTTTTGTGCTTTCACATTTTGTTCTGCAAGACTTTTGCCATGCCAATACTCTGGATAAAGAAATGGCAATGATTTCTTGGTATCTTACACAGCTATCTTGTATACTAGCATAATTTCAGTTTAAACTCCTAGTCTTTTCTTTTTTTCATGCTCAAACACTTTGCTATCCCTATGGATTTCAGAACATTAAATAGAACTCCAAAGTATGGAGCATGATAAGAGGTAAACTGGGTAGATTAACACTATTAATTATTTGTGAAGTTATTTGTGGGATTTGTAAAATCAGTTGCAAATCTTTCTACTATTGCTCATTTGCATTTAAATAAAAAGTTGAGCACATTTTCTCATGCAGTAGTTAAAATACTGGTCTCTGCATAGTCTTTACTGTCATCTTTATGACTGATGAAACACTATAAAGTCATCAAGTTTCCTGCTCTCCTCAGGCTAAGCCTGATGAATGCACAGATGAATGAGCATTTTGTTCATTTATTTGGAGTTTACCTGTCTTTATTTATATTTTAAAAATATTCTTATAGGTTGAAATCTTGCAATGGAACAGAAAGTATCAGGAATTATTACTTAACCAAGTGTCCCTGGTCTACAGGGCACATATGGAGAGCAATAGACCATGTTGGGCATGATTGGCTGGCTGAAGAAATATGTTCTGGATTGTGGTTCTTGTTCATGGAGAACATACACTGAAGCAGGAATCCTTACTGTACCCACAGAACTGTTGGTAGAACACCTGTGTAAGTAAACAATCTGAAAGATGAAAGAAATAGTCATGAATGTGATTTCGTTAAGAAGTTTACAGACAGACAAAATCCTTGGCTCTAATTCAGCAAGTAACAGAACATGTATTTGACTTGAAACATGGGAAGAGTCCACAAAGAACTGTGTCATCATATTAAAACTCATTTTGAAATGTTTACATTCACCCTTTTTCAGGTCTGGTGTTTGGGCAGTACTTCACAGTACTCTTTTGCCGGGAAGTACTCTAATCAACCAATTATATTTTCCAGCAGTGAAAGAATGGTGAAACACAGCCGAGGGTGTGCTGTGAGAAAAATGCAGCAACTGCCTTTGCGGCATAGCTCTTTTCAGAGTACATATTGAAACAAGGAGGCACAAAAGTACAAAATGTAATCAGTTCTAAGTAATGTTAAGTTTGATGGCTTGGTAATGGAAAACAACTGCGGTACTTGAAGGTAGTTAACATAGTTTCAGGCCCTCAGGTCCTCAGTACAAAAGAGAAAAGCAGAATAGAAGGACAGGACCTGGGGATGGGGAGTATCTGGGACTAGCAGATGTCCAGGGTGGGCACAGATAAACTAACTGGTAAGTAAAAGGACAGGATGATTGCTATGCTTGAGGTGTTAATAAACCCATTAAGCTGGTGTAAGCACCTACTAGGGAGTATCCCGGACTAGGATATGTCCAGGATGAGAGCAGTTAAACTAACTGATAAGTAGAAGGCCGGGATGATTGCTGTGTCTGTAATGTTAATTAAGTTTGTTGGGAAAAGTAAACGGCCCTTAAAGACCACCACATTTTTGTATGCATGCCGGAAACCTTTTAGAAAATGATGTAATATGCTCAATGACCCTATAAGGATGGCCTGTATAGCAATTCGGGGACACACGTTAGGAGGAGCTGTCCTCCGTGTCTCCCGGCGCCGCAATAAAGAATACCTGCTTGTCAACTTGAAACTGTTGGCGAGTTTGTTCCTGGAGTTTTCTCCGAATCAATATTAAGTCCATGACTACATGTGACAGGACCTTTTGTTCTGAACTGCAAAATGAAAAGGACCTAGGAATTAAGTGACTACTTTCCACAGAAAAGTCTTGGTAGGAAAAAGTGTCTCCTAGGGCACCCTTCTACACTATCAATCTCTTATTTGCAGGAGAACTAGTAAAATGTATCTTATTCAACATCCTCTTACATAAAATCCCCAATCATATCATGTCCCGTGTTGCCAGTCATGTACCAGAACAAAGTAAGTTCCACTAAGTTTAACTGTGTGCTTATACATAGACAGATCTGGATTATTAAAAGTGGCATCGTTAAAATCTCTCTAGATGGGTAATTAACAGCATGAAGTAAATTAAGCAAAGACATGCTATATCAAATTTGAGTTACTGTACACTAGTTCCTTGATACCTCCAGAAAGCGACATAATGGAATGTAGAAATAATTTTTCTTAATGAGAAAAAATAGTGGCAATGTCACAGAATCTCATTGGAAGCTCATGCCATGAAATTACTGCAGACTTTTGAGACATTAGCATGCATATGATACCTGCAATGCATTTTATAAAGAGGATGACTGTACATTTTAGGGTGAAAAGCTTATTACTTTTCTAGTTCTGGACTGTTATTTTATAAAAGTCGGTATCTTATAATGATTTATGTATTGATAATGTCTACAATGTCTTTACTTGAGATGTGACAGCATCGACAGGCTGCAATATAAGCTTTCGGGATGCGTGTTACAGATGTGTAAACATCTGAAACACAGTTCTAGAGAATGAACAGACCAAGTGTAGGACAGGTAATGTAGCAGTATGAGGATGTAAATCAGTGCCTCTCAGCCAAACACATCATAAATTTCTGCAGGGAAAAGAAATATTTTCTCCACAATTTACATAGCTTCTCCTTCTGTGTGTGACTGGGAAAGCCAAATCACTTTGGTTTGTTTTCCCACAATGTATTCAGAGGAATTTACTTTATTTATGCTAGTGCAGTTTTGCAACAATAGTAGTGTTTCTGTCAACACCTTCTCTATGGCAGCTGTAGATTGGGACAGATAAGTTTTTGCCCTTGGGCCAGTGTGATAACATCCTTAAGTGAATGGGTCGTGTAAGTTCCAGTTGTGTAAGTTGTGTAAGTTGGTAAAAAAAGTGTAAGTTGTGTAAGTTGGTAAAAAAGTGCTTTACATGCAGATAACGCCTATGCATTGACTGATTGTGCCAAAAATGTACTATAACCAGAGCACTTTCAGAGTTAGCACAAGGTCAATCAGATGAGGTCAACTGCAGAGGTAAGGTACTTACCTGAGTACTTCACAAGAAACAGTGAACACAGTGCTGCTGTTAGCTTTTTGAGTGAGATAACACTGTTTTTTTTTATCTACTTATAGAAAAACAGTGTCTTTGAGTCAGTCCAGAGAAAACCTTCCTGTTTGCCTTCACAAATTCACTCTCAGAAGAATTTGCTGGTTGAAATGTTTGCTGCAAAAGTGACATTAAAGCAAATACAGGAAGTGTTCCTTGAAAAAAAAAAAAACGAACACTGAGAAGCATAATTAAAAATTGTGGGAATTTTTACAAGAAACCTGTGTTTAGGTATTACTTCCCATAACTGAGCGCCATGACATCTCTCTGTCCTGTTAACAAAGGTATCTCAGTCTCCAAGGGTTCTGAGTGAGCAGCTGTGACCTATTTCAAGTTTAATCATTATTCTTAGAAATAATATTTTAGGGAAAAGATTTCAATGATTAATCAAACTAAGGCAACTATAAATTGGGGTAAGGATCAAAAGTTTGTATTCAAATATGACAGAAACAGCAAACATATTGTCTCCAGAAGTCCATTTCTCTTGAGAACTTGTCATGATTATTTTGTGCATCTGCAGTTTATTTTCTGTCTTTTAGTGTTATTGCATATTGTTTTTATTAGAATAGTGTTAACAAACCTTTGTGAACCAGAACCCAATTCTGTTAGTTCATGAATTAGAAGTCATAAAATTGTATGATGTTTATAACCAAATTTACTTTCCTCAGTCTTGTTTCTGTTGGTGAAACACCCTGCAAAAATAAGTGCTCTGTAGAGCCCAGGTATGTGCAGGAAGCTAATATGATAGATAACATGCGGCGTGCCACACTGGAATCATGAAGCACAGCTCCCAGGTTTTGTAAGACTGCAATTTAAGCCTTTTCTCACCATGCTCTGAGCATCCAGAGGTTTAGAGGAATATCGACTACGAAGAAGGAAGCAAATTTATCCTTTAAGAGTCTTCTAAATATGTTGTGGATCAAGATTCAAAAAAAAACCCCTTTCAGCCAAAGGAGGCACATACATCAAATCAAGTTTATAACTGCCTTTTTTTCTTAAGCAGAACAGCCACCTAGGACTTAAGAAGTTTAAACTTCGTATCTGGGCCTACACTTTTCCCCTTTTCAGGAGGCAGGAAGCCATTACAAAGCTATTTTCCATAGAGCTGCTTTCACAGGCTAGCTGCAACACTGTAAGAGTAGAGAAGGGGGAGTGTCTTTAAAACAGCAAGCAAAAAGTACTTAAAACTGTTATTATTTAACTTTTAGCTCAGTCAACTCTACATGGCATGATTCTGTCATATGTTCTTTGATGCAGGAGACCTGCAGGATCACCTGGTTAACCAGATTACATGTTATTTCCAGCTCCCAGATACTCAATAACTGGCTACAGGGATTAAGGACAAAATTTGGAAGAACTTTGCAATAAAATTAAATTCAAATTTCAAAATATTCTGTCTCTGACAGCTAGGATCACAAGTGAAAGATAATAAAGCAGGACAAGGAAATGCCTAACATCTTTCTTAATTAAAAGCCATTTGTAAAATCAGTTTTAAGGATTTAGACCAACATGAGCAATCGGTGGAGAACATGAGGCAAAACCAGGCATCTCTGATAGGTACATGTTTTATTGGAATGTGAAAGAAATTAGAGCCTGTGGGCATGATTCTGTTCTCAGTCACATGAGTAGAATGCACATACATCTTAATTTATTGCACAATATGGTAAAGACAATCATAATCAAAAGCTATAAATCCACTAGGCAGGTTGGGGTAAGCAGCTGATGAACCAGAAGTTACTCTTCAGTAAGAACTTACAGAAGTAAAGATATTCACAGCTGTCAATTAATGGTGTCAATGGCCATTGTAACAGCAAGAGGTGGTAATCTGGGTGTATTCATCTATGAAAAGCGGTGTACTTGCTGTTTGTCTGCTTTTCCTTTTTAGATAATGGTCTGAGCTCCATTTCATCTGACACATTCTGCAAACTTGTATAATTTATTTCTTATATTTTTAATACCTTTCCACATGATGCGTATTTTCCTAACTTGAAAGAGGAGTCCTTATTTATCAGACCCCAATGTTTTCTCAGGACTAATCTTAAATTTTTTTACTTTGTTAATAAGCGTATATATATGAAAGCCATGTGAGAGAATGATTGAGGTTTCTTACTGGTCATGTCAGAAACATGTACCTATGCCACAGTTTCTAGAAGCTGCTGAGATATCTTAAAGACTCTGCTATTTGAGAAATTATCTCCTTTGTATCTTTCATTACAAATCCCAACCAACTAACCAACCAACCAAGCAAAGAACTCCCCCCTATAACTCTAGCTACTTTTCTGCTTGGGAAGCTAGAAACTGTCCGTCAAAGTCTTTGGATAGCTCTGGTCTGCTTGCACAGACTAAAGGATGGAGTTGGCCTGTGCTCTTCTGCAATGCATTTTCTCATGAAGTTGCCCTCAAATTAATTTGGTTCATGTAATAAAAGAATCATAGAATCATAGAGTCTAGAGCCTGGGCTAGAAGGGACCTTCAAAGGTCACCTGGTCCAACTCCCCTGCAAAGACGACTCCATACTAAGAACCATTGTGCAGTAGGCAAGGATGACTTCAGAGAACATGTTGTTCACCTAAGCTAAAATATTAATGAAGCTGTATTGATTAAAACCTTTCAAATATTATGTTCCCTGAATTCAAAAGCCAAATATTATTATGAGATTCCCGATAAATATTCACCTTTACAAAACCAATATTTATATACATGCCTGGATTTTTCAGAATGCTCTGCTGTCAAACTACACTTGGATTGTTATTCAGCAATTGTTTAAGCTTAAATGCACTGTTAGCAACACATGCTAGAAAACATGTTTTTTTCATCTTCTAGTTGGCAAATTTTATTTTATGAAGTTAAGCCACTTGTCTACATTTTCCATGAAGTGGTTATTTTTGATAGAAATTAATAAAAGAGCTCTTTCATCTGATAGCCTGATATTTTGATTTGGAAATGTTGCCGTGGTGCCCATGGTACAGGAAATGTAGTTTGAGCCCTGTTAGTCTGCCAGTTCTGTTGGTGTCTCAGTTTCCCTGGGTAGATCAGATTTGGTATGTCTAGTTTTACTACCAAGATCCTCTGTTAAGTCTGCATCCCAGAGAGTGGTCAGTAGAGAAGAAGTGTTTTAGGATATTAAAGCTGTAATATTTGGAGCCTGTCCCAGGATTTCCAGATACCCATTTCCAGTTTAAGTATTTTGGGTCTGGGGCCTTTTCTGCTTGTTTATGTCTCCTGGTTATATTTATTTGTAATTTCCATGGCAAATGAATTTAATTGTTGAAAATCCTCTTCGTTAAAACACACTTGGTTAACACAAAACAGTTTCAACAGAAAAAATGGTGTCAGCTCTGTGGCTATGTTCTCACATGTAAAATCAGTAGTTTGCTTTATCTGTGGTGCAGTATTTCTCTGACCTACCTTCTAAAGAAGAAGTGAAATTAAACCAAGAGTTCCTGTCAACCACTTGAGCTATAAGACTTTGACATGATTTCAACTTTACACATCATTTTCCTCAGCCTGTTGAAATAGATAAGCAAAATGGGTAGGGGAGTAAGATTTTTCAGGACTGATTTGCTGCTAATGTGGTTGTCAGAGCTAGACATGCACATTCCCAGAAGTACTCCTATCTATTCTGTTTCCTTAAGGAGTATTGTCCTTCTAAAATCACCTTCTTCAAGTAATCAAGTATTCCTCAGTGTGTGGCTGATGGTGGTCCCAAGGTTGCACACTTTACGGCATGCCTCCATCAGCCTTTGACATAGAGCAGGAACTACAATTTCGAACCAGCAATGTAAACCCTGAAACAATGGAATAACTTTTAACTGACCTAAGTCAAGCATAAACAATAGAGCAATTTGAAAGGTTTCGTCTACAGAAAAATGTCACAGTCTATGGAAGAATGCTTCCTCTGTTTGATCTGTCACTAGACTTCTCAAAACATGACATGCCTTGAACACAATATACTTTGATGATAAACTAGATTAACTTTCCCAGTACAAATGAAAGGCCACCTGTTGCCAGAATGCCCATATTCCTTGTTGGCTGTCTTGTAGCTGTCATCACTTCAATGCAATCTGCACCCAACATGCTGGAATATAATGAATATGTCAGGAGTTGGAGCTCAGCCATCAAAGTACACGAAAACTTGGCTTGCATACAGTGTCAGCATGGAGGCCTCGCCTATCATCTTGTGCACAGGATTTCTGCACCACTTGATTTGTTTGCACAGGGTTTGTTTCTGTTGGATGGAACACATTTACTGAGAGGCTTTTTGACAGCCCATTGAAACATTTTCAATTTGGAAAATGGTGCTTCCTGTTTCAGGCTCTGTAGCTGATGGGTGGTGTGAAATGCCACTGTAGCTGATCCTGCTTTGTGTTTATTGTTATTATTTTAGCATGAAAAGATCCATGAATAGCACTGATGTATTTTGATGAAAGAAAAGTATATGGCAGGGAGTATATCTATCAAATCTTATCCATTTGTGTAGATTTAATAGAACAAAGATCCTTACTTTTGCTTTACTTAGCCTTGCTGGAGATTATAGGTCTCCTCGGTGCCTTTGTAATTTTCTGGATTAAAGCGTTCAGACTCTTACCCATGGTGAACCTCAGTAGTTTTAAATACAATGGACATGTCTAAGATTTTGTCTGAAGAATTCTTAAACGTGTTACGAGCTCCTGTCCTCATGGTGTGACCTTTTGGGTGCTTTATTCCAATTTTTTTAAAATGACCTCAACCATATCAGAAAAAGTTGAATTATCTTTTATGCTCCTTCCCCACATAATTCCCCATGATGTTGAGTCATTTACACATTAAGACGTCTCAGAACACGAGCATTCATTTCTTGGTGTCAGCTGTCCTCCTCTTTTCCTCCACCTCTGCATAGCATATCCTTTCCAAGCTTCACTAATTTTCCTGATTTTATAGGTCAAGTTACCTCTCTCCACATGCATGAATTAAGGTGTTTTGGGTAAGTTACAATAATAACCCTGACCTACCCTAAGGAACCTCCTTGTCTCTGAAAGAGAAATTTCAAAATATTCTGGGTTAAGAAATGTTAGGGTAATGTATTTTCTCAACTTTATACAATAAATTTGGATATCTTACCTATTACAGGCCACTCTGTCAAGGGTATCTCTGGTAACAGAAGCATGGAAAGCTCTACCTGTGGCTATGTTTCTCTTTGTAACCCCACTAACATCTCTGCATGTCCTCTTTATGTGTCAGGCCCTTCACAATTAGCTCTACCTCCTCAACCACCCTCAAAAACCTTAGCGAGGACAGCTGAAAAACTCAGGAAGGGCTTTGAGAAGACGACAAAGTTAGCTGAGCTATTTATCTATTTATCTATGATATCTGAGAAGAATGTGTCCAGGTTGAGAAAATGGTGTCTGGGGAGACCAGTAGCTAATTTCTAGCTTCATAGTCTTGGTATCCTGATTGTTTTGATTTCTTAAATGAACTGCTTCATTGTCACTATTCAGTGTCATTTGCTTTGTATTTTATCTCAGAGGTTATGTTTTTGAACCTTTGTTTTTTCCCTAACTGAAAGTGAAGGTAGTTTACCTGTCTCCAAATTATTAGAAAACAGGTGTAGTTGGCTATTTAGATAAGAATATAAAAAATTACTAATGAACTAAATTATAGCGGCACTCCAATGGCCCTTATCCGCTCCTCTACCCATATCCTGCCAGATTTAGATTTAAGTAAAATTTTCACAGGGAGTGTCTGTTCCTAGGTAATAGGCTAAGATAAAATTCATCTCATGAAACAAGAAAGGGTGACAAGCTATAACAATATATCTCAGTATACAGAATGGTTTTCAGATCACCTGCATGTTGCAAGGTAACTTGTGGCTGAATTATGTGCTTTTACTGTTATACTGGCAAACAGACGTAAACAGGATTGAAGTCTCAACTCTTTGCAACTCCTCCTTATTCCCATAGTATATGAGTGGCTAAATTTAGACTTGAGATATGATTTTCCATAAAACCTTTTGACTATGTGACTTGTGTGTGAACTCATGAGCTCAACAGAGAAATGGAACTCCCTTTAGTTTTAGAATGAGCTAAGATGAGCTCATCTTAGAGAGAGCATTTTTTTCTTGGACTTTGTCCCTTTTCGTTGTATCTTGCAATATGATAAACATCTATCAAAATTAATATAAATGTTTTTGTGGGTGGTGGCATTTTCATATTTTCACATGTGTACTGAATTCTGGGAGGGAGAGAGGGGAAGAAATCCATGCTAACTAAACATTGGAGTTGCTAAACTTTTAATACAATGAAGTTGGGATTTTTTCAGCAATTTGGTATGTATATTTCCACATACAGTTTCCACAAAAGCATTTATGTTTGTTCACAATGCAAGTGGGAAATAGTAATTCTTTACGGTTCTTTAGTACCTTTCTTTAAAGGTATTTGAGGTGCTTTATAAACGTTCATTAATGAAGTCCATCAAACCTTTGAAAGATTTTTGAAATCATTTTGCTGATCCAGCATAAGAGAAAACCTAGAGCACCAGATCCAGGGAGCAGCTGCACTAGCAAATATGTCCTTGTCATTCAGGCAGTGCACTGGGACTTCATGTAACTGTGCACCATTTAGGTCTCTGTCATGGGCTCACTATAATGTCTTGAGCAAATTGTTTTTCCTAGTGAATCCTGAATGTCCTGCAATAAAGTGAGTGATGAAATTCTGTTGCCTTCAACTATAGGTCAAGATTTTATGTCCTTGAAATGCATTTACAGTAAGAGAGGAATTGTGTTTCCTTATCAAACAAATTTTGATACCCCTTTAGATACTTAGAAATTTTCACACTGGTGAGTTGCTTATTTATCCAAAGTGCTACACGGATTTCTACCTTTACCACCTTGACTGAGGCACTAAAAAGCCAACTGAAAAGCCACTAAACATTTTAGAAAAACTGAGCAAAATTTGGGTGTAGGTGGAGGTAAAGGATTTAGATGAATTTTATTCAAAAGATAATTTCAATTACCACATAAAAATATCCATACCTAACAAGAATACTGGCGCCGTCCAACCTTGCATTCTATATTGGACAGTGGATCATACCAGATGCTTCAGTGAAAATACAAGAAATCCCACAGTGGACAATTATGGAACAACCATTTGGCTAGGGCAGTCAGACCCATGACCCATGTCCAAATGTTTTCATTTAACACAGATTGCTTCCACATTTTTAATAATCAATTTAATGCAAGACAAAGTTAAACATGTCCTGGAGATCTGTAGCTTGATTCTTGCATTATTTAAAGTGCAGCCGCACCTGTCAAGGGCCTGCTAGGAGTGGAATCTGAATTGTTCCTGCCCTCTTCACATTTAAAAAAATTCAGCTTCCTCAGTTTTTAGATCATGTATTACCTGCCTTGTTTAATGTCTGTTTCATCATTTCCCAGTAGTACTCATAATTCTTTAACAGGCATTCCCTTATTGTTAGGGCAAGAGTGGTGTATTGTTTTAGAGGATAAAAGGGAACAGTTATAAAAATTTGGCTTTCTTTGGTAACTTAGAGAAATATGTAATTACATTTCTGTCTATTTTTTTTTTTTTTCATTGCAAACAGAATCCTCTGCCACTATTCAGAGATTCTTACATTGGGTGGAGGTGCAAATGAATGAAACAACCTGTGAAGTGACTCTGTGCATGCTCTGCCACAGCCCAGCCTAATGCTGTTGCCTCTGTTTGCCTGTTAAAATCGCAAGGGGGTAAGGCTGAGGAGCATCCGCAGACTTGCCTCCATACTGTCCCATGCAAAGCAGAGAATAGACCTTTACACCACCCTCTGGTATGTTTTATGTGTGTGTTTTTTCTGTGCAAGCTTATTATCAACACCACATTCCTCTGTATAGCCTGCTATTAACTGTATGGTAAAAGACGTGTTTACAATTACATGTGATACCAAGTAAAATGTATTAATACAGCTCCTGTAAAATAAGTCTAGTAGGTTAAAATGGATGTTAGAATTAAAACCAGACAGAAATGGATAGTAGAATTAAAACCTGTTTAACAGATGTTTCATCTGTTATACAGTTAATCTCTTATACTGTAGAAACATGTAATAATTGTTCGGTATACACACTGTAACTCCCTTATGAAAATCTAAATTAAATGTTTATTTGGGGATCTTAACCTAAAGCATTACAGAGAAAAGAGTGTTACTGATTCCACACTGAACCCTAGGCCTTGTTAATTAATTGTGTAATTTAAATTCATTATTTATGGAATTAGTTGGCCAAAAAGCAGAAGCAATACAATATGTGTGTGTTGCTATGAAACATGCTTTCAACACCAAATAAATAATTTTTCACTGGCCCTTGTTAAGTTCTTTGTTTCGTTAGGAAGTTCCTACTTGTATTATTCTAAACCATGAATCTGTTTATGACTGGAAGTCAGGGACTGCAGTCCAAACCATATGCTAACCGTAACTTCCAGAAAGTGCAAGAGAAATATATTTCTAGGTTAGTCAGGCATCAGAAATTACTCTATGTAACATACTTTAAATTGCTAGATTATGTGAAATTCAAAACTAGGAAAAATTCTACATAGCAATTAAATGAAAAATATACATCCATAGATATATTGTGACATATATGTACACACATACACATATATCACAATAGATTTCTCTTCAAGCCTTCCTGGTTGCTGTAAGTATATTAATTTTAGGTGGCATTTCCACTTTTTTTAATGTAGAACCTCACATGAAGATACTGTTAGAATTTTCTGTCTCAGAGTGAGAGAATTTTTTGCCTTAGAATGACAGAATTTTCTGTCTTTTTCAGTTTTTGTTTGAATGATGTACATACAAGGCTAGAAACTGTTTTGTTGGTTTGGCTGTCCTTCGACTGCTTATGTGTTTCTTTGTTTTGCATTTGGATAAATGGCATGCAGATTTCATTAGGGTTCTGTGCATGAATAGAATTGTAATAACTCCCTTAGTATCTCTGAATTCCTCTTTCCTTCTCCAAGCTCATTAAAAGGCATTTCTGCATTACCTCATCCTCCAAAGATCGCACCATGTGTGTACAATTACTGTTCTCTACCTTGAAAACTGCAATTTACTGCTAAACACTTAACCTGGTTGAGCAGCAAAGATCAATATATTATCTGACTGGAGGCTGAAGCATGCTGTGACTCACTTTTACAGATGAAGAAATCTGAAACAAATGTACCCTTCTTCTAGTGGAAAGCTATTGAGAAATCTTCTGAAAGTTTCTGTGTGTCTTCTCCTGGTTAAGATTTGCTCAGTTCGTGTAAATCTGAACAATTGTGAAACTATTGCTTCAGAGACAAAAATAGTTCTGTGTAGCTTGTGACTCCAGAGAGCTTCAAGTACAGTGCAGAAGCCTGCTTCTGGACACATGCAGGTAGAAAGGCAAAGTTTACTTGATGAGGTACTAGTTTGATATCACTGGTGTCTACTTTGCAGAGTTGAAGCTGTACATGGGCAGTACTTTCTCTTATTATTTCTCTTTCTAGAAGGTGATGATAGCTTACATTCTTGGTTATATGGCTCCACTTGCAAGCTCAAGGTCAGCCTTCTTGTTTGACACTGAACCTGTGTACACCTGTGCTGTGCTAGTCTCAAATCTATTCTCTGCTTCTCATGCCCCTGAGATTTAACATACTGTTTGGGAATAGTGTCTGGAAAGTGACAGTGCTGCACCAGTATGTGAAAACCCACACTGATGTCATGAAGCTGATGGGTTGGAGCAGAGCTTCTCCTCACCTGGAAGTACAGTTCAACCTGTATGGCTGAGCTAAGCTATCTCTGTCTCTTACAGATGAGGAGCTGCTTCCTTGGAAGGAGGGGCAGTTCTCAGAAAGGGCCCAGAATCCTCTTTCTGGGTGATGATTTTCACCCTACTACCTCAACCACATGCCAGTTGCGATACTGGTGCTGCCATAGTTTGTGCATGACAACTATGAGGTGAAAGTGAGACCAAGCACTGGCAAGAGAGACAGCTTATCTCCGGAGCACATACAGAAAATCTGTTACAGACCTCATGGTATATAGCTTCGTTCTTCATTAAAAGCTAGGTCTTCCTTCCTCCAGTTGCCCTGAAAGGATTCTCTATATAACTGGAGATGATATTGAAATGAAATAATATTGATTTGAAAGGAAGGTTACAAACATAAATAAAATGTCTAAAAATTAAATTAAAAATAAAATGTTCTCAACATTATATTTTGGCTTATGGTACACCCTGTCTATTTTATGACAAAGACTTGCAAGTATCTTACACACCCTGAAAACAGAGCTTGCAGTCTGCTCCTGTAGGGACTGAAACTGTTGCATTTATATTTTCTTATTTTTAAGAGACTAATTTTATTTTTTCATGATAGAGATTTTCATGCTTGTATATGGACTAACCTATTTACATAGATGTAGGTTGATCAACATACACCTCAAAAAGATTGTGTTTGAATGTAAAAATGCGCACAAGCATCTATTTACTGAGTGCATATATCAACTATACTGTTAGTAAATAATACTACTGTCTTTTAAAAGAAAATTCAGTTATTAGCTGTGTAAGCTTTTCTTACACGTCAGTAACTTTGAAATACGTAAGGTAGTGGAAACTGGGACAAATATGGTTTTGGTACAAATTATTTTCTTGACTTCCCTTTCTACTTGAGGAAAAAAAAGGTTCAAAGCAAAAGTTTTCAGGAAGTGTTCAATTATGCAAAGCAAATAAATTTGGCACAGATAATAATCTGAATCTGATACCATATGAAGCATCAAAAACTGGATTTGGCCCCTTGGAATCTCATTTTTGCTGGGAAAAAAAACCCAAAACCCAGTCTTTCTAAACTTGGCTCTTTGCTGACTGCAATTCTACAGTATTAGTAGTTTACATAGGTTTTTTACCCAAAATCTCTAGACAGTCCCTAGTAAAGTAGCATTTAAACTCAACAATTTTGATTCT
This sequence comes from Pezoporus occidentalis, assembly GCF_034315485.1. Classification (NCBI taxonomy): domain Eukaryota; kingdom Metazoa; phylum Chordata; class Aves; order Psittaciformes; family Psittacidae; genus Pezoporus; species Pezoporus occidentalis. Next base: position 3,412,393 of record NW_026912961.1, on the reverse strand, counting down.
AGAAATGTGTATATACATATCAACAGTGAATATAGTTGTCTGTAAGTTTTAGTCTTGACTTTTTTCCTATTTGCAGAATTTTCAAGTGATTTTTTCCCAAATAGCCAATTATTAAAAACTCTGACTTTAAATATTCTGAAGTACAGACTGAAAAAGCCAAGGTTACTTTTGTAACCCTGTCAAGGTCAAAATACACTTCCTGCAAGATACAGTTGTGGATAATATATGTACATTGATTGTGTGGGCATGTCACATATTTCCTTGTAGCAAATGCATATATCATGTAATATACAGTAAGATTAGATAGAAGATCAGAAATGCTTTCCCTAGAATCATGGAATAATTTACCTGTGTTTCCAAAATAAATATTGTTTCCACTCCAAGTACTAAGGTGATTAGTAATTGTCTAGATATAATTTAGGTATACCTCTCAAATTTGATGGGTTGATAAAGCATAGGTTTAATCAATTCTATTTAAGTGCATAATTCTTATCATAGAATCATAGACTGGTTTGGGTTGGAAGGGACTTTAAAGATCATATATTTCCAGCCTTCCCTGCCACAGTCAGGGAAAAGATTTCACTAGAACAGATTGTTTAAAGCCCTGTCCAACCTGGCCTTGAACACTTCCAGGGATGGGGCATCCTCAACTCCTCTGGATAACCTGTGCCGGTGCTTCACTGTCCTCATAGTAAAGAACTTCCTAATGCCTAATACCCTCTTTCAGTTTAAAACCATTCACCCTTGTCCTATCACTAGGTCACTATCCAACTTTCATGTAGGCCCCCTTTAGGTACTGGAAGGCTGCTCTAAGGTCTCCCTGAGCCTTCTCTTCTCCAGGCTGAAAAAGCCCAACTCTTTCAGCTGTCTCCATAGGAGATATGCTCCAGCCCTTGGAGCATCTTTGTGACCCTCTGGACTCACTCAAGCACATCCACATCCCTCTTGTGCTGGAGCAAACAAGCTGGACAAATTACTGCAGGTGGGGTGTCATGAAAGCAGAGTAGAGGGGCAGGATCACCTCCCTTGACCTGCTAGTCACTCTTCCTTTGATGCAGCCCAGGACACAGTTGGTTTCTGGACTGCAAGTGCACCATCCATCAACACTTTCAAGTCCTTCTCCTCAGGGCTGCTCTGAATCTGGTCTCTGCCCAGCATATATATGTACTTGTTCTTGCCCTGACCATGTGCAGGACCTTGCACTTGGTCTTGTTGAACTTCATGAGGTTTGCACAGGCCCACATCTCAGGCATGTCCAGGTCCTTCTGGATGGCATTCCTTCCCTCTAGTATGTCAGCTACACTACACAGCTTGATGTCATGAGCAAACTTGCTGAGTCTGCACTCCATCCTATTGTCCATGTCGCTGACAAAAATGTTGAACTGTGTTAGCCCCAATACCAAGCCCTGAGGAAAGCCGCTTGTCACTGGTGTCCACTTGGACATAAAGCTGTTGACAACTCTCAGAGTGTGACCACAGCCAGTTCCTTATGCATCGAGTTTTCTATCCATCAGATCAATGCCTTTTCAATTTAGAGACAAGGATATCATGCAGGAAAGTGTCAAATGTTTTGCACAGGTTCAGGTAGATGATGTCAGTCATTCTTCCCTCATCCACCAATGCTGTGGCCCCATTGTATATGACCACCAAATTTGTCAGGCACAATTTGCCTTTAGTGAAGCCATGTTGACTGTGACCAATCACCCCCTTTATTGTCCATGTGCCATATCTGTGTGTACATGTATCTTCCTTTACAGACTACCTATTTCTCCATAGCTTAAAAGTAAGGAACTATCTTAGTATCTTAGCTCTTTATATGTGCATAGAAAATATATCCCTTAGTCTCTGTTTGGTGAATTTGATTTTTACAGTTGAGAAGGCAGAATGTCTGTGATTGTATAATTCCTTTCTTTTCTCTTATTGTTTTGTTTGTGAAAATGTCCTTTGCTATAATATTATGTTAAGAACCATGTCTGCTTTTTTTTTTTTTTTTTTTAGTCCATTTCTACTCTAAAGTAATACTGCAGGAAAAATGGCAAGCATAAATCAGAACATCAAAGTAAAGTCCCATCATGCTACAGTGTACGAATAGCTGTTCATGAGTTTGCCATGCTTACTGAACTGAATAAATATAAAAGCTTTTCGTGTGCATTCCTATTTTCAGTCCCAACACAGTGTGTTAACCTCAGAATATCAAATTGAATCAGGGGTTCTGAGAAGAGCTGGCTCCAAAGCAGTTAGAATGACGCTCTTCATTACACTCTCTAGATTCAGGTTTCAGACAACCATAACCAGTGCTTTCACAACCTCTCACCTAAAGTCAGACAATGTACAGCCACCCAAATAAGCAACTGAATTTCCCTGCAAGTGCTTCTGAGCCTCTTGAAACTTGGAGTCCGTGGAGGCCCTGAAAACTGAGACTAAAACTGTTATGAAGAGACTTTACTGGATGAAATTTTTACTTGCCAGGCACAAATAAACAGCTCTCAATAGGGTGCTCACCACACAGTGTGTCAGCACATATTATGCAGTCTGGTGCTGAGTGGATGTGTCAGCTGCCCATTAGAGCACACTAAAATAGAATTGCTGGGAGCCTGAAGCATGAAGCATGATATTAGATAAAGTGATGAAATTTCACTCGATTAAAGAGCCAGGTCAAGGACAGTTACCTCAGGAAATTCCTTTTTTCCTAGAATATTCTCACAGGTTTGATAAATTTATCCTCCTTTTCCTCTTATTTTCAATTATCATTCAAATTATATGAATGGCTGGATTTACACTTGCTGGCTTCCAACATATTGGGGATGACGGGAACAGTAGATTTTTATTATGTAAAAAAGGGAAGGAGGCAGAAAAGAATTGACTGTGCTCCACATTAAAAGCTGTGGGAAATGTTAGATTGATTTGTTTAGAGTTGTTTGTGTTTTCTTCCTCTGAGGTGAGAGCAGCTGGGATTTTTTGTTAGGCTCACTGAATGCTAACATAGAGCAGCACCAGAGGGAATAGAAAATTGCTCCCTTTATCCACAGGAAATGCATGCTGTTGCCAAAAGGATCTGCATCTGTTTTGCTTCTTGACTGGAGTGCCGAGGCCTCACCTAGTCAGATAAAAATGCAGATTTGATTTAGTGTCTGTATCAGCTCCTCAGAGTGCTCCACAAGAAGAAATTAGCACACAAGGCTAAATCTGCTGTGTTTTATTGCAGTTTATAGTTTGGCAAGAGCCATCTCTCCCCTCCTCCCTCAATTTAATATCAATTAGGATCACAAGTTGCTTTGAAACCTAAGACAAATCCAAAAGGTTAATTATCATTGAGTACGCCATCCTTGAAGCCAGTCCCTGACCCTTATGCTGTGATGCTTTGGTACAATTTCTAAACAATATATGACATCTTGCAAAATGTTGTAATGCTCATTAATTAGAATATGCAAGCTCTGCTTTTTCAGTGGGTCTCTTCCTTGTGCTATACCAGGTATAAAGCAGAATTTGCAGTTAATTCAAACCTGGTCATCCTTCTTACACTGTTGCCCATTCATCCATGTACAAACGTATGACACTGAATTGCATCAAAAATTCCAGACACTGCAACTCTTAACTGTTTGCTTGTATTCTGGACCAGTTAGAGATTGATTGTTACAAGACTGCTGCCAGATAATAACATTTAGTCAAGGCTGAATTTGATTCCCTTCTGATACAGCATTTTCTAAGAGCAATAAATTAACTCCCACATATACGCTTCTTAATGTGTGCAAAACTTGTTCTGGAATTTTACTGGCATGTTCACAGGGACTCATATGCTCTTTTGGTATCACTGATGAAGCCAAAAAAAAATATTTTATTCACCCTGAAAGCAAGCAAAATTTTGCAAGGCTGCAGTTACCACTGGAGATACCTGTCTGATGAATGGGTTCATGAAAAATGCCCAGATCAACATAATGCAGAGGTTATCATAAAATATGACACCTGAATATAAGTCTAGGGAAAATTACCTTTTAGATGACAAATAGCATGACGTTCACCCCCTAATAGAAGTAATCTAGGGGCCTCAATAGACACAGTCAGCCTAACCAAGCATACATTTAGATGCTTGAATTATACTGCATGTAATATTTTGTGTATAACATATTGATAATAAAAATACAAGATGTAATATGGGGAAGAGATGCACAACAGAAGTGAGGTCAGGCAATTGTAGAAGCATACTGATGAAATCTAGTAATTGTTTTCTATTTCTGCTTTTCTTGTTTTGTGAGACACTTTTCTTTCCTTCCCCTCCCCCCCCCCATTGTGTAGATGACAGTTTACTTTCTGCCTCTGTGAAATTAATTTCCCAGAAAAAAGCTACAACATCAAATTTTATTTATTTACATAATTTATTTATTTTTTACCAGTGAATTCTGAGCCTAAACTCAAACAGATTTCCTCATAGAAAACACACACACATACACCAGTCCTGTATGAAGATGATGAATTTGCTATTTTTTATCTCTATGAGGTGCAGATTAAAGTAACGTAATCCTTAGACAGACAAAAGATAACACTGTTTGAAATAGGTGGATCTTAAAACATCCTTTTCACATCCTCATTGAGCTGGCTTCAGAAATCTTGTCTGTCATCAAATGCACGCAGTGCAACCTGAGTGAGGCTTTGTTGGTATTCTTTCTGTGTTTTGCACTGCTTGGAGTGCTTGCAGCAAATCTCATCTCTCTCTCTTGCTTTTGTGTTTTGTTTAGCATTGTTCTTCAAAACAAAACAAACAAAAACCTCTACTCCTTTGCTTAAATTAGTTTAACATAATAAGGCCCCTTATGAATCAGAGAAAGTAGATGTTTACTGCTGGTTGAGAACACAAGAACATGTCTGTTGATTAAAGAGCCTGTGGGAGGAAATCTGATATGCCACTTCCCTCCTCCCTTTGCTGGAGCAGTGATCAACTGCTTTTTCCAACTTATACCATTTACAGCAAAACCTGCCTTCTCCAACGTCCTTTGTCAGCCTGGGCTTTTCTATCCATTTCCTGAACTGTAGCCAATGGTAAGACCTGTGAGCACCCTGACAACTGGTAAGGAAATGTTGTCATACATAGGGATTTTTTTTCATTTTAACATTTTATATTAGCCAGTGTTTGTGCATGCTGGGGCAGAGAAAAGGAGGTGTGGGATACTCCCCTGATTCATGCACAGAATAGCCCTTTCACTAGTCTGTGGAGAAAATGGTATGGGAAAGGGACAAAAAGTGATCTGTTCAGGCATCTGTTCAGGCTCTGGAGTAATATCAAGATTGCAAAGAGTTAGAATAGACATTTCACTCATTTCTCCCCGGAATGCTTTCTTAAGGAAAAGTTTAAATGACACTACGAAAGTGTGAGGCAGAGTCTGGTCCCTTGGCTTTTTATGCAGAGTAACAGTCCAGCTTAGAGCTTTCTTTCTTCAGGTTGTGTACCCTGAGAACCAGCGTGAGCCAGGTCAAGAGGTAATGTTTTCCTGGGCTCTTCCAAGGCCCAGCTGCCAGGGAATGTAAATTGGACTAAAGTGCAAACACCATCAGTTCCCTGCCAAAAAGCTGGGCAGTCCTGTGCCACAGGGAAATAGCGATTCAGTCAGTGCTGCCCACACTCCCCCAAAACAGAATCCTCAAGCTGCTAAACAGTGTGTCTGCAGTTTTCATTAAACTGTATTAATTTCCTTCAAGGACCAGAAGGTGAATCATCTCCCACAAAGAACCCATGGAAAAATATGTCCCTGAAATATTGTCTTGAGTACCAGGAACTGCTAGCTATAAGGCTATGCCAGGTAGGACATGCTGCAATGCCAAACCTGATGGTGATGTACAGTCCTCTGTCAGTAGGAAATGTTAGCTCAAATATATCCTTAGTGTGTCCTAAGGTTTGAAAACTAATTTCTAACCTCTTCAAGCTTGTGAAAAGTGAAGCTGTTCTTCCCTTACAGCCTGCTAGTCCACTGTATATCACTCAGGCTATGGTCAGTATAATTTATATCTCCCCATTCTTCTCTACAGCCTGTCCATTGAAGTTTTTCCACAAGTGACAATGTAATGCTGCCCTTTTCACCATTATTCTTTGAACAGCTGAGTAGTTAACACTAATAATGTGAGACCATAATATTTGTGTTAAGTGTTGGTGAAACAAATTTGATAGTTTGTGTTTGAGGGTTACTTATTAAGGCTCTTTGTAAAGTGAAGTGGACAATACTGGATGCTTTGCACTTATTGTTGAAAGGGTCTTCTTTCCAAAATGACTGGAGACATCTCATGCCTGTTAATGCAAGTGGAGTTGATAGAAGATAGAGTGATCTGCTTTGATCTTCTCTGCTCATTATTCCTGCATGCCCTCTCAGATGTATGTGCATTACATTTGGCAAACACTGGTTTCTACGTATAGTTGCATTTCAGACGAATCGGCTACTTAAATATGTACTGTAATATGAGAATTTTGTTTGCTTACTTTACAACCTAACTGCCTGTGTAGTGTTATTTGTCAGAGTCAAAAGTTTTGGTTCAGATGTAGCCTGGAAAACAGTTACAAAACACAAGGATGTTAGAAGGATCTTTTACAAAATTAATGAATGCCTGCCTTCCACCACAGGTGCAATGGTCTTTACTCAGAAATATGAAGGTTTTCCATTTAGACATCAGAAGAAGCCCACTTACAGAACTGCCTTAAATCACTGAAGGTTCAGTTTTGGTGAAATTTTCACAGTGCCACAACACAGATGTGCTGCAGTTATTTGGTTCTGAATCCACTGAAATACCTTTACAACATTGGTCCTCTACAGTAAGTGGAATCACCATAAAGAGTTCCTCAGCCCTTTTCATGAATCTGTGTTGGGGGCTGTATTGTAAATATTACAGGAAAAATATGACATCTTCCCTTTTTGCTAAAATCATTATACTGAATAAACCAACAAGTTCAGGGTTTGGTTTTGGTGTCCTTTTTTTTTATGTCAAGAAAGTGAAAAAATAGACCTGGGAGAAGCATTTCTTACTTACTCTCTGTGAAACTATTTGAATTTGCCCTAATCTGTGACTCTACCAAGTTTGGGTATGTGGTAGATGAACCTGTATGATCACAGACTCGCAGATGGTCCTTCACACTGTCTCTAGACCTCATCTCTTGTATATAGCCTAGACAAAAGTGGTACAGAGACAAGCCTTCACAGGAAATACTGAAGTTCTACACTTAACTTCCTGTCTCTGAAATACTCTGTCACTCTTTTTTCACAATGTTTTACCTGCAGTATTTTTATTCCTAACATGAATCTATGATGAACAGTTTCTAACTCTTTCATTGTACTGGACTGTGAAAAGAACCTTCCCCTGGGTAAATCCATTATAACAAATCCACTGGACTTTTAAAAAGAATGCCCTGGCTGGCTATCTGTGTGTCACATTTCAGCTCTGGAGATATGGCACATCCAAATTTTGCAGAGGAAGCAGAACTGCTGACAGGCTCAGAATGACAGCAATGAACAGCATGTGCAGCTGTACTCATTTGATTTACAGCATTTAGGAGTAGTGGTTTTATTATAGTGCATCTGAATATTTCTGAGGGTACTCAATTTATTTATTTTTTTAACAGTGCAGCTGAAGGGTAAGCTTGTCCTGTGATTTTTCTGCCTCAATTAAGTCCTGTTTACGTTGCATCTTGTCAACATGTTTTCTCATCAGGTGTGCAAGAAATGTATTATGAGATAAGGCTTTATATAAAAAAAAAGCAGAGTTTCTAACTATACACATTGTCTTTTCTTTATGGAAAAAACACATTGTCATTCCACAATTAGTATTCACCTCTATTGTGTAATATTGTACCCACTTTCCTTTTCCCTGACCTAATTTTTCTTGTCTTTGGTGATGTAATCTAACTGTCCTACCAAAATGAGTTTGACTCCTTTTTTTAGACCATCCTACAGAGAAACAGAGCTGCTAGACTTTGATTCTGTCTATTGGGAGAAAGTAGCTATCAAACCTAGAAATCAAGCCTAAAAAGATTTGCTCTTAAATGCAGGTAAAAAAATGAGATGGTGAAACTTTGGACATATTACATCACATTTTAATAAAAAAGTTGAGTAAACATGGCCTAGATGACACTAGTGAAAGGAGATGTAAACCTTTCCTGGGAAACCATGACCTGAGACCAATACATCTCTCTCAGTGTGGAAGAAGAGCTAAAATATATAAGGTGCAAATCAATGGGAAGGAATGATCAATGTATTCAAGGAATGATCACTGTACACAAGCAAGACAGGAGAAGTTGGAGAGTGCAGTTATTAAACAGAAGAAAGGCTAGGGGTTATAACTCATCACAAGTTGAAATAAAAGCTTTCAACTCTGTCTTCCGTAACAAACTGGTGAAGTATTGACTAGATAAGTGCACAGTGAGGTACACTGAAAACTGAATGCACTGTGGTGCTCAAAGGACTGTGGTCTGTAGCCCAAAGTCCAGCTAGACGTCAGGCACTAGTGGTGTGCCCCACATGTCAATATTGAGTCCAGTACTGTTTATCTTCACTAATGAACTCGATGCTCATGCAGAGTGCTTCTTCAGAAAGTCTACAGATGACAAAAAGCTAGAAGGACTGGCTGATACACCAGATGTTTGTGCTGCCATCCATAGGGTTCTCAACAAAGTGTGAAATTGGGCTGACAAGAACCTCATGGAAATGATCAAGGGAAAATGGAGAAATAAGCCAACTAATACAAGCTTGGGGTCAATTGGATGGTAAGGAGCTCACAGAGAAAGACTGGGATCTTGACGGACAACAAGTGGCCTGTAAGCCAGCAATGTCTCCTTGTGACAAAGAAGGCCAGCAGCCTCCTGAACTCCATTAAGATACTCCTCACCAGCAGGTTGAGGGAGATGAGCCCTCCTTTCTGCTCAGCACTGGTGAGACCAATCTGTGTCCAGGTCTTAGCTCCCCAGTACAAGAAAAATATGAACATCTTGAAGTGCAAACGGTCATGAAGACAAAGGATTTGGAGGATTTGACATGTCAAGAAGTCAAAAGGGCTTGGTCTCTTCAGCCTGGAAAAGAAGAGGCTCATGGGGGATCTTAATAGAGTACTTAAATACCTCATAGGGCGTTTAAAGAAAGTGGAGCAAGGATCTTCTCAGTGGTACACAGTGGTAGGTCACAAGAGGCACAAGTTTAATGGAAGAAATTTCATATAAACATAGAATTTTTTTTTATTTTTTTTTTTTATTTTTTACTGTGAGGGTGATCAGACACTTGAACAAGTTGTCTGGAGGTGACGAATAGTCTATTCTACCTGGGTATGAAGGACAGAGTAGGAGATGGTTGGCTGGCGTTGGAGTAAGGAAGAATCAGGTTGGATGCCTGAAAAAACAAACTGAATGCTGGAGAAGTTGTGAAGTTTTGCTGACTTTTCTTAAACAGATTAAAAAATTCTCTCATGGAACAACACCAGAATAGTTGATTCTGACCAGGAAGAGGTATTGATTAGAAAATCTTTGGGGTCTGTTTGATGAGTCTGCCTGAAGGCCAAACAAAATGCAAACAGAAATTAAATGATCGAGATCAGTTTCTCTCAACATACTTTAAACTAGAGTCCAAACCAAATAAAAACCAAATAAAAGTCGCTGCTTAGAAGGCTTGTGATGAGTAATTCAGGCTATTTTATTTGGATTTTTTTTTTCTTTTTCTTACATTGAAGGAGTATTTGTGGTATAATTTAAAATGTTATTTGTGGCTTTTGAAGTCCTAGGAATATTAGTTTCTTTTGATGTGTGTCCTCATGGTTCCACTCAAACTGATCAATCATCTGCCTAATAGTCAAAAAAGGAGCTTTTACATTTGAACAGTACCATCAACAGTTTCACCAACAATTGATCTTTCTTTAAGATCCATTATAACTGCCATGCCATTAAAGCTGTTTTGTTTGTGACCAAATGTAGAATCAAATTATCTGTAAAAATCATCAGAGCTAGTAAACACACTTTAATACTGAGAATAAAGTACTCTATGGAGCATAGTAGAGACAGAATTGAAGAAATGGGACATCTACATGTGGGTACCAGTGAGCAGTAGAGGCAGGAAGTTTAGCTAGAAATTCTTGTCATGGAGCCATTGTGATATCATTAAACACACAATCATAGGATCAACTAGATTTGAAAAGACCCTTAAGATCATCAAGTCCAATCATCACTCCATGACTGCCAAGTCCACCACTAAACCATACTACTAAAGGCTTCAACCACACGGGTTTTGAACACTTCCAGGAAACATGATTCTGCCACTTCCCTAGAAAGCCTGATCCAATACATGACTACGCTTTGTATGATGAAATTTTTCCCAACATCCAGTCTAAACCTCCCATCTGCAACTTGAGGCCATTTCCTGTTGTCATATCACTTGTTTCTTGGAAAGAGACCAGCCACCTCCTGGCTCCTTCTGCCTTTGAGGTAGTTGTAGGGAGCAATAAGGTCTCCCCTGAGCCTTCTCTTCTCCAGACTAAATACCCCCAGTTCCTTCAGCTGTTCCTCACAGGACTGGTGCTCCAGACCCTTAACCAGCTTTGCTGTCCTCTGGACTAGCTCCAGCAGCTCAGTGTCTCTCATGTAGTGAGGGGCCCAGAACTGAGCACAGTATTCTAGGTGTGGCCTCACCAGTGCGCAGTACAGGGGAATGATCAGTGCCCTGGCCCTGCTGGCCACACTATTGCTGATATAGGCCAGGATCCCATTGGTCTTCTTGTCTGCCTGGGCACAAGCTGCTCATGATCATCTGTAAATCAGCACCCTCAGGTCCTTTTCCACCAAGCGTCTTTCCAGCCACTCTTCCCCAAGCCTGTAGCATTGCATGGGGTTGTTATAACCCAAGTGCAGGACCCAGCTCTTTGCCTTTTTGATCCTCATACCATTGACCATGTCCCATCAATCAGCCTGTCTAGATCCCTCTGTAGAGCCTCCCTACCCTCCAGCAGATCAACACTCTTGCCGAACTTGGTGTCATCTGCAAATTTACTGAGGGTGCCCTCAATTTCTTCATCCAGATCATCAATAAAGATATTAAACTGCCATAATACTGAGCCCTGACCACTGGTGACTGGTTGCCAATGAAATGCGTCAAATTCACCAGCAGCCTCTGGGCTCAGCCATCCAGCCATTTTCCAGCCCAGTGAAGAATACATGTATGAAGTTACTTCAGGAGAACACTGTGGGAGACAGTGTCAAATCCTATACTAATGTCAGAATAGGCAACACCTAGATCCTTTCCTTCATCAAGCAGGCAGGTCACCTTGTCACAGAAGAAGATCAGGCTGGTCAAGCAGGACCTGCCCTTCATGAACCTGTGCTGACTGGGCCTGATCCCCCCATTTTCCCTCATGTGCTGTGCGGTTACACTCAGGATGATTGCTCCATGACCTTCCCTGGTACTGAGGTAAATTGAAAATTCTTTGGAATTCAGTGATTGAATTGAAATTATTTCCACTGAAATAGTTTCATCATATATGATGAAAGAGACATCATATCTGAACAATATTCTCCTTTAACTAGTATCATACCTTATTACATCAAACATTATTTGAACAATAATTGGAACGAGTACAGAAAATTCTTTGTCATTTATGTTTTTCATTTTTCAGTTTTTAGATGACCTATCTTAGCCATTTTCAGCACTTGAGATGATGAACTCTAGGATCATGTGAATGGCAGATGGGTTGAAACTAATTGCTAGAGAATGCTAGATTTCAGCTTTGGACTTTAGGTGCAGATCCATCCGATGTCACATGACAAAAAAGATAAAAACATTTAAGGGAAGCAAAACCACTCTGTTGCTTTCAGTGCAGCTGTAGCTATCAGTGACTAAACTGCTGTTTTGTTTTTTACTTTGCTAAAGGGAAATAGATTATTTCTGTATTAAGCTTCATACTTACACTTGTACACTTGCTTATTCATTCATACTTAAAATTCATCAAACTAGTTTTACTTCTTCATATCTCTTCTGGATAAATATAGACAAATTCCGGTAAAACAGATAGTCAAACACAGAAAGTCTTAAAACCCCACAATTTTTTGCCTGTTTGCTGCTGGGATGGGTGAGATTCTTGGATTCATTTGTAGCAAAAGCAGAAAGAAAGACAAGCACATAATTGGGTGACATCAGAAGCCTACAGCTTGTAAGACAAAACCTTGCAAAGAAATCACTGAGTTTCAGCACAAGGCCACTTCCCAACAGCTTCCTTGACTTTGATCAAACCTTTCTTCATGAAGGCCTAAAGCCAGCTGACTGATCTTTCCTCTGCAGCATCTGCTGAGGAAACTTCACATATTGTCTTTGTAGTCTAATATTGTCCAGTTTTTAAATTCTTGTTTTCTTGACTTGAGTAGCTTTTTTGTCAAGGTATAACTCAGATCCCTTATGTTTGTTCATGGTAGTCAAATCTATGTTGCTGAAAGTCTTCCTGTGTTAATTCATAATGTTCAACAAAGAATTCAGGTTACAGATATCTGAGCAAATACTGTTTCACTTGGTCTGGAGCATCTTAATCTCAAATAATAATAGAGTAATTCAACTCTGCTACTTCAGATTTTGCCTTCCCTCTGCATCTCTGAAAGCAGCTGTACAAGATAAGCAAAATGAAGTAGATATGTAGAAACAAGAATCATACCCGATCATTCAAAAAATGTACATGACTCTTCTGGTGAAAGGTGAGTGTGATCTTCCTGCCAGGATGTGGATAGTGGGCATCTGTCATCAGTTTGAACAGATTTAAGCTCAATATGAGGGCGATTGAAGAAAATATGAAGATAAGGTCAGAATTTACAAAGGAATTGGAGAAAATAGGTGCCAACTGTTGTATTTTCTCTACGTTGTTTTTTGTGGGTTTAGTTTTGGTTGTTTTGGTTTCTTGGGTTGGTTTTTTTCCTTCCTTCATTATCTGTTTGGTTGCATATCCATAGCCTGCAAGCTTCAAGTTTGCTTTACTTTTGTCTTCCAGTGTGAATGTAAAAGAGAATCATCCAATTCTCCCAGGATTTCTGCTGCACGGTTCATTGAAACCTAGGCAAATCTAAATAGACAGATTTTGCACAACACTGATCCCACACATTTGTCTTCACTGTATTCCATTTTTCTTTTTTCAATGCTTGCCTTCTTATGTTGTAACACTTACTGCAGGTGTATAACGTGAATCTGTATAAGCTGATTTAAGCCTGCGTCATGCAGTGAATAAATGAGGAAAAGGAGAGGAAAAAGAATAATAATAATAAAAACTTTAAAGAATATTTCCCTTGAAATGGATTTTTTTTGCTCTCAATATAGATAAAATAGTTGATAACTATTAACTGACTGAGATTGTTGGCAGCTAGTTTGGGAACAAGAATGTGGCAGAAAAAAAAACAATGTATTAAAAGTCCATCATTACAAAATGGTCTAGAATTTTATCTGATGCCAGTTCCATCAATTGCAATATGTGTCCATTAGTACTCATACAACTCAACTGTGCAATGAATAGCATATTTGCATTTAACCTGAAAAAATGAAGTTATTCAAAATTTACATAAAATTACGGAGTAAACTCCAAACAGGTTGCCCTAGAAATGTATAATTAAGCTCAGCAGTCCTGTCAGCATACAGAGAAATAATTTTATTCCTAATCATCTTCTGCTTTTATTCACTCAGGAACATATTATTAAAATTCCCACAGAACAATGAACCTTAATAGGTGCTAATGCAATTGTGAATTGCGGTAATTGTTACCTAAATTAATATCTGTACATCCAGTTTCTTGTTGCCCTATGCAAAAGGAGTGAGAAAAAGATAATATAAGAAATGAAATATATATAAGTTCTGTTGTTCTTGTTAGGCAGTATTTTATTACAACTTACTAGTTTACTGAGATTTCTATGCGTAAATCCACTAGGATAATAATTTAATTAAGTTGTTTATATTTAACTTTAATTCTTTTTCTACATCTAGGAATTTGAAACTGATAATATGCATTAACATATGTAGTGTGGAATATCCTTGTTTGCAAAAGGGATCTGTACAGTGATCTATTACATTTTTGTTAGTTGAATGTACTCTTTGTATTTATGTATTACTGTACATTAAAACAGTCTGTTTGTATGTAGGGTTTTAAAGACCGACCTGCATGTTTGAAAGTTCTGAAAATTAAGCAATTCACTTTACTCATGAGTGAAATGCAGCGCTCTTTGAGTGCAACAGAGCAGCTGTTCACCAGCGTAGTCTGCTCCTGGAGACAAGGCAGGAAGATTGCTAACATATTGAATTGAAACTATGGTTTGAAGGTTTTAGAAAGACAGCAAGAAATTATTCAGACTGAAATTTATCTCCCTTCCAATGAAAACATTGCCATGAAAATATACTTTTGTTGATGTGAGGTGAACTCTTCCCAGCTCCTATAACCTTTTTCAGGGGCAAAGCTGTCTTAGCTTGACTAGCAAAGGCTGCCCTTTTTCATCAGAGAGGCTCAGCTATGATACTGATTCTCATTTTGTGCAATAATGCTTGTTTGATGACGTTTTCCTCCAACTTTGTTGTTTGCCTTATATTTTTCTTTTCATTTTTCAGGGTGTAACCTGGCTTCCTCCAGGTCTCCATGTTCAGAAGCTTTATGTAGGTTTTTAATTAAAGAAACAAGTACTAACTTTCTTTTCTTGCCAATACATCCCTCTTTGGGCAAATAATCCTTACATGTTCTTAGATGGTAGTCTGCTCCTACACATGCTCCTCCCTATTCCATGACTGTCCACTGCAGGCAGCAGAAAATTTCATTAAGGCAAGGATTATGAATCTGTAGGGTTTTGGAAAAAAAAAAAAAAAAAGGAAAGCTTAGCATTCTAATATGACTTTCATTCAGTTACTGATACTGGAACACTTTCATCATGTAATCTTGTCCATCTTGCCTGTTGCAACCATGTCCATATCAGTTGCGAAGTATAACTGTTATACATGATGTGAATGATCACAATTCATATCGCCTAATACACTAGAGGAGTACTTAACATATATGATTGGAGGTCTTAATGATGAGATTTTGTCAAATTAATGATTTTTTAATAGCAATGTTGTTGTTGATAACTTAATCAGAATAACACATTTTGATTTGTAATGAATGTCTGGAAGGTCAGAGCTAACATGAGAAAGAAGTAAACAAGTAATTTGTTTAATAATTCAAATTCTAACAGTATTCTAACAATCAAACTTTTTTGTTCATTCTTGTGGCCTGCTATGTGAAGTCTTACAGGAATGATGGAGTTTAAGTGCAATATATTTCTTTATACATTGCCTCCCCTTTAATACAGTATGTTATCATAGAACTAAGTATGTATAGGTTTTTATGATGATTTACAAACCTGGCAATTCTGTATTACAGCCATAATGTTCCAATACTGTGTGCCTATCTGGAACCTGTAGAAGATTACTGTGGGGGTCTGAAAAATATTGCTCATAACTATGCATATTCAATGAGCAATTTCTATTTCAAATGATTCTGCTTGAACACAAGTTCCTGGACACAAATGACAGTGGTGAACTCTTTAATTTCCCTTCAATAACATTTCTAGGAGGAAGAACAAGCTCCCAAAGCTCAGTGTTTCCCTGGGAGGTGAGAAACCAAAATTCAAAACAAATGATACACACTCCCAGACATGAGCAGACATGCAAGGACTGAGAAGACAGATTATTCAGTCTTGTCAAACCTGTCTAAAGTTATTCTGCATTATGATAATGATTTGTGTAAATCCAATAGAACAGAAGAATTTATCCCATCCTGGGCTAGAGAAGGAGTACATTGCTAGAATCATTGCTCATGGGACTGCAGTCCTTAAAATTTATGTCTTTGGTGAGCAACATGGTGTAGAGAATTCTAGAAATGCAGCAGAACAGGAGTAAGAATACTTGAACCCTACACATATTTGTATGACTTTGCCACACTCTACAACTGTATTTATTTTATGACTTTATGACTCTCAATCATATTATTTCCTAATTCATGTAACTCTGGATGGCTTCTGGAGGGCCAAAAGTTCAAGTCACATAGTAGGTGTGGAGCTCTTTCTTGAAAATAAAGCGCAGACATATGTGGTTTTTACCATAAAAATAATAAAATTTGCCTATAAGTATGTTGTGGTTTAAACTCAGCCAGACAGTTCGTCCACTCACTCCCAGTGAGTGGTGCAGGGCTGGAAGCAGTCAAGGCTCGCGTCCCTCCCCACCCCCCCCCAGGCTCTCCCCTTCCCCGCTCCCAGAGGGATGGGGAGGAGAATCGAAAGAATGCAACTCCCATGGGTTGAGACAAGAACAGTCCAGCAACCAATGTACAACACAAATCACCACCGCCACCACCACCACCAACGATAAGAGAAAATAAGGGAAGAGAATACGATACCACCCGCTGAAAAACATAAGCCTGTGTCCTTCCGGGTAACTCCCAGTTACCCCCACCCTGGGCATGACGTGCTGTGGTATGGAATACCTCTTTGGCTAGCCTGGGTCAGGTGCTCTGTCTCTGCTTCCTCCCGGCTTCCCCTCCTCCCTGGCAGAGCATGAGCCTCACAAAGTCCTTGGTCAGGGTAAACGTTACTTAGCAACAACTGAAAACATCGGTGTTATCAGCACTGTTCCCAGGCTGGAAGTCAAAACACCGTGCTGCATCAGCTACCAAGAAGGAGAAAAATTGACTGCTACTGCTAAACCCAGAACAGTGTAAAACACAAAGATGTATGCAATCTGAGTTATTCCTTGCTCCAAAGCATGCATTCCTGTTATTGGTGTAAATTAATTGTAAAACCACAGTAGTTAATAAACTAAAGTTATAAAGGAGGACATGACGTAGTATTTAACAGAAAAATAGCAAATTTTACTTTCTGACTTTGGAAATTTATTATTTTACAGTAACATTTACAATGTTACATTCACATTTTAGAAAGGAAATGTCTTTTATACTTTTTATGGTAAAAAGCAGTGTGGGAATTTTAAATATATTTCACATTGTTTGGAATATGTGTTTGAAAGGGTTGTAATGCGGAATTTTGTTTTCAGACTTGTTCAGTATGTTCCAGGATTTTCAATTGCCTAGGATGTGGTCTTGGTCAAATAATTTTGCTTTCTCTGTGCAGGTTTCTAGTTTATGAATTCTATTAGTCTATTCTAATATGAATTGATAAGGATAAGAAAAGTGGTAACATTTACTTTCAAATGTGTTTGTATTCTACCTGTGCACAAAAGTAAGTTACCCTGTGATAACTTTTAGTCTATCCAGTTCCATCCTCACTCTTCTCTCCTACCAGGACCATGAAGGAGTGGGGATTTGTAGAAGATTCTCTCATCTTTCAAAGAATAATAGTTATTTTTCAGCCTGATGTGACTCTTTGGATGAAACAGCATAATGCTAAATCTCATTTGTTTATTGGAAATATAATAATAAATAAAGTTGAGAGACAAAATTAGCCACAACCCTGAGATGCTCAAAAGATTATTATGAAAATAGGAAATTTTAGGTTACAGAAAAATACTGTTTTGGGTCTTTTTGGTTTTTTTTTTGTTCGTTTTTGTTTTTGGTTTGGTTTTTTTTTTTTTTGTTATTTCTCGCTTTTTTTTTTAGCCTATATATGAAAGAAGAAAAATTAAATTAAGGGACACTAAAAGATAATTACCTAGAAGCTATTATAAGTCAATTAGCTGATCCCATAATATACAATATTTTTAGATATTCCTTATGGTGGCATAGAGCATGGATTAAATCATACTCATTAAAAAATCCAACGAGAAAAGACTCATACAACAGCTAAATGTCTCTAGAAAGCCTTTATGGTGTTACCCTAGGCTTAGTTCCTAAGAAGTGTCTGTGTCAACTGCAGCCAAAATACATTGGGTTTTAATATTTTGGAATTAATTGTTCATACTGATGTAGAGGAAATATGTGGAAAGAGAGGGAAATATGGCTGCTGAACTAGCTGACTGATCATACATACAGACAGATGTACTTTTCATTGGACATCACTTATAAAAGACAAGTATCTTTTCCAGATTTTTCAGCTTGGCTCAATTAACCACAGTAAACTGAAGGTCAGAAAATACTTCATAAACAAGTTGTCAGAAGCAAATGCCATGCATCTAGCAAAATTACATATTCGACTGGGAAAGAACGTTTCTTCATTGTTTTATAGGAAATGTCAAGAACAAATTACTGAGCAAAACTGACCTAAGCAGCAGAAAAATAAAATGCAAACTGTGCTGAGAAAGAGGAGTCTTTGTGATACAAATAATGCTGGGAAAGATGCTAGCTGAGTATTGCATGACTTTCATTTATAAACCTTCATTTCACTGCAGTAGTAATTTTGTTACGAATAGCAGTGTGAGCAACATCAATTTATTATCTGAGTATGAGAAGAGCCTTAATTTCTTACTCTCTGCCTCACTGCTTCTTCTTACATACAAAGTGATTCAGACTTGGAAGAATCTTTAATATGCTTGGTGTCACAGGCATTTTCTTCCCCGAATTCTCTTTTCTATGTAATACAGTACATATATTTTGCATTTTCATGCTATAGCACAGTTCATGGATTGAAAGAGTTTTTCCAGGATGGGAACATTGTGTCACACACAGTGTGTAATTATAGGGTTTCTATTTCTGTAAAATATACTGATCAGTTATCAGATTACAAGATAGCCAAGACTGGTATTAAAAAAATTTTGAATAATTTTCTCAGAAACCAACATAAAAAATATTTGCAAGAGGAAAAGTGCATTCAGCTCATAATGGGATCAGTAAAGGCTTACTGTTACCCTGCACTTTTTCAGTCAGTCTGTTTTATTTACTTACCGCTTCAGATCTCGACTTCAGTCCTTTCCTGATGTGCTGGAACCTAAGGTCTTTACAACACCTGGCACTAGGAGGGTAATTGCTGTGCCTAACTATGACAAAAATTAGGCAAGGTATACTTTGAAAATCTGACTATTTCGTTACAAGTAGTAAATCAATTTTCTGGTATAGTTACCCTGCTAGGATAATATCAATTTCAATTGAAAAAAAAAAAACAAAGAAAACCAAACCAACAAACCAAACAAAATTTTTATCACTGTGATTAAAAACTCCATTTTACAGAAATCAATTGGTTATGCCAAAGTCAAAACTGCAGCTGCTTTAGGCAGTCTATCTGTGAACCTAAGCAGAAGCCTAAGTTTATAACAAAAAATTCAGGCTTCCTCCCAGTCCTTGTAGCTGCAATTTAAGATGGGCCTAAAGTATAGGTGTTATCAAAACTGTTAGGTCTGAGTCCCTCATGGGACTGACTGCCTTCAGCCATCAAAGCAGGTTATGAATTTAGCTTCAGATTACCCATTCATTTGAACAGGAATGAAGAAATCATAGCGTTGAACTCTAGAGAAGTTTGGTGACACTTCTTACTGAAATGTAATGAAAAAAGAGGAAGGGAAAAAAGTAGAAAAGAGGAGTTCAGTTGTGTCTTACCAGAAGTTGGAATTTGATCTTTGTAACTTCGCTCCCATTGCTTCCACTCCGTGTATTTTGGTGTCTGACTCAGCCAAATAGGAAAAATACTGGGATTTCTTTAGCTTCTAGGTTCAAATACTTGGGTTTCATGGCTATCTATATTTATCATTTAATTATGACCATTAAGGACGCAACACAACCACTGCTGGATTATCATGATCCTTTTTCTTACACATTAAAATCCTTAAAAGGAACAACTTATTAGAAGAGTAAAGTGGGAACTTGAGATTGAATTTCCCTTTTCTTCAGTTGTTGTCCTGGGTTCAGCAGTAGCAGTCATGTTTTTTCCTTTGTGTTAGCTGGTGCAGTGCTGTGTTTTGACTTCCAGCCTGAGAACAGTGTTGGTGAAACCGATGTTTTTGGTTGTTGCTAAGTGATGTTTACCCTGACCAAGGACTTTGTGAGGCTCATGCTCTGCCAGGGAGGAGGGGAAGCTGTGAGGAAGCAGAGACGGGGCGCCTGACCCGGGCTAGCCGGGGAGGTATTCCATACCACAGCACGTCATGCCCAGGGTGGGGGGTAACTGGGAGTTACCCGGAAGGACACGGGCTTCCGGGTGGAACTCGCCTTCTTGGCCAGTGGTATCGTATTCTCTTCCCTTGTTATTTTCCCTTATCATTGTTGTAGTTGATAGTAGCGGTGGTGATTTGTGTTGTACATTGGTTGCTGGACTGTTCTTGTCTCAACCCGTAGGAGCTGCACCCTTTCGATCCTCCTCCCCGTTCCTCCGGGAGCGGGAAAGCGGAGAGCCCCGGTGGGGGGGGGACGACACGGACCTCGATTGTTGTCAGCTCGGCACCACTCACTGGGAGTGAGTGAACAAGTTACCTGACTGGGTTTAAACCACGACAGTTCTTTTTGGCGCCCAACGTGGCCTGGCACATCAGTGCCACAGAAGTATAAGGTTCTAGTAGATACCGGTGCACATTGTACCCTGATGCCATCAAGCTGTCAAGGGGTGGAACCCATCTATAGCTCTGGAGTGACAGGAGGATCCCAAGAGTTGACTGTGCTGGACGCTGAAATCAGCCTGACTGGGAGGGAATGGCAAAAGCACCCTATTGTGACTGGTCCAGAGGCTCCATGCATCCTCGGCATAGACTACCCCAAGAGAGGGTACTTCAAAGACCCAAAAGGGTACCGGTGGGCTTTTGGTATTGCTGCTTTGGAGACTGAGGAAATTGAGCAGCTGTCCACCTTGCCTGGTCTCTCAGAAGATCCCTCTGCTGTGGGGTTGCTGAAAGTTGAAGAACAACAAGTGCCAATTGCAACCACAACAGTGCACCGGCGGCAATATCGCACCAACCGAGACTCCCTGATTCCCATCCATCAGCTGATCCGTAGACTGGAGAGTCAGGGGGTGATCAGCAGGACCCGCTCACCCTTTAATAGCCCCATATGGCCAGTGCGAAAGTCTAATGGAGAATGGAGACTAACAGTAGACTATCGTGGCCTGAATGAAGTCACACCACCATTGAGTGCTGCCGTACCGGACATGCTAGAACTTCAGTATGAACTGGAGTCAAAGGCAGCCAAGTGGTATGCCACAATTGATATTGCCAATGCATTTTTCTCAATTCCTTTGGCAGCAGAGTGCAGGCCACAGTTTGCTTTTACTTGGAGGGGTGTCCAGTTCACTTGGAACCGACTGCCCCAGGGGTGGAAACACAGCCCTACCATTTGCCATGGACTGATCCAGACTGCACTGGAACAGGGGCAAGCTCCAGAACACCTGCAATACCTTGATGACATTATTGTGTGGGGCGATACAGCGGAAGAAGTCTTTGAGAAAGGGAGTAAAATAATCCAAATCCTGCTGAAAGCTGGTTTTGCCATAAAACGGAGTAAGGTCAAGGGACCTGCACAGGAGATTCAATTTTGGGGAATAAAATGGCAAGGTGGAGGTAGACAGATCCCCACAGATGTGATCAACAAGATAACAGCAATGTCTCCACCAACTAATAAGAAAGAAACGCAAGCTTTCTTGGGTGCAGTGGGGTTCTGGAGAATGCACATCCCAAATTACAGTTCGATTGTAAGCCCTCTCTATCATGTGACCCGGAAGAAGAATGATTTTAAATGGGGCCCTGAGCAGCAACAAGCCTTTGAGCAAATTAAACGCGAGATAGTTCATGCAGTACCCCTTGGACCAGTCCAGACCGGGCCAGGTGTAAAAAATGTACTGTGCACTGCAGCTGGGGAGAACGGTCCTACCTGGAGCCTCTGGCAGAAAGCTCCAGGGGAGACTCGAGGTCGACCCCTCGGCTTTTGGAGTCGGGGATACAAAGGATCTGAGGCCAGCTATAGCCCAACTGAGAAAGAGATACTGGCAGCCTATGAAGGGGTTCGGGCTGCTTCGGAAGTGATTGGCACTGAAGCACAGCTCCTCCTGGCACCCCGGTTGCCTGTGCTGGGCTGGATGTTCAAAGGCAGGGTCTCCTCTACACATCATGCAACTGATGCTACATGGAGTAAATGGGCTGCACTAATTACACAACGAACTCGAATAGGAAATCTCAGTCGTCCAGGCATTCTAGAAGTCATCATGGACTGGCCAGAGGGCAAAGATTTTGGAATGTCACCAGAGGAGGAGGTGATGCATGCTGAAGAGGCCCCACCATATAATAAACTGTCAGAAAGTGAAAAGCAGTATGCCTTGTTTACTGATGGCTCTTGCCATATTGTGGGAAAGCATCGGAGACAGAAGGCAGCTGTATGGAGTCCTGGACGACAAGTTGCAGAAACTGCTGAAGGAGAGGGTGAATCGAGTCAGTTTGCTGAGGTGAAAGCCATCCAGCTGGCCCTGGACATTGCTGAACGAGAAAAGTGGCCAGTACTTTACCTCTATACTGACTCATGGATGGTGGCAAATGCCCTGTGGGGGTGGTTGCAGCAATGGAAGCAGAGCAACTGGCAACGCAGAGGTAAACCCATCTGGGCTGCTGCACTGTGGAAAGATATTGCTGCCAGGGTGCAGAACCTGGTGGTGAAGGTACGTCATGTAGATGCCCATGTACCCAAGAGTCGGGCCACTGAGGAGCACCAGAACAACCAACAAGTGGATAAAGCGGCTAAGATTGAAGTGGCTCAGATGGACTTAGATTGGCAGCATCAAGGTGAATTATTTTTGGCCCGGTGGGCCCATGACACTTCAGGCCATCAGGGCAGAGATGCAATATATAGATGGGCCCGTGACCGAGGGGTGGACTTAACAATGGACACTATTGCCCAGGTTATTCATGAGTGTGAAACATGTGCTGCAATTAAGCAAGCTAAACGGTTAAAGCCTCTTTGGTATGGAGGACGATGGTTGAAGTATAAATATGGGGAGGCCTGGCAGATTGACTATATCACACAGCCACCAACCCGCCAAGGCAAGCGCCGTTTGCTTACCACGGTGGAAGCAACCACCGGGTGGCTGGAAACATACGCTGTGCCCCATGCCACTGCCCGGAACACTATCCTGGGCCTTGAGAAACAGATTTTGTGGCGACACGGCACCCCAGAGAGAATTGAGTCAGACAATGGGACTCATTTCCGGAATAACCTTATAGATATTTGGGCCAAAGAGCATGGCATTGAGTGGGTATATCACATTCCCTACCATGCACCAGCCTCTGGGAAAATCGAACGGTACAATGGGCTGTTAAAAACTACACTGAGAGCAATGGGTGGGGGGACTTTCAAGCATTGGGATACACACTTACCAAAGGCCACCTGGTTGGTCAACACCAGAGGATCTGCCAACAGGGCCGGCCCAGCCCAGTCAGAACTTTTACATATTGTAGAGGGGGACAAAGTTCCCGTGGTGCATATGAAGAATTTGCTGGGGAAGACAGTCTGGGTTATTCCTGCTTCAGGTAAAGGCAAACCCACTCGTGGGATTGCTTTTGCTCAGGGACCTGGATATACTTGGTGGGTAATGCGGGAAGATGGGGAAGTCCGATGTATACCTCAAGGGGATTTGATTTTAGGGAAAAACAGCCGATGAACTTAATTGTATGCTGTTGCCTGCTGTGTAATACTTTTATAGCCCATCAACTAGATGTCTCCAGGTCACCAGCGACTGGCCCTGACTTCCCTCCAGCCATCATCCCAACAGAGAATGAACTTTGAACATCATGGGCCGAATGGACTCGGCAGCATTATAGGAATTGGTCCACGCACTAAGAAAACGATCTTTTCCTCTTGGTCTGTATGTATATGGATGTATATATGTGGGAGAGCGATGGTGTATTGAAAATGTGGGATCTGAGCACGACGTGAATGGTATGGAATAAGGGGTGGATAATGTCCTGGGTTCAGCAGTAGCAGTCATGTTTTTCCTTTGTGTTAGCTGGTGCAGTGCTGTGTTTTGACTTCCAGCCTGAGAACAGTGTTGGTGAAGCCGATGTTTTTGGTTGTTGCTAAGTGATGTTTACCCTGACCAAGGACTTTGTGAGGCTCATGCTCTGCCAGGGAGGAGGGGAAACTGTGAGGAAGCAGAGACGGTGCGCCTGACCCAGGCTAGCCAGGGAGGTATTCCATACCGCAGCACGTCATGCCCAGGGTGGGGGGTAACTGGGAGTTACCTGGAAGGACATGGGCTTCCGGGTGGAACTCGTTTTCTTGGCCGGTGGTATCGTATTCTCTTCCCTTGTTTTTTTCCCTTATCATTGTTGTAGTTGATAGTAGCGGTGGTGATTTGTGTTGTACATTGGTTGCTGGACTGTTCTTGTCTCAACCCGTGGGAGTTGCGTTTTTTCGATCCTCCTCCCCGTTCCTCCGGGAGCGGGGAAGCGGAGAGCCCCGGTGGGGGGGGGGGACACGGACCTCGATTGTTGTCAGCTCGGCACCACTCACTGGGAGTGAGTGAACAAGTTACCTGACTGGGTTTAAACCATGACAGGTGTCAAAAAAAATTTTTTTGTTAAATGTAAAAAATTCTCCTTCTACTTCCAACACATGTGCTAGTGTAGCACTTCAGGTCTCCAACCTGTCATCCTTATTTCTCTTCCCCTACCCCCACCCTTTGGATCTTACTGTTGCAGGAAGACAATGTGTGAGATATTGGAATATTTATACCTTGTTTAGATGACAATGACTGCAATGAAAACTGAGAGAAACTACTGGCACAACATGACTGCATTCCCAGGACAGGGATTATAAAAGAAGATTGTAAAACTGACACCTTTTTTGAATCTGTTTTCTATATTGATAAAAAAATCTTAAAAGCTGGTTCCTGGGGGCACCCCTGCTGGCACCAATTGTACAAATGTTTGTATTCCAGTTTAGAAAAAGAAAAATGAAAATATTTCATTGAAAGCTGACAGTTTTAATGAACTGTAAAGGTTAGCCTTGGTTCTAGTTAGCATATCTATTCATGTCTCTATCAGTCTATTGAATTACTCAGCTGAACATGCACACAAAAGCAAAAGTAAGGAAAAAAAAAACCCAAACAAACCACTGAGAAAGCCAGCATTAATAATTCATAAATACTAGAGGCTTCTGACTATTTTTTCAATGTGTTGGAAATCTGCTAAGAACTGAATCCTGCTGGCTCCTAAGTTATTTCAGAAGCTCACAGAGCAACCCTGCCCAAGAATGTTAATGTTTCTGTAAGGGGTTAGCTACCAAAACATACTGTGGATTTTTTTCCCCTCAAGCACTTGTTCATGTTTCTTTGGATTAGTATAAGGTAAGGTTTTTCATGAAATGTTTAACTGACAGTTTTTATATTTGTATTTCACAAGCCTCTGCAGGCCATGAAAAACTCCATATTCAGCCATAATCCTCCTACAAAGTAAATCAGATTTTTTAAGAGATTCCAGATGTCAATTATGGCAATAATGATATACAACCTCCTTCTCTGCCTCAGCTGGATCAGTAGCAATGCTGCTGTTGACAGGTTAACCTATCTTAAAACTTTCTGGGGGGATAAAGTGGGAGTAAATTAAAATTTTGATTATTAACTCTTTAAATTGAAAGCTACTAACATTTTTCAGAATTAACTATGTTTCTGGGAACCAGTTACAGTGAATTTTGCATCTGTTGCCTGATAACAAATTGATTTTAGTCAGTATTTATGAGGGATTAAAATGCAAGCTTTTAGCAATTGAGATAGCTTAGTGAAATACTCCAGCAATGAGCTGGTAATAGGAGACAACACGTTTCAATACCAACACCTCCACTCAAATGGGGTAAAATAGAGACAGGTGGCAAAGGACAGAATAGAGGCTTTTTTTTCATCAAGGCTCAGCTCCCACTGTTTCAGTCCAGATACTAGCTGAGGTGCAATCCAGTCTTCCACATTGGTCACATGCTTACTGTTCAGGTAGTTGTACATGGAATTTTTTTACTGTTTGGGAGAAGACTGCAGAAGGAAGAGAAAAGAAACCCTTTTCAGTGGCAGCAAGACAGCGCAGAGTGCTTTCATAGCAATTATCATACTATAATATATAACATACTGACAACAAATAGGATCTTCAGTGGGATGCGTTGAAGATTATACCCTGAATCTGTGCCTCAAGCTTTGCTGTGCCATGAAAGCAGAGCATTGCTGGGGCAGGTTCACTCATGGCACAGACCTTATGAATGACAAACTTGCCTGTGGGCAAAAGTTTGCTGAATGGCATCTTTTTAGACTGGTGCAGTATTAAAGACTTTATTATTCTGTTCATCACCACATTAGTAAACCAGCCTTTGGGTGTTTGAAGAATCTGCATGACATGAAATTAGTGAGATGAGAAATATGATGCCATTTCCTGTGGGACACGGGGAATGTTCAGAGCTTGGTTCAACGTCGCTTTCAAATAACTGGTAATATGAATTTTGTAAGCCATGCTGATTCCCAAATATTTACAATGGTGCAATCTTATTCCCATGATGAGCTCCTGGATGAATATTTTGTGTTAAAATACATACAGGTAGGAATCTGGAGAAGAGAAATGAAATGCTTAAAGTAATATAAAGGAAAAATAACACAATTTAGATATTTAGCCCTACTTTTCACATAGAGATTTTTATTCTCCCATGAGGGCATAAACAGTCACATAATTACAAACAACAAAATTCATATCACAAGACTTCTTCATCTACCTACATTAGGAGGTCTGTTTCTCTACACTGATACCTATTATATGACTAGGTATGTGTGTCTCTAATCTACGGAGCTGCAAAATAAAATGTTTTACCTTAAATAATCACTTTTTTAATAAAAGACTCTCAAAAAATTTACTATATCTTATTAAGGGATAGCAACTTCTTGAAAATGTTCTTACTTGACTATTTATATGAGCACATATTTATTTTGTTGACTTTGGCAGCACCCTGTGTCGTGGTTTAAACCCTAGCCAGACAGCTTGTTCACTCACTCCCAGTGAGTGGTGCCAGGCTGGAAGCAATTGAGGACCCCCCCCCCCGGGCTCTCTCCTTCCCCGCTCCCAGAGGGATGGGGAGGAGGATCGAAAGAGTGCAACTCCCATGGGTTGAGACAAGAACAGTCCAGCAACCAATGTACAACACAAATCACCACCACTACCACCAATGACAACAATGACAAGAGAAAATAACAAGGGAAGAGAATACAATACCACCCACCGAGAAATGAGTCCGACCCAGAAGCCTGTGTCCTTCCGGGTAACTCCCAGTTACCCCCCACCCCGGGCATGATGTGCTGTGGTATGGAATACCTCCCTGGCTAGCCTGGGTCAGGTGCCCTGTCTCTGCTTCCTCCCGGCTTCCCCTCCTCCCTGGCAGAGCATGAGCCTCACAAAGTCCTTGGTCAGGGTAAACGTTACTTAGCAACAACTGAAAACATCGGTGTTATCAGCACTGTTCCCAGGCTGGAAGTCAAAACACCGTGCTGCATCAGCTACCAAGAAAGAGAAAAATTGACTGCTACTGCTAAACCCAGGACACTCTGTCATCCCACTTTACCTCAGATTCACTTATTACATACTTACCGTTCAACATGGCTTTAAGAAAAAGTTTTGTTGTTTTTTTTTTTTCCTGGTGCTTACAAACAGATAAAGAACACCCATGAATCTGAATGATAGTTGAAGTTTCACTACACCTAATGTTGGACTAGTTTGTAATGTCCTAACTGCTTATGTTCCAGTTCATTTAGTGCAATGAGTGAAGAAAGGAATTACTGAAATCATAACTTCTGTTTTGTACGTTGTAAACAGAATTTTCATTTCATGTTATATGAAATAACTCCAGAGAAAAAAACGACAGTATACACCAAATTTTCTGACGTGCTAAATAAAGCCAGAATTACACTTTTTAGAGAAGAAGAAAATGTATCAGCTGCTTCTTCATGTTGTGTGAATTACATTTATAAGTGTGTATTCTCATTTTGTTTTGGAAAACCTGACTTGGTCAATTGCAAACTACAGGTATTCCTTTTCTCAGCATTACAGATACTTTATCAGAAGAGAATTGAAAAGTCCTCAAAAAGACATTTTATTTTTGCACTCTAAGTTCTTAACTGATTCTCTTACTGAAGGGGAAACCTGGTTAGACAGCTGTTCAAAAAATACAGACACAACATTACAACTAAATGCACAGCAGCCATAGACAGTTTTTACGAAAAGGACAGTCTGTCCACATGCATGTTTATTTTCTAATGGCAGTGATGATTCTGTGTATTTCTGACCTGTTTGAAAGAATATGATGTATTCCTCTTACATATAGAATGTGTTTCTGAATAGCAGAGTAGGACTATTCAACAGTACCTGCTATTTCTATTGCAAGGAGAAGCTCCATTTTTATTTTTTCAGAAGCCCAGTTTATTGTTACGTTGCTAGTACTCGTGACCATTTCAGTCATAAGGCAGCTGATTCATCACATTTCTCTATATGCATTACCCATAGATTATACCATCATTGTGTTTAAATCAAAATGCAAGGCTAAATTTCCATGGGGGAGGAGGTGGGGATGGAGGTAAAAAACGTGTCACAGTTAAAGGCTACTTCTCATAAAGAGGAGAAATGGGAGAAGCTGTCACCTATGGAAAGACATTCAGGAAGCTGCAACGGCACTGAGAGGTGGCTGGGCCAGGAGGAATGAGCAGCACAAACTGTGCCATGTTGGAAAGCTGCAGCTGAAAACTTTAGCTCTACTCCCTGTTTTGAATTTGTGTTATTAAAATGACCTTCTGTGACTAAACTCTGCACTGGGCTGGATTAACTTTTTAAAAGACTTTCTGAAATAGTTTTCTTGAAGCTGTGTATCATGGTAAGTCTTAACTGAACAGGAAAATACACCGCCAAGAAGCATTCACTCTGTTTTACTTCCTGGGAGATATCCCTTCCATGAAAAGAGGAAAACAGATCAGCATTTCCTGCTCTGTTGCATTTTAAAAGGAACTGGTTTATTTTGTGATCTCCTGCAGATGGAATCGGCTCCCACAGAAGAAACTCAATAATGAGAACTACCTGGAAATTACCAGCAGCTGCTCAGCCTCCACAGATATTAACTGAAACTGTGTGGTTAATTTCTTACAAACAGCCTTGAAAAAAGATCCTTAGTGTGAATAGGATCATAAAGGCTTTTTATGGAATCTTCAGCAGTAAAAATGTCTATAGTCGTTGTCACATAGACTGAACCTAAGCTGTCTTATCTCCATTTATTCTTCAAGAGAGTTAGGATGTCAAGAGCCTTCTGCTTGATTTATATTACACAACACAAGCCTCTCTTCTCTTGGCCACTACCAGAGACATATCCTAGTACAGGTCTTAAACATGCTCTAAAACATGTCCTTAAGCTTTCCCCTTTTTAAAGAGACCTGTCTCATAAGCTGGGATTTGTCCAAGGTCCTCTTCCCTGCCTGATGTATTTTTCCTGCTCACAAAGCATTTCATTGGCCTGCTCTAAACTCCTAACCAGGGAAAGATTGATGTCTCATTTTAAAATAAGGGGTTTTTTATGACTTTCCTTCTCTTGGACAGATTTGTTCTCTTTTTTTACCTTGTTCTTTAGATATGCTTATGCTACATTCTAGAGTTACATCCATTATGCTCAAGAGTACAGGCTGGCTACATTGAACTGCAAGACAAGAACTGTTCCTAGTGAAAAAGAAAAAGAGAAAGAAAAAGGAATAGGAAAAGGAAACTGAAATAGAAAAGGGAAAGGAAAACGAAAAGAAAAAACAAGTAAGAACTGTACTTGATTCCATGTTTATCTAAGCTTGCAGTATCCCTTAGCAAAAAATTTTGGTTGGCTGTAACTTGATTACTGCAGAGGGCTTGCTATTAGCAGACTGGAAAGGAATGAAAATAAAAGAAGAAAAGTGTTAAGACCACAGATGTGATGTCCAATACAATTACCAGAGCTTTGTCTACTGCCAGACTCAGACTCAGGATCTTTGTTATGCTGTAATTAGGGAGGAGAGCTGAGGAAATTGTGGTCTATGGAAGCCTTCCACAAGTTCTCCTCCTTTGAGAGGCAGCTTGTGAGGGTACTATGAGTGAAGAGCCTGGAGGGAAGTTTACTGTGGGCTCACAATCAGGTGACCAAGCTGGCAGATGAGGATATTGCTGTACTTGCTGCTTCTGGACTTCCAGCAAGCCAGCGTGCAAACATTTCTACAGAGTATCTGGGGATGCTTTTCATACCAAATTTCATATTCTCTTCCATGGAGTCCCCAGGTAAATTCTGTCTCTGGTTTATGTTTTCCCGAATCAGTGAAGGCCTCTTTTCTTCATTTTTTCCTGGGAGTCATTCATTTTAATGGTACCTTTAGTTACTGTATTTAAGAAGCACCTAAGCACGCTCAGCAAAGCATCCTGTATCCTGAAGTAAATTCTTAGATGGCCCTTAGAAGAGGCAGTTGCCTGGTGCTGCCAGCCCACTGAAAAATGAGCACAAATCTGAGTATTTTGTCAGGAGCACTAAGCTTACTGTAAGATCAGAGACATAATTCAACAGGCTCTCCAAAAACTAAATTTTATTCCTCAACAGTTTTGTGAAGAGATTACTTTTTGTACAAATCTTCCTTGTGTTTGATAAGTCTTTCATAGTTCTTCCAAAAACTACAGCTCCCAAGCATTTCCTTTCTTTAGCTCACCCTGTACTCTTGTTCCTTTCTCCCTCTTCTCATGACTCAGATGCTGTTTCTTAAGTGTCACTGAGGTACTTGTCTACCTTATTTTACATACCAAGTTGTTTTGTTCCTTGCACTATGAAGTTTGATGGGCAGGAGTGTGTGGGTGTTATGTTCATATGCCTTGGGTCTAATTTACTCTTTATTTGGGAAACCTTTCCCTTAACAAATAGCAGTGGTCACGTGGACTTAAACAACAGCTGTATGGTATGAGGAACATTAGGAAATAGTCACTACTATATGGAAGTGATAATAAGTGTAGTGTATGAATTCTTGATAACCATTAGTGCAAAAAAAGCATTCCATTTCTAGCAGATCCCTTGTTCTGAGATGGCATCTTTTTCCTCTCTTGTGAATAAGAAGTGCCAGATTATGAATTCAGTAGCTGCCTCTTTTTCAGGGCATTGCCTATGAATCTGCCCTGCCCTGTCACTACACATTATTAGCATTAAACACACATGCAGCCCCATAAATTTACAAGATGCATGCCCTATCTGAAAAGCTTATGGTCTAAATGAGATATGAGAAATTCACAGCAAAACACAAGACAACAGTTCAAGAAAGGCACCATGTAAGGCTTATTCATGATTTAAATTAAGGAGGAAGAACTGCACAAAGAGGTACATTTTAGGAGAAATTTGAAAAAGAAGACAAAGGGCACTTGGTAGTTAGGAAAAAGAAAACTGCTCCAGACAGAGAACTGGAATGGATTCTAAGACAGCACATCAAAGGCTTTCATTAGTGCATTAGTAGGTTTCTCTCTGCCTGATACTGTTTGTTATTTCTTCAACTGTGCTTCTGCATAGTGCTGTCTGCATTTAGTTTGCTTGGTTTTTAACATCTGGTCTGTAAGACAAGGGATAGGAGCCCTTTTATTTTGTAAGTGATTGACAACTTAGATCACACTGCTTTGGAGGGTATTTATGAATGTCTTATATTTTGAAAATCAGGCCTTAAATAGATGCCACAGTCTATTTCAAATATCACATTTATTTGTTTGTTTAATGGCGGCTGCCAAAAGAGTGTTTCTACCTTGCATGTTTAAGATGAGCAGTCAGCTGTCAAAACAAATTAGCCTGGATATAAGAAATCATGTCATAATTCTATTTTCTCAGTAACACCATGTTCCTGTTTTTTGGCTTTGTAGTTGTTTTTTATTTTTTTGAGGACCTTACCTTGTGAATCTTGCTGATGTAGTAACTTGAGTAGCTCCACAAGTACTTTTGCAGTACTAGTCCTTAAAAAAATCCAAAGTGGGTTATTAAAGAGTAAGACAACACTACTGGTTCATGAAGCTGTGAGACTGCAAATCAGTAGGAACTAAAGGATTATTATGATGAAGTATATTTCCCCCATTCTTATACTTCTCCAGCAAGAAGTTCCTAATTTCTGAGGATCAGTGGGTTGGCCCTCTACCTTTCTCCACGTGGAAACTTTCTGCAAAGGAGTCCCTTGATATTCCGTTGATGTTTTGGGGCACAGTTCCAGACCTTCCTTACTTCAAGATGGCTTGCAAATAGCCTGCCCTGGCCTCAAAGGGCCACTATTTCATTACTAGGGCTTTTGGTGGTCATGTTACTTCTCTCACATTGGAGCATCTCTTCCTCTTGAATAGTAAGAAACTTCAGTCTTTCAAAGCAAAAGGAATTTTTCAAAGCGCAAGATTTCTGTAAGAAGTACATGGATGGATTCTATAGTTTCCTTTAACTTCTAAAGAATAACTTCAACCCTGGGGCTAAAAAAACATAATTTGTTATTTCAGGAACCCTCATGCTTTCAAATATTTGAAAGTCATAAATAAATATGACTTTCAAATAGAAATATGTGTATTCTTTTTGAAAGTTAGTGGAACAGAAGTCTTTGCTGGTAAATACCATCATTTGGTAGTTTTGAAGCAGACGCCCTTTTCGCACCTTCACAGAATCATAGAACCACAGGATGATTGAGGTTTGAAGGAGGTCATCTAGCCTAACAACCTGCCCAAGCAGGTCAACCTAGAGCAGGTTGCCCAGGATCATGTTCATACAGCTTTTGAATACCTGCAAGGGTGGAGACTCTACAAACTCCCCAGATAACCTGTTCTAGTACTCGCTCATACTCACAGTGAGAAGTGTTTCCTGATGTTCGGGGGAAACTCCTGTGTTTCAGTTTGTGCCCATTGCATCTTGTCCTGTCACTGGGTACCACTGGAAAGAGCCTGGCTCCATCTTCTTTGTACCCTCCCTTCAGATACTTGTGAACATAGATAAGTTCCCCCTGACCCTTCTTTGATTCACGCTGAACAGTTCCAACTCTCTCAGTCTTGTGTTTGTTCTGCCATAGATTTACTTTTCTATGAACCAAAGCTCACCGACACTATCAGGAGGGCAATTTATTAATAAAAAGTCATGGATTCAACCCCAGTGAAAATATGTTCACAACGTATATTAATCAATACAAATAGTTTAAATTGCTTTGACTTTCTTTTGAAAAGGTCCAAAGATCTCACTTTAGCGTTTACCAAATCAAACATGACATAGTTTTTTTTTTAACAAAATTTGAGAAAACAATTAATTGTGAATAAGAAGTTAACAAAAAGAAAGCTAGAAAAGACTTTTTTTTAAGGGTTGATTAAAATAATCGAGTTTCAGCTGACAAATATTTTTTCATATTTTCCTTCCAACTGCAAGAAAAATGTTACTTCTTATTTTATTTAAAAAAATACTTCATTTATTCATCACTTTTATATATACCATCATCATGCACTATGCTTAAGTTTTAGATTACTGCATCCTCAGGATGTGTGATTTTGTTAATAATCTAAACTTCTGCCTTGTCAACAATGTACATTATGCATTTGTTTTCTTCCTTGTCCCTTGTTCCCTATGAATCTCTTCTTATCTCTCTGATGATTTTAATGCTCCCTTGCCTGTTTTTAAGTAGTTCGCAGAGTAGAAAGTATGAACAGTAAGATCAGAAATGTCTCTAATATAACTCTAGTGCCCCTGAGAGCTGTTCTGTCTTTGCTTTGTTCCCCTCTGTGTCCCAGTCTCTCCCACTCCCCATTCTACTCCCCTCCCCCGACTTCCCGCAAGTCTTCCTCAGCTATGGAGGGGAACAATACTCTGATGTTTTCACTGGGTAGTAAAAAGACAATTTACTTGTTATTCAGATAATTTATTAGTGTGGATACTAAAACACCTGTACAAAAGCCCAGCTCTAAAATACTGTTAAATGTTGAGGGAAATAAAAATAATTTAGGAGGCATATAAACTGAAATCTTGAAGCCAAGACGATAGTTTTTTTCATTAGTTTGTCAAGAGAAAATTCCTGAGTGGCTTT
This sequence comes from Pezoporus occidentalis, assembly GCF_034315485.1. NCBI lineage: Eukaryota > Metazoa > Chordata > Aves > Psittaciformes > Psittacidae > Pezoporus > Pezoporus occidentalis. The sequence continues at coordinate 3,378,468 of NW_026912961.1, read as the reverse complement.
GTATTTTTATGTAGTGCGGTTGCTTACATTTTTATCAGTAAGATTTACTGGTTTTTGTGTAGAGAATATTGTCAACTCTAAGGGACCCTGACAGATTTATTTGGACTGACTGATAGTTGCCTATGTATTTTTACTCATTGTATTTAATAGAAAAGGTCACTCTTTATTGATATTTCTCCTACTGGTAGCTGACACCTTAAAAGTCTTTCAAGAGCTCTGGGAAACAGTTTCATGGCTGGTTGTTTCCTATGGAGGCATTCAGATTACTGTTACCAGCAACCAGAATACTTCAGCTATTTATGAAACAGATGATACACACATTTGAAAGCTAAATTCTTTATAAAAGATGTCATTAACATCCTCTGTTATTGCAAGTTTAGTAGCAAAACTCTTGCAATTTAATTAAACAGTAATATTTAATTTAAACATACTGATCTGTTTGCTTTTATATTTACAATACCCAGGCATGTACAGGCAGCAAATCATTCTGATGCCTAACTGTAGCTAGATATGCCAGGTGGCTAAAGAAATACACTTAAAATATAGTAGCTGACTTCTATGCTGTTTCAGAAAACTTCCGCTGTAATTTTGGGTTTATGCAATATGTTCTATATCAGTATTGTTTCTATTTCTCTGCTTTTTATATGTGCTTGGTTGTGTCTAAAAATAATTACTCATAAATCAGAAAATACTGTTATATTCTTTCGTTAAATCCAACCTTCTTCAGTATCCAATATTTTAAATAAAGACACATATCTTAAGCATCATTAAGGAAAAACAGATCTCTACTTGTTGAACTTCCACTTCCTTCTTCAATGTGCTTTAATTAAGTTCTTTCTTAAAGATGTATTGCGTTTGAAGCACTAGCTGTTCATTTACCACAGATATGTTCTGAATAGCTTTGCCTTAAAAACACTGAGATTCTTGAAATTCAGACCCACAGGACAGCCAAGCAGATATTATTAAGTATTTTATTTTCAAATGCTGGCTTACTTTCCAGTAAAGGATTTCAAATTTTTTTAACTTTTATTTAGTAGAAGATTTTGTTTATTTGAATAAATTCTAAGTTTAATAACATTTTTAGTGGGGGGTGGAAGAAGGAAAAAAAGGGAACTTAGGGCACTGAAAGCAGTTGCAGCTTAGCTCATGGAATAATCATTTTAAAAATGCGTATGGTGAGATCTTTTTAACTAATATGCTTAAATTGAAATACTTTCAGTGACTGAACAAATTTCAGATCTGTGAACACTGAGTGATGCATTCTAAGCACCACTTTGGGAAGCCTGTTCTTTTTTTTAAGGCTAAATAAAAAAAGAATGAGAAGCATACCATGCCACTAAAGCTTCTCAAATAAATTGTTGGATGCATCAAAGAAATGGTGAATCTGAGGCTTTCCTGGTAAGTGAGCACTATGATTGCAGAGTTCCATTTATGTATCATTTTCTCTGCATCGTTTTGTCTATTTTCTAGATGACACAAACAGGAAAAGACAACACATACAATTTTTAAATTGCTTCTTCTTATCTGTTTTGCCCTGTGAATTAGGATAGCTGACATCCGGTTTGGATGTAGTTTGTTGAAATAGATGTGTTCTGAACCCCAAAATATCTGTCATCAGTCAGCAAACAGTTTGCACTTGACTCTCAGGAAATGTTTCTTGTGAGAGGATGTCACATCTTTTGTTATACAGCTCGAAAAAGTGTTTATAACCCTCTATGGCTTTATAAAGCACCAACCTAATTTAAATAATTGTACAGTCATTTAGTTAATGTGCTCTTTTTTAAACTTGCCTAACTACAGTGAATGTAGTTTTGATGGCAAAAGAGTCCCTTTTATGTAACAGCATTTTTCTTCTCCCTCCTCCACCCCCACCTCACAAAATAAATGCAACACAATTATTTTACTGCTGAGAAATTAGCTCATTTGCAAATGCCACCTAGGAACACTAGAAGAAAGGCATTTATTGAAGCACTAATAAAGGCACCATGTTAGAATAATTTTATGCTGACGGGCCCACAATCACTCAATATTTTAAGAGCTGTCATCACACTAGCATGAGCTGCATGCAAAAGTACAAATTTATGCTGTGACATCATGGCACTAAAAGTATAATTGGAATAAAATTACAATGCTTCACTCTAGCATTCAGTGACAAGACAGAGCACTTCAGATGCCCACCCCAGGCTGATCCTTTGCTATGCATCACTGTGCCACATATTCTGTTAACACTTGAAGTATTATGACACAAATTTCTGAAGAGTTCAACGTGTCCTTCAGGTATTTTCAGAGAGAGCTTTCAGTGGATACTCAATGACCTGTGTTGTTAATACACAGTACACTGCACACTAGGAGAAAGCAGGAATATTATTATATCAGCAAAAGCTACCATTTTAACTCTTTAGATATGGGTAATTAAGCAAGCAGTCACTACACCATGGCTGAGGACCTAACACTATCATTTTTCAGTGAGTTAATAAATTCTAGTCATGGCCTGTGGTTAAACATTAAGATTTAACAAATGAGCACATCTGCATAAGAACTGTGAAGAACACATTTGGAAACAGTGACTAGAGGTACATTTGGGTTTTTTTTTTGGGATCTTCACACATGTGATTCTCAGACTTAATACCACACTTCCATTTTCAGATGACTTGCTTTCAGATGACTTCATCACAAATGAGTATGTGATGAAATTGACTATTTTGAGAATATCCAGTGGGCACAGAAATAGGAAGCGCTCCCAGACTTGAGAAGTGGGCAACCATAATGAGGTAGATGTTACAATGGCTTCTATGCTATATATTTTTGCTTTATTCTCTTCTCATTTCAATCCAATCACATATGTTCACAATTTTCAAAATGCATATGCCTCTTTTTTTACTGTAGAAACAAACAAGCTGAATTAAATCAAGAACATTTTCAAGACAAAGAAAAATTTAAACAATGGAAAAGAGCAGATTTATAATTCCTGTACTCTGAACCTTGATCTCTCTTGCTACTCTTTTGTGATCCAGGAATTCTGTGGAGGTAAGTAGGAATTATTACACTTGTTCAACAGCTCTATCAGTTCCTGTAAGTGGGAATTTAAACATCAGTGGAAGGCTTTCCTTCTAGAAAGAGTTGTCTTGAGAAACTGTTTTGCAGGTCTTGCCTCTGTCCTGAAGACACAGTTCTGTCTTCCTGGCCCACAATAACAATTCTCATATATAGGAGCTCTCATGAAGTGTAGCTTTGAAGCAAGTGAATCTTTCAGTCATCAAAAAATAAGAAAAGTCATTGCGAAACTGAAGAATACTTTATTCTTGTAAGATAACTGAACTTCACTTTGTTCCTTTACTGTTCATCAAAGCAGTTGCATTACCATCAGAAAAAAAAGTCTCATTGAAACAAAATATTTGCCTTTATCTTGGTTTTGTTACCAGAAGGTTGTTAATTTGAAGGTGGCAACACTTCCATCTGTTAGGGGAGTGAAACATCCAGGGTACATGGCCTGAGGCCATACTTTCCAGGAGGGATCTCTGTAGTAGCACGTCTCTTGGGAAAGTCCCTGTAACTCATCAAATCAGGTGCTCATCAACACCAAAGGTCTGCAATTTCTGTGAATAATAGCTGCTGTAAGATAAGTGAAACCCTGAGACCTAAAACTTAGTTTTACAATTTCCATTAACTTGAAAATGGAAATTAACATGTAAGTTATGTTTTTTGTTCTTTGTTGTTTTTTTTTTATTGTTTTTCTTTGGGAGGGGGGGTTTGTTTTTTTTGTTTTGTTTTGTTGGCAGGAGACCAACATGGGTCAGAAAGCACCTCATGGACAGACTGAAGATGCACAAGCAGTGGAATCAGGTATGTGCATACTAAGAAAAATATAGGCAAAATGCATGGATGTCCAAAGGGTATTTACAGGGATGCTGGAAAAGGACCCTTCATCAAAGACTGTAACGATAGGACAAGGGGTAATGGGTTCAAACTAAAACAGGGAAAGTTGAGGTAAGATCTAAGGAAGAATAAATTGCCCAGGGAGGTTGTGAATGCTCCATCCCTGTCAGTGTTCAAGACCAGGTTGGACGAAGCCTTGGGTGATATGGTTTAGTATGAGGTGTCCCTGCCCATGAAAGGGGTTGGAACTTGATGATCTTAAGGTCCTTTCCAACCCTAAGTATTCTATAATTCTTTACTGTGAGGGTGGTGAGGAACTGGAGCAGGTTGCCCGAAGAAGTTGTGAATGCTCCATCCCTGGCAGTGTTCAAGGCCAGGTTGGACAGAGCCTTAGGTGACATGGTCTAGTTGCAAGACATCTCTGCCTATGACAGAGGGAAATTAGATGATCTTCAGGTCCTTTCCAATGATTCTATGTGTAGGAATGGAATTAGAAAAATTAAGGAACTTAACACAAGATAAGCTGGAGCTGAGTTTGGTGAGGGATGAGAAAATAAAAATAATAAAGGTTTTACAAGTATGTACCATCCCCTGGTATGTAAGACAGCAGATGATGACAACAGACATGGTACTTAGCAATTCTTTTTGACTCAATCTGTAAATATAACATCTCTTCCCACATCTCTCAAGCCACTGGAACTCAAGATGAAAACGGGGAAATCAAGTCACTTCATTATAGGAGAAGATCAGGTTCAAGACCACTTGAGGAACCTAAACATAAACCAGTCATAGGACCTGATAAGATATATCCCAGAGTCCTGAGGTCATTAGCTGATATAGTTGCCAGGTCATTTTCAACCATATTTGAAGATTCGTGGCAGTCATGTGAAATACTCAATGACTGCAAAAAGGGAAACATCGTTCTTATTTTTAAAAAGGGTGAAAAGGAGAACCCTGGAAAGTACCAATCCGTCAGCCTCAGCTGGTGGCTGATAAGATCACGGAACAGAACTTCCCTGAAGACATGTTCAAAGTACATGTAAAACAGGGAGGTGATAGAGACAGTCAGCATGTCTTTGCTAAAGGTAAATCAGACCTTCTGCCACCCAGTGGCTTCAGCAGTAGACAAGGAAAAAGCAACTGATGTCACCTACCCAGAATTCTGTAAGGCCTGTGATACCATCAACCACAATATTCTTGTCTGTAGACTGAAGCGATATAGGTGGACGGATGGAGTATTAGATGGTAAGAAAATGTCCAGATGGTCATGTCCAAAGAGTAATAATAATGTCGCAGTATCACTGTGGAAACCAGTAACAAGTGATGTTCCTCAAGGAAGTCTATTGTGACAAATACTACTTGATATCTTCATCAGTGATGTAGATGGGATTGTGTACACTCTCACAAGTTTATAGATGACACCAAGCTGAGTGGCGCAGTTGATTTTCTTGAGGGGAGAGATGCCATCCAGTGGGACTTTGGCAGGCTTGAGGAATAGACATATGCAAACCTCATGTGTTCAGGAGGTTCCACAAGGCCAAATGCAAGGTCAGAGCAGTTCCCACTATCAATATAGGCTGGGGAATGAACAGGTTGACAGCAGCAATGTGGAGAAGGACTTGGGGATACTGGTGGATTAAAAATTGGACATGAGCCAGCAATATGCATTTGGAGACCAGAAAGCCAGTCACTTGTATCCAGCCCTGCATCAAAAGAAGCATGGTCAGCAGGTCAAGAAGAGCCGTTCTCCTGCCCTGGTCTCAGAAGATACCATGTGAATGCTGCGTGGAGCTCTGAAATCCCCAGTGCAAGGCATGGACCTGTTATGCCGGGTCCAGAAGAGGGACATAGAATGATCAGAAGGCTGGAATATCTCTCCTATAAAGAAAGGCTAACAGAGTTGGGGTTGTGCAGTCTGGAGAACCTGATCTGATGAGAGAGGTGTGGCAGGGGGCTTGGACTAGATGATTCTTGAAGGTCCCTTCAACTCAACCCATTCTATCATTCTATGATTTGTAAGAATCAGACAATATCCTATGTCATGAAGGATTAGCAACTCTCTAGATATATCATTTGTGGTGAAAAGTCATCATTATACATGATTGTAATTTCTATCTATATGTATCCATGGTGTCTATCAGGGAAACAGAATGTGCAGTCTGGCACATTTACTATCAGTACAACATTAGAGAATTTCTTCTCAGCATACATCTACGAAAACCTGAAAGCTTGAAAACTATGTTACTAACATCTATCTGGTATGGCAATGATTTTAGCACTTTATATATATTTTCCTCCATACTTGCATTAATTAAAAATGTTGTGGTTGATCTTTTGATGATGTAGGTAATCCATTTTTTTTTTATGTGTGTGGTCTTTCCACACATTTCTTTTTCACCCATAAGTTAGTTACTCTCTGAAACTTGCCTTCTCTGAGCATTTTTCTGTTTTATGCCTACACATTTCAAACGCCCCAAAGGCATTTTAATATTCTTAGAAATGGTCTTTGCTCAGGGGATGTGAACATGCACCACATTGACCATGGTTTAACCTCATCTGGCAACTAAGCCCCTTGAAGCCACTAGCTCACTCCCCCACTAGTGGGATGGGTGGTAGAACAGGAAGAGTAAAAGTGAGAAAACTCATGGCTGAGATACAGTTTATAGGCAAAGCAAAAGCTGCATGCACAAGCAAAGCAAAACGAGGAATTTATTCACCACTTCTCATTTTCAGGCAGGTGTTCGGTCATGACCAGGAAAGCAGGACTCCATTATGTGTAACAGTAAGTTCAGAACTCCAAACATCCCTACCTTCATTCCTTGCTGAGCACTGGCAGGGCAAAATAAGAGGCAGAAAAGGCCTTGACATTGAATAAGCACTGCTCCGCAATAACAAAAACATCCCTGTTTTATCATCACTGCTCCCAACACAAATCCAAAACATAACCCATACTAGCTACAATGAAATGGATTAATTGTTATCTCAGCCAAACCAGCACAGCATGTGTGTATAAATCTTCGTTTCTACATGTGTAATGAAATGACATAAATTCTTATTTTTACAAGTTTTGGTTAGTAAAAACTGTTTCAAAATAACCTCTTGTAGGTGTCAATATAGTTGAGTTACTAATAATGAGGACTCTGCCAGGCAGGGATCTGAAAGCAGGTGTAGGGAAACTGTATGAGAGGTAAGCCAAAAAAGGTGCAAAAAAATCAAAGTTTTGGAAGGGGAAGAGAGCATCTGGCAAGAGCATTGCACCTAGTGCAAGCCAGGAATACAAAGCAGCTGACTGTGAAAGATCATGTTTATAGAAGAATTATGAAATTGATTCTCTGACCCCCAGGTCCTGACCTTGCTCCAGCACTCCTCTGGGAGCAGTTCTGAAGCCTTCTCTCACCTGCCAAAAACTACAGTCAGTCCTACTGTCACTTACATTTATAGGGATCTGTGTGATTACACCAGAGCAGTTCTGGTCTGACCATACATTTTCCTACCCTTCATAAGTATTCATTCACGCACATATGGGTGGTGATATAGATGTTTCTTCACACTTCTGCCCAGTATTTAAAATGCTTCTTCTTTGCACTGTTTATTAATTAACAAATCTTGTATTCTTTCAGATTTGCACATCATCTGTACTCTCAGTAGTAAATCACATCAGATCCTGGCGTACGTCAAATTTAATTGAGCTTTAAAAAATTGCGAAACCAATTTTAATTTTGCTGCTAAAAAAAAAAAAAAGGTCACAAATTCTTGAAGCTCAAGTCCCAGTTAGTCTGAGATACCAGGGGGAGAGCTGGCACAGAAACTCCTTCCACATCCTCTTTCCAGTATCACACAGACCAATGTAAGAGATTACACTGCAGGAAAAATTCCATTCTGGCAGTTTCAAAGTGGGGACATAAGTTGCTTCCTTTTTGCTTTAACCCCAGTAAAACAATGTGTTTGACCTGCAAATTGGTTTCAGTGGAATTGAAATGGGAATTCAATGGGAATTCATCTGAATAAGGACTGCAAGAGCTTTGCTTATGGGGGAGTGTAAAGGGTTGCAGGCATTTCACCCATTATGTTTGCACTGATACTTGTACCTCCTCACTTCCTCACAATCCATGAAAGCCTGGCAACAGCTCTGAAGGAATTGTTGTGAAAGGACAATTAAGAGGAAACTGTACTCAAGCCCAGTGTTTGTACAATAAGCATTTATACTTACCTAAGTTGCTCCTTGTATGATATAAGGTCACTCGACGGTATTGAAGTGCAAACAAGAAGGCAGGAGAAGTATTCTTTGGGAATGGTAGGTTCGAGCTCCATATGCTTTTACAAATTGCATCACTGAGTACTATGTTTCCCAGGATGTCAACAAAAAAAAAATTAAAATGTTGTTGATTCCAGACTAAATATTACTACTTTTTTCTTTTGTTGTTTTTTAAAGAAAAGAAACCACAAAAACAACTAAAAAAAAAAAACCACCATTTTTTTTCCCTATCTCTCTAATGATTAAAAAAAAAACATTTGGTTTTATAGTTTAAATGTCGTGGGCTGACTCCCTCTATAATTAACACAAATATACACCCATCTCACCGTGAGGCCTGAAAAACAGCTATTACTTATTAATATTTAAGTTTCTTATTACTCTTTTTTAGCCATTCATTGAAAATTGTATGTTATATTAAAATTCTATGCATGTTAATAAGCATTTATTACATTTTCTAAAATTCCCTTTGCAGACATCAGTTTGTGAAGTTAAAGAAGTAATGATGTTATTAACGTCTGTCAGCCAATGTTAAAAAGATAAGCACAATAAACATAATGGATTACTACTCTACCTTGGAATATCCTATCCAGTTGTAAAAAAATAACAAAAACAAACCCAAACTGTTACATAGACTTCCAATAATTTAAGATTTGGTGTTGAATGAAAGCTTGAGACTGGCAAACTTTTCATTTCCATTTAAACAGAAATACTGTATTGGGTGAGCAGGAGTTCTCTTTTGCTCTAAAAAAATAATTAAGCATTAATTTCACTCTGTAGGATCTCTTTTCTATAAACTGTAAGGTTGGAAATCTGTGCTACTAAACCTCAAGCAATGAAATCCTAAACGTAGGCACTTAAGAAAGGCATAAAATGCTGTAATGCTTCTATAGAAATATAAAGAAACGTGACTTGCCTCCTGAACCCAGTCTTCCACCATTATCCATAAAAAAAAAAAAGCAATAGCAATATAATAAGAACAGTGAAATTTTTACTTTAATTGACTGTATGGCTTCAGTTTAGCAATTTTAATACAGAGCCTGTGAAATCATGTTGACCCTGTGGGAAAGTTCTATGCAACATGTACCACAAAACAATCTTTTGACTCAACAGGTACGATGCATAGTTGAATGCTGCCCAGCATTGGGTTCAGTCTTTATTGTTGGGTCTGACAGGGGAAAAGTCCCTTTTAGAAAGAAGAATACTTTTTCTTATCAGCTATCATGAGGACTGTTGTCTGGGTTTGATGTCATCAGTCACTGTCTGCAAAGCTTTCCTCTCCTAGGCTATGTGTACTCTATATCTTAACCCAATAACTAAGAAAAAATGCTCCAACTTTCAGCTACACGACTTCCTATTTTTAACTGATATGGCTTATGGGTCTTACAGTTACTCCAACAGCTGCTATGTCTTCATTTGCTGTATTCTGAATGTCATTAAGAAACTGCTGTTTATTGAGTTCCCTTTCCCACATTACATGCATTTGATCTTGTTTCAAGCAAAATCATAGTGATTTGTTTTGCCAGTGGCTGCATGCCTATTGGTTCTATAGGTTAGGTTTGAATCTTGTATGAATAGCTCATAGACTATACAAATTTCAGACACTGAGGGGTTTTTGGCTTAATGGGCTTGTAGACGTAATATACTGTCCCTGGTGATACTGTTGTGGCTCACAGTTAATAGAAGTTCACAAATGGATGAAATATGCTTAGTAAGACAGATCTGAATTCAGCCAAATGGTGCAATTTTTGTTATTGTTTTATTCTGGAGGATACAGAATTTGCAGATTTTCATTTCTTTGAAAGACATTTGGCCACAGAGACATAAGAGGTCAAGTAAAATTTCATAATGCCACTTAGGAAGAAGGGCAATTTTATATAACAGCAATAGGTTAAGTTTAAGAGTTTATTTATCAATCAATTCTCATTGATTCAGAAAAGGAAGCTATTTAATTGCATATTCAGTCTTCCTGGCTGTTTGTAGCAGCTACTTGGTGTAGTAGTAGTAGCTAGTGTGTGTAGCCTAGAGGGCTACCTTTTCAAAGCAGGGTTCAGAAATCACATTAGGAGTAACTGGGACTGGTCATTAATGTGTAACCCTCCAGGTGCATGCCATTGAAAAAAAAAAAGATTAACCCAAGGTGTGTGTGTCTGAAATGTTGCATCTGTACCTAAACAACAACTGTATTTGAGACCTGTTTTGCTAATGTATCTAATTTTAGCTTTTTATCTTATTTCATTGAGTGGGCTAGATTAGCTGAGGCTTCAAGAGCACCTCACTGAAGATTTAGCAGTATGGTCCTGAAACACTGGTGCACCTAAGCTCATTGACTGTGTGCTTCCTGCTGTGTAACTTGGTGACTAAGAAGCAACTCGTGGTTTTAGTAAAAGCCAGTTTAACATGAATGAGACCTTTGTGGATCATTTTGTTCTATAGGTCTCTGAAGCAAATACCAGCATGATTGAGATCTAGAAATTTGCTGTTTCATTGTAATAGGATATACATTTAAATTAGAGGTCTGTGAGCTGAAACACAGTCATGTTAGCATCATTTTCAGTAATCCACTGAAAAATCTGCAAACCCTGCCTGAATGTCTGCGCCTGAAGCGTTTAGAGACTGGATGAAGGCTGGCAACCAACATTATGTATTTAATGTAGATATTTAGTTTCTGCCACACCACCAGCAGTAAAACATAGCAAATAAATCCTATTTTTCCTTCCTTTGTAAAGCATCATTTCCACTATTATGATTTCAGAAAGATGTTATTTTCAAAGTCTGGGTTTAAATCTTAGCATGTCTTGGATGACACCTGTCTCAGTGCCTCCTTTTCCTTTTTTCTGTTTACTTTTCTCCTTTTCTTTTCTTTCTCTTTTCTTTCTTTTCTTTTCTTTTCTTTTCTTTTCTTTTCTTTTCTTTTCTTTTCTTTTCTTTTCTTTTCTTTTCTTTTCTTTTCTTTTCTTTTCTTTTCTTTTCTTTTCTTTTCTTTTCTTTTCTTTTCTTTTCTTTTCTTTTCTTTTCTCTTTTCTTTTTTCTTTCTTTTCTCTTTTCTTTTTTCTGTGACTTTTTTTTGTTTGGAAAGAAGGTAAATCCAAATTTCTTAATTCTGTCATGTAATTAAAGCCAGATATGCTCAGAATGTTTCATGAATCTTAACAAACTAAGGAAATAAATTTCTATGTATTTTTACTGTGAGATTATAAAGTGCCTCAGGACAAGTAGCATTGTGTGATAAGTGCTGTGAAAGAGCAGCTTATATCATTTTAATGTCAAGGAGAATTTCAAAGCTCTCTGTACAAGATATCTCATAGAGGGACAATAACAGAAACAGCTCTTTAGTAGGAAAACTTATATGCATGTTAATGGAGAATATTGCACAAAGTAAAATTCCATTTCATTACTTTAATAAATGCATGGAAATATTGGTTAGGAAACCCTTCATTGTTTTAAAGCAATTTAACTTTTAATTTTGTTAGAAAAAGACCTTTTTTTTAGCTGGATTTTGCCAGGGTATGAAACTATATCCACAGCAAAGGAAAAAAAAGGCAGGTGGGGTCAGGGGGAGAGTTATTCTTAATACTTAGGCTTCATGTGTTGGCTTCTGGACGCAACAGTATAGAGATACAAAGGGGGGCTTTCCCACATCAGAGTATGTTGCCCTTCTGAGACAACTGATCTGGAGGTAGATTTTTTAATTTCTGCTATGTTTTTTCTAACCTTTACCTTTTGTGAGTTGCATTGACAAGTCATTCCAACACGACATGAAATTACCCCTCAAGAAAACCACTACACAAACACTTCTAATACAACATTACTTCTAATGCAGATATGCACAGGAAGCCTCAAGGTTTCTCCATTAAATTTGAGGTTCTCTTTCATTAAAATAATGAAAGTCCTTACTTTAAAGTTATTATATTTCCAGATATATATGGCAAGAAGGGAGATAGAAGGCAGTAGGAGTGAGAGCTTAAAATTCACCACCTGCTGACGTGTGTGTATATCCTCCTCCTACCCTTGCAGTATTCCCAACCAAGCTTTCATTACAGAAGTCCCACTTGGTACTGGCCCACCTCTTCAGCATTTAAAAATCCTGTTTTAAATCTTCAGTTACTGAAATCTGAGGTAAGCTGTCAAACACAACATTACACGAAATAAGATTTTTGTAAGAAAGATATATAGTAGCATAGTGAACCCTATTCCCTTTGCTGAGAAGGGCTCAAGGAACTTGTGTTCAGCTCAGTTGCAGATTTTATGAATAGTTTTTGTTTATCATCAGTGGCACTTGTTACACCTCCATATATGTAAAATCACGAGAAATTATTCTTGCTCATTTTTTGAATCCTGTTTCTTTTAGAAGATTAGGAATAGTGCCTCAGATACTTTATTATACTTTACAATACTATACAATATTTGAAGACAAGTTCACTTTTTTTTTTTTTAATAAATGGAATCTGCAGAAAAAAGGGAGGGGTCATCCAACACATTAATCCAGACCTTTTTAAATATGTAGTTCTGAGAAGCTGTCTCCAGTTATATACCCTCATGATTTGGATTTTGATGATGCCCATAAAGATTTATGTTAACAATTTGTTAACGTTCTATGGACAGGCTCAGTGGAATGTCTAATGTAGTAGTACTGTGACTCATGCCCATGGCAAATACTTCATGTGAATGCTGTAAAGCAAAGAAAAACAAATTGAAAAATGACAGTGAGATATGAGACACTCCCAACAAACACTGACATAAGCAACCAAAAAAATATTTTAACTGTTTTTTAATTGAAAGTGTGACAGTAAATAAGTTTTCTAAAGTTCATATGTAATAAAAATTTTTTTGGAGTCCAGAAGACAAAAGTATTCTGATCCAATCTTTCTATACCCTTACAGGTGTATTTTCAGAAAATATTATGAAAAGGAGATGTGGTTAAGATTTTTTAAGATTTCAAATAGAAGACAATTAAATTGTAATCCGAACTCTCAGCAGCTATTATGCATCTTGTTCTCAGTGTACTGACATGATCTTACTTGTACATACCTCTGTTATCTGCGATAATCCACTTGATAAATAACTTACCTTGGCTTAAAACTTCTATCTAAGATAAAATACACCATAAAGAATTGGTAAAAAATGATAAAGAATTGCTAAAGAGTGATATAGAATAACCAGTGAAGTTTCTGGTTCCAGTTTTGTTTTAAAACTCAAGAAAAATAAACCCAAAAGTACCATAATAAAAAATTTCATGGCCTTTGAAACCTGATCACTCTTGGCATCTCTTTTCCTCAGGAGGTGTCAGAGTTTTTTCTTCTGTGCTGGGAGTTGTGTCAAAGGCAAACTTTTATGAGCAAACAATTTGGAGCATCAGCACTGCAAGAAACAAAACTGGCATCGGCTTCATCATCTACAGACTCAGGTTTATCCTCCAGCCCTAAAAAGCACAATGTGTTTCACATTTATGTATAGCTTAGTATTTGTTAAGGCAAATCACACTCGGTTTTTAAATACTTAGGCAATGAATAGTCAGCAAGTTCTTAATAAATATAATTAATTAAAAAGAAGTTTTAAAAAACCTGGGACTTAGTTTGTTGCTTTTGGTTTTAATGAGCTATTTACTTATTGTTGTTTCATCTTAAGGCTCTATAAATGCACGAGTGTGCTCTTCTGTGGAAAGAACTACTACTTAATGCAATAAATGTTAAGGCATTAATGCTCACTGTATCTTATTGATTTTAGGTTATTAAAAAATCCATAATGATTTGGTTTACTTCCTGTTTAGTCATGAGTGGGGCAATCTGAAGCTAGAATTGTTTTAAAGCCAAAGTACATCCAAACATACACACACTTCAGCACTAGCAAGACCCTTTGCACTGTGGACTTTTCCAGCCCCTTTACCATGTAGTAAAGTTTTATCATACCTACTGTAAATATACTGATGAAATGGTGATATACTGTTTTACTGAGGGAAAGAGAAGGTGGCAACTTATGTGAGTGATATTTCTGTACGATGGTTTGTTGGAATCACAAAACTATCAGCATTTTAGAGGGGATAAATCTATGGGTTTGACAATATAGAGTGGGTAACAGAAGTGTCAGGTAGTGTTTTTTAGTTATATGTATTTTGAACTACTAAATAGAAGATTTAGGTCAGTAGTGCACATTAGTTGATTGAAAGAACAACTTCATAGCATTAAGTAAATATAAATAAATAATGTAGAGCAGCATCTAGAGAAAAACTATTTTCTTTTCTATAGAAGCTTTTGGCAAAAAAGTTTATTTTAAAACAAAACTGAAAATACTTGACTGACACCATCTCAGTGTTTATTTATATACATACACAAATATTTTCTCCATAGATAATTATTACAGTTCTGAGATGAGGAGTTTCTATCATCCTGATTTAAAAAGCCTTAAAATAATTCATTAAAAATCTTTGCTGGGTGTGATTATTTACCTCTGAAGATTGTCTGTACAATCACTTTTTAGAAGCCTTTGATTAGTTAGAAGTGGAATTTCTGGAAAACCAGAAGAGATTATTTGAGAGTGACTTGACATTAATAATGATTTTTCCTTTTGTACGCATAAAATTCAGCTGTAACATTTTTGCTTTCAAGGAAAATCTCTTCAGTAGAAAACAAACTTTTTCTTGACAAGAAGTTTAGGAGAAAAGGAACTAAATGAGTTTTCTTACATTCTTTTTATATGTATACTATGTAAAACTCAGAAGTTTTCACATGCAAAACATTGTCAATGTGCTGTGAAAACTTCATGATAGTTTGTCACAGAACAAATGAGGTATCCTCCTTACAAACTTGCAGCAGGCCAATTTGTGCTTTCTACATCAACACTACCTCCTATGTCTTTAGATGTTGCATGCAAGACTTCCAATAACATTGTAAGCACCACTTGACTAAGCAGTACACCATATATATATATATATATATATACATGTGGTGTATATACATATATATACACACACATACATATATATACGTAAGTGGTGTACCCCTTATTCAAATAGTGCTTACAATGCTATTGCAAGACTTGCATGTAACAATGTATGCAGATGTTTTCTTAACAAATGTTTCTGAGTTTTCCATACAGGACTCTCTGCCTGGCAGTTTATAGTGTAAAAATTTTGCAGAGCTCATAATAAGGTCTGTGCTTCACAGTGGTTGAAAAGAGGTGTGAGAAGGGTATGTCTGTGGGCTAGAAAGTTCATTCTGTTTAAGAAAGGTGAGATGCCTCCTCTGCGGCTGTGGAGGAATGCTCTTGGTTCTAGAAAAATTGTGTTTAGCAGATAATAGTATCTAAAGGTGTTATACCACAGGAAAATAATTTTTTTTTCCCCATATTTAAATAAAGGCAATATATACCTTTATTCTTTGAAGCAGATGAATCTTGAAATCGGTTTTTTTCTTCGACCTTTTTTTTTTAACCTGTGTTGCATTTACTCTGCTTACATGGTAGGCAGCAGTGCCTAGCAAGTGTAATTATTGTGTATTTCCACTTTACTTTGAATTTTGGTTCAATCAGAATCCCCACATCTGACAACCTATAATCAAACAAAGGGAATACTCTGGTAGGTGGGGATTAACAGAAGGGAATTCAACTGTCATTTTGCAACAGCTTAGACCAATATGAAAGCCCATTTATGAGTCTTCCCATAAATACCCCTTTTGTTTTGTCTAATTGCTGGTTTGAATGTATCAGGCTCATCAATGGGATTAGGGTTAATAGATGTTTGGTCACGCATAACATGCAGAGGAGGAATCTGATACACACACACACAAAAATTGCACCTAATGAGCTTAGCAAATGTTTGCCATATTTTTAATGAACCCTGGGGCTGTCATTTTGAAATGCTTAGCAACTGCTTTTCCATCCTTGAAAATAGAGCAACTGAAGGACATTAATACTATGTTCACCATAAATACAGTGAGCTATTTAAAGATGCCAACTGGGAAGTGGGAACTATGACATTTTCTGTGCAGGAGCCAGTGGTACTTTACTCTTCATGTGTGTCTGACAATCCAGATGGGCACCTCTAATTTTCTGCAGAAAATGGGTGTTTGAGGAAGATCAAATAACTTCTTAAAAAAAAGCTGTTTATGACACAGCTTTCAAAATTGTTCTTCCCTTCCTTCTTTTTTTTTTTTATTACCCTTTTCATCTTGTTGCCAAATACTTGCAGAAAGGATTTTAAAAGGAAGCAGACTATTTGTTTGCATCATCTGCTCTTGAGTTTATCATTTCTGCATTTGTCATTAAGCAGAATGCTTCCTTAAACAAGTGATGTGGCAAAGAATGGGCATACTCTTGAGGACCAATTGCACAGTAGATTTAATGATCCATTAATTAACCTCTGGGACCTGTGCCTAAAACCAATGCAGGCTGATTAATGGGGACTTATTGGAGCTAACCATGTGTCATGTGGTGTAGTTATTTTGACTGGACGTGATAGAATCAGATTTTCCTTAGGGAAAAGGTTGTTTTGATATAATAATGCAAAAAGTGCAGTTCAGATGGGTTATGTCTAGAAGTAATGAGTGCTTTTTAGGACTTCAGTTGCCATAGAGGCAATGGTTCTAAGATCTTTTGTCAGCACACAGAAATCTTTTGAAACATCAGCTATAAGACCTTGGAAGGGGAAAAGAGTCTGAAAATTGAACTGGTCTTTAAATGCTTGCTCCTGCTGTGATCAGTCAAAGCAGAATCTGTTGTGTCAAGTGGGTAATGTTTTTTTTTAAATCTGAATAGCTGCAAAAAACCCAGTATCATTAGCTTGGAGAGTTCACAGATGTCACCGGACAAGCCTGTGACTTCTGAAACCTTGGGTTTCACCAGCTTATTTTAAATTAATGCAGTAAGGAAAACTTGTATACTTATTTCTGCTATACTAAAGCAGAAGTCCCAGTTGGTGTAAAACCTGAATGGGTTTAAAAGTGAGTCAAAAAAGAAAGGCCTTCAAACATATTTCATCTAATAATTCAAATATGAACATAAACATTTGAAAATCTGTAATTCTGTATTCAACTTGCTTCCATGATGCTGCCCTACATGAGAAAAAAGGACCAAGCTCCTTTTCTCTCATTCTGCTTTTAGCTGATATGCTTCTTGAAATTAGAGGGGGAAAGTACGATAACTGTCCTCACCTTTGACTTCCCAGCACACATATTTAAAAATCTGGGAAATAATATTTTCTGCTTTTCATTTATAAAATATTTTATTCAAAGAACTAAATAACTGAAGTTCTCTGTTGGTGTGCAGAGACTTTTTACTCTATCTTGAAATCAGGTCAAGACAACTAATATCTGGAAATGTTTTCATAAAGTAGTCAGGCTATGTCATACACAAAAGTATTTGCCTCATTTCAATCCCCCATGAGGAGGCACTCACCTTACAAAAAACCTCCTGTATGCTATTTCATTTGTGTTTGTGTAAAATAGACAACCGAGCTGCTCCACAAATGTGCTGCTCAAAAGCTGTATAAAGTCTTGGAACTGGTATGGCCATTCACAACTCTACAAGCTATGTATTCTCTTTGGGATTTTGGATAGAGGATTTCAGACTGCAGCTCTTATCATCGCTGACAATGTAGTTTACATGTTTTGCTATCTTATTTTTGGTACACTTTATTTCTTTTGGACTAATTTCATTTGTGTTTTCCCACTGATATTTTCATATAGGAATTGTATAACTATATAGCAAAATCTTCACTTTTCCTAAATTCTTTAGGGTGATTATTGTTTTATCATACTTTAGAAAATAATCTAAGACTGAACTTTGACAAGATCACTTTATATGCAAAGTATACTCTACATTTTCAACCTACATCATCTTAAAGAGGTTGTTCAACTCTTACAAGAAGAAAAAGCCTTTCAGTTTACATAACATAGAGGAAGAAAAATACAGTCTGACACCAAATCTGACTTTTTCACCATTTGCATTGCTATGAATAAGAGATATTGAAGAGATAATAATGCCAGGAAAAAATAAAAGGCCCTGCTGACAGTGAAGGCAGGTTAAGGAGGGACTGGACTGTGTGGCACAAAAGAGGAAGCAGGTGTTGACCTGCTGTCTTGGTTTAAGCCTAACCAGTAACTCAGAAGCATGCAGCTGTTCATTCATTCCCTATCCCCCAGCTATCCCTGGGCAGGATGGGGAGGAGAATTGAAAAAAATGTAAACCCTACAGGTTGAGATAAGAACAGTCCATTAACTAAAGTATAATACAAAACTACTACTGCTACTTATAATAGTGATGATAAGGGAAATAACAAGGAGAGAGAATATGAAACATGGGGGAAAAAAAATCCCACAATAAAACTAGATGGTGCACAATTCAGTTGCTCACCACTGATACCCAGCCTGACCTCAGCAGTGACCGGTCACTCCCCCCAGTTTATATAGTGGGCATGATGTGCTGCAGTATGGAATAACCCTTTGGCTAGTTTGGGTCAGGTGTTCTGTCTCTGCTTCCTCCTGGCTTCTTGTTCCCCTCCTCAGTGGCAGAGCATGAGAGACTGAAAAGTCTTTAACCAGGGTAAGCATTACTGAACAACAACTAAGACGTTATTAGTGTGTTATCAGCATTATTCTCAGACTAAAGCCAAAACACAGCACTGCACCAGCTACAAGGAAGGAGAAAAATGACTGTTACAGCTGAACCCAGGACACCTGAACAGGGAATATCCATACAAATGAGCAGCATAAGTCTTTCACCAAAACAATATGACTGAGGGAGAAGGTAAATGACAACACAGAGATGATCAAAAGAAAAGACAGTGAGATCGAGACTATGGGAGACCAGACATATTTTTTTTGAAATTGTGACTTCTGTAGCTATTAGTCTGGATGCAAAATAATACAGTAAGTATTTATTGACTTCATCATTTGTGCTGAGGAAGGGTAGTTGTGCGATATGCTGCTTTTCTGAGTTGAATTTTCTTCTGGACAACAGGAAGTGGATGGTTTCTCACATTGCTGTTGCTGCTGTCAAGGAAAGAGACAGAAAGGGTTATCATGGTTAGCACAGCAAATTTTTACCAAAGCAAAAAGCATTTGTTTTCTTATTTTCCCCTTCACAGCTTTTGTTTTTTTTAGATAACCTCATGTAAAACTACTCAAAGGACTTCAGGGCTTCAGTCCTGAGTTAGTGCTCCATGTGGAGTTGGTTTTCTTTGAGAAAGAAAATAAAAACATAAATACTCATTAAGCTGGGAAGGCTATTGCAAGTCAGCTTAAGGTGCCTGTACCTCTTAGTCTGAAGACTTTGTAAAGAGTGTGGTAACAGGTACTGCTCCTGCATCCGTGTGTGCTAGCCTGTACATGTGCAGGTACACACTGATCATAAGACCTGGGGAAAACTCCCCAACTTCACCTTGGATACTCTTTACCTGATGATCTCCTATAAATCAGGAAGATTGATGCTGTTGTATTGGTCAGAATGTAAAATAACCTGTCATCAGTACAGAACATGATGTGCAGAATATCAGTGTAACTTGAAATTCATAGCACTTTAGCACCTGTTTCCATAGCTACAGTGTAATGCAGACATCTGAGAGGCCAGCTCGCCTTTGCCAGGCCTGTCATTCCAGGGAAATAAATTAAGAAAGGTGATCGCAAGACCTGGATTATACAATTTCTTTAAAGTATAGCAATCAGACCTGAAATCTAACCAGGAATGAACATCAGTCAGACGAAATGGGTAAAACCCATTTCCTGTAACCTTTGAAGGAAAATTTGAATGTAGTCTCCTGTATGGTTTTTTTTTCCTCCCACAAACAGTAGTGTACATTATACCTGGCAGTTACATTTTCAGGACCATATTTTCTGATTTTTGAGAGTTTGTACTCTATTGAAGTGAAGGTTTGCAAAAAACAAACAGATGGGAAAAAGGGAGGGAGCAGGCATAGGAAAGAGATACAGTTAAGTGAATGCTAAAGGGCAAAGCTCCAGTGCCAGACAGTGATTTGCATATGCACAATATGTTTCTGTCTAGAGGCATATTTTCTCAAAGTCTGTGTGTGTATTTCTGTGACTCTATATTTATCTGTATTACTGGCAACATATGTATGGCTATGAATAGAGCTGGGGTTTGCTGAATGATTTATGATGCTGCTTATTTTTTTTTTTTTTCTTTAAATACTGGTAGTGAAAAATGATCTCATACAGGTAGGGAAATCAGAAAGAAATGCAGGCATAATTTCTCAAATACAAGGCACGGGAATCCACAGAAGATGCAGCTATATGCACATTTGTGCCTAGAGGGCAAATATATAATGTGTATGCATGCGTGTTTTCTAGGCCAGTTCATTTGAAATATGTTTAACAAAGGACTGAAAGCTGTCCTGATATTTGTTGGATTGAAGACCAAGGTTATCCTCTGCAAAAATGATTCTCTGCTAGCTAAACTTAGCTGAAAGAATTTATCAGAAGATCCTTTAAAAATTGTGTTTTGCACACAGTAATTTGTGACATCCCAAGAGAGAAGGAGGAGAAAGCTACGTAAAGGTCTCATAGCTCCTAACTGCACTAGGTAACTGTCCTGGTATAGCAGTACAAAAGGTCCATGTGGATAAATATTTGACATGATCTTAGGAGAAGGGCTGTATTACTGTCATGTTTAGAAAATGAGAATACCAGGTGTGTATCTCGTGGAGAGTGGGAAATGCATTTCTTGGCTGTTATGTAATATATCACCAAGAAATTAATGAGGACAAATCATGTTTAATTACTTAAATCACTAAGTACCAAATAACCAAGACTACTTTGCCTGACTTTAGGCAGAACTTTGTATCGATTCTTTTAAATGCAGCATATTTGTTTGGCTTTGCTTCTATAAATAAATCATTGTTCTTGTATTGGCATTAATACAATGACACTGTAATGACATAGTTGGCTTTTTATAGAACAACTCAGAGGTGAGCTGTCACCTAATGAACTGAGATAACATAACTCCAGGCTGAAATATAGCTTAAATACTTGAAGGGCATAGCCAGGTAAAATCAATGTTTCTCTTTCTGGCCATAGCAGTATTTTTTTTTCCTAAAGGTGATATAAAGAGGCATGATACATTGACTTTGACCTGTCAGGCTGAAGCTATTACAGTCTGTCAAATCAGTGATCCATAAGCTAAAGATTCTCAGTACAAGCCTTGACCTAATAAGCTGAAATGTCTTAATAAGAGTTGTTACAGACTTTTGAAAGAAAAATAAAATGGATTCTTTACAGTGCCTATGCAATTAATAATTCAGGAGTCTGAAAGGTCTCTGAAGTTACTGTTCAGAAGTAATAAGTAAATAACGTATTTTTATACACCTTCTTGTTTCTGTGATTCTAAAGGTGTGGATTTTCTTTTTTAATTTCCTGCAAAATTTCCAGACAAAATAATGTCTCTAAAACCACATTAGGTTTGGCAGTCATTCATAATTCGTCAAAGGAAAAGCTACCTGGATCAATTTACAAAATACATAGTTTGGAGTATTTTTCCATTTTGTCCGTTCAGAAAAAAGTTAATTATAACTCATATAGCATTGCTAAATATACATTTGAGGATTCTGATGGTTTCAAATTAAGTAAGCAACCCTGTTTGTCTCATAGTTTAATCCAAAGCTAATCTTACTTCAATCTTAGTTTAAACTGCAGATAGTATAGACACTAAGTCATCATTTCCTCTCAAAGCGCTGTGACGTCACTGCTTCTTGGGAGAAAGAAATTAAAGTAAGGGCAACAGTTTAGGAAGTTCCAATGTCTTTGTGTGATGGGAGATACCAGCATATTTTAGAGTAAGATACTAGTCTAGTTCTTTGGATGACATTATTGCCTAGTAACATACTAAGGAACGGTTCAGCAAAGATAGGTCTAAGTGAAAGTCCTGACATTGATGAAAATTTTTTGTGGTCTATTTGTCTCTGAGTTCAAATGTTGTGTCTGTTTGTCCCAGAAATCTATACAGTAAAATAATGAGCTTGTAAGAAGGAGGGGTGGTGTTGGGAGAGTAGCTTTGTGATAAGGTAATGATATAACATATGTAAAATATTTTAATCCACTCTGAATGAGAAACAGAAGTTCTGAAAAATGATTTTGAAATTTTTAATTAAATAACGATGAAAATAACAGAGATAAGGAATATTCTGTGGAATTCAGCACTCCAGATTGTAGTAGAGACTAAGAATGTACGTGTTTACCAAAAAAATACTAGAAAAATTAATTGAGGATAAGTCCAACACAGCTATTAAATATGGGGACCAGCAAGTCTGTAAAACATAGTCACTCATTGACATGAAGATATGCCAGGGAAAAAGACCACATCATGCATATTTTCTTTGTTTTATTTTTTGCTCTGTGTTTGCTTCTGGTTACCAACAGAGACAGGATGTTAGGCTAGATGGAACTTTGATCCAAGAGATGGTAATCATTATATGGAAATTCTTGGTCCTGTAATTTTCTGTGCCAACTTTCCTTTTTCTATTCACATTGCTACAAAGAGGGTAGTTTAGGTGTATAAATTTGTGTTTCCTCACAAATGTGGGAAAAATAGAGGAAAGAAGAATGCTTTTTGATGTAGTTAGGGAAGAGGACAACAGAGATTTACTGTAAATTCAGATCCTAATATGTCATTTATCTTTAGAATTTATTAGACTCAATAGTTCACTTTAAACACTTTTCTCCTAATTGTGCAAAAGTGAATGGACTGGGATTTTAATTTCTAAAAAAAAAGATCACTTTTAAATTTTTGGATTATTTCATTGCTTTGAGTTATGAGCACATCACAATTTTTTTTGTGTTAACTATCTAGGTAATTTCATACTAAAGAATGGAATCACCGTTTCATGACAAAAGACAATTTTGAAAAGAACATAAGGTGGAAATAAATTAATAAATTTTCCATTCAAGACTGAACTGTCCAAAGAATAATTATAAAAATTAAAATACATAAATAGATCTAAAAATGCCAAGAGGTATGAATTACCATTGCCTGCGTATGAGAATAAGCAATTACACAAAATAAACCTAATACCACTGTTATCACAAAATTCAGGTCACACAGTTTTCCTCAAGTGTCATAGGCAAAAGAGTAAAGGTACTATTTGTTTTCTGGGAAACTTCCTAGTTTAATCACATTTTATCTTGGTCACAAGAAATTCAATCTTGAAAGCTATCAGAATTACATTTTGAGAAGTAAAAAATTAATAGATATTCAGGCACTTCATTAAAAGATTTATGTATCCGGAGGGATGTCAGTAAGTTGATAGGGAAATACTTAAGCGAAAAAAAATTAAAATAGTTAATAGTTAAAATAGTTAATGTTGTTAGTACTTTGAAATGCTTTTTTTTAAAGAGGCATAAATTTGGGAAGGTATAAAAGGAAATCTAGAAACATACTTTCACACTGAATAGAAGACCAGTAAGTTTTATAAAGTTTTATAAAGATACCTGTACGTCTCAAAAGACGAAATCTCTTAGGTATTTGTTTCAGTCTGTAAATACCTAACATAGTTTGTCTTAATTCTTAGGTCCATAGGAGCGTTTCCAATCTCAAAAATACCACTTCCCAGCCTTTCAATATGCTTCCATCATGAAATTTTAGTGAGAAATTTTGAACCTGTTGCAAGTGGAGGGTAGTTGGAGTTTATTAAAAATCAGGTGGAATTTCTGATACTTCCCACATAAATACTTAAATAGAGTTAAAAGACGTCCTGAAGGACTTCTCCGCTTTGAAGGGCATCCTGAATATATTATCTACACCTGCAACTTGCAGGTATGGTAAAATGCAAACTTATAATAAATATCTTACTTCTTCAGTTCTTATTACTTTTCTTTCTCATTTTCCCAGTTTGCTCACCATATTCAGCTTTTTATTTGACCAGGCTTTTGTTACAGACCATTTAAGAAGGCAGCAGTTGGCACTGTTAATAATTGTGGCAGATTTTGGCTCTTCCTAATGGCTTCAGATAGTCAAGACAGACTATCTCTTGCAGCACTATTTCAGGCTGAGTGGCAGGAGGTCACACATTAGCCTTTCTTCATAGGCTTGCCTGTTATTAAGCAGTTTTCCGTCAGCTTTCAAAATGGACCAAAAAACCCCCCAAATCATTAAAAAAGGGAACCCAAGCCAAAAGGCAGCTTGTCCAAAGCTCCACTCTGGCCAAAAATGTTTGGCATTGCCTGCTTCAGACTTGCTATCAGCCAGGATATTGACGGACTTAGCTTAACAGAAATGACTGCCGTTTCACAGAGGACACCACAGCCAGCACTTTGCAACACAACCTTCTTCCCCAGTGTAGCTGAGGAGCAGCCAGCCGTCCCCTGAATTGGGAACAGATGGCAAAATGGAAAAGACAAAGCTTTTACTACCTACAGCTACTGCCAACAATTCTGTAATACCTTTGATCGTATTCAGGCACTTTGCTCTGCCCTGGTCCCATAACTTACTGGAGTGCTCAGAAATTCTGCTGCTCCTTTTATTCTTTAAAAACAGAGGCTGACATTAAAATTTTCTTTTGTTCTTTTTCTTTCCCTTTTTTTTTGGTGTCTTCTTGATTTATGAGTAAGAAGAAAGAGTAAAGGAAGCAATAATTTCCAAGGACATGAGATTTTGTAAGGTTGTCTCCTAGCCTCCTACCTCAGGTTCAATCTGTTTAAATAAATGGCATGGCAGTAAAGGCTGGAGCTGGGCCTTGTTCCTTAATCCAATTGCTCAAAGTCAAAATGTGCCAGAGGCAACATTTGGTGACAGGATTTAAAATCAAAGACCTCTCTCTCCAGCAGTGCTGGCCAAAAACCAGGGATGCTTGCTGGGCTGGCTCTGCAAAGGTGTCGGAGGCTCTTGCCTCCCTGGCTGGCATAGGTCACAAGGCAGCTACCAATGTTATTGAGCATCACTACTTTTCTCCTTAAAAACAAATAGCTGGACAGCAGCAGCTTTGGAAAGACAAGCAAAGGGCTGAGGAGTGCTGGGACTGTCTTGTTTGATATAAGAATCACTAAATATCTCTAAAAATTTGTGAATTCTTCACGCCTTTCTGGCACCAAAGTAAACTGGTGCTCGGAAATGGCAAAACTGAGTGGACCATCACTATTTCTCCCACTTTACCCAAAAGCACAGTATTTCCCAAAGAAAACTAAACTTCAAGCAAAATTTGACATAGTGTTTTTTCACAATCCTATGCCAAGTTCAACAGTCAGAGCCCTGGAAAGATTCATTGCAGTACTATAAAGTGGAGTTGGAACTTGAGTTGACTCTTAAGGTTCTTTCCAACCCTAACTGTTCTATGTTTCTATGACTTAAGGACCTAATCTCACTTGTCATTCTTTAGGATGAGAAGTCATCCCAGGTTGCCTAGAGCTGATGAGAATGTCTAAAAATTTTAACAGCCCTTTCTACCGGCTGAGGAAGGAAAATGTGATGATGTCTTTCCAGTTTATTTGGTAGTGCTTTTCCCTGAATTCTTCTTGAATTAGTTACAGTTGCATTTCAATATTGATTTGGAAACAGGGCCTAAAAGAATACAAATATCTGAGTGAACTTGTGCCTTCAGAGTTTGTAACCCATGTTGCAGTTTGGTGGAGTATGTCAGTGAGTGTGTTTTCCAAGAATTTATTGAAAAGCAAGTAGACAAACACACATATGATTAATCTACAGAATGAAAAGCCACAATTAAAGATCAAATCAAGTGGAAACATTCAAAATAGTTAAATAAGCAAACTGAAACTAACTCATCATTGTGTGAAGTTGAGGTTATTTTACACAGATTTGTATTAAGACTCACTGTGGGGGATTTGGAATCTTAAATTGGTAAAAGTTAAAAACTCAGTCATACAGGCCATCCAGTATGTTGACCCAGTTAGGCGAAGTATATATGTCTTTAGGACTCAAGCAAGTATTCTGTACATGCTATCTTACCTGAAGAGGTAGCCCAATGAAAATCCCTTGATTGATGTTAAGGAAACAGTTCAGGCACTTTCAGCAACTCTGGTTTACAACTTTCTATCATTGACGCTACTTTCTTTGGGGTTTTATTCTTTAGTGTGTAAAACAACAAAGCAAAGGTAATGGATTAAGAACAACATCTTTAACTTATAAGAATCTATTAACTCATTTCATGGCAATTTGTCATACAGAAAAATCTTTTAGGAAGCTATGTAAGAATTCTTCCTCACAGAGATGTGCATACATCTATTCTCTGTATACAGACATACAAGTGACACAATAGAAATAGATGTTTTATGGAAATCAATTTTTCTCAAGAAACTTACAAAAATGTTACTTGTTATCTGAAACTGAAATTCTGTTCAGGTCTGTCGTGGTTTAAACCCAGTCAGGTAACTTGTTCACTCACTCCCAGTGAGTGGTGCCGAGCTGACAACAATCGAGGTCCGTGTCCGTCTCCCCCCGCCCCGCCTCCCCGCACCGGGGCTCTCCCCTTCCCCGCTCCCGGAGGAATGGGGAGGAGGATCGAGAGAGTGCAACTCCTACGGGTTGAGACAAGAACAGTCCAGCAACAAATCACCACCGCTACTATCAGCTAAAACAATGATAAGGGAAAATAACAAGGGAAGAGAATACGATACCACCGGCCAAGAAAACGAGTTCCACCCAGAAGCCCCTGTCCTTCTGGGTAACTCCCAGTTACCCCTCACCCCGGGCCTGACGTGCTGTGGTATGGAATACCTCCCCGGCTAGCCTGGGTCAGGCGCCCCGTCTCTGCTTCCTCACAGCCTCCCCTCCTCCCTGGCAGAGCATGAGCCTCACAAAGTCCTTGGCCAAACCAAAATATCCTTGTTATCAGCTCTGTTCCCGAGCTGAAAGTCAAAACACTGCACTGCACCAGTTAACACAAAGGAAAAACATGACTGCTACTGCTGAACCCAGGACATTATCCACCCCTTATTCCATACCATTCACGTCGTGCTCAGATCCCACATTTTCAATACACCATCGCTCTCCCACATATATACATCCATATACATACAGACCAAGAGGAAAAAATCATTTTCTTAGTGCATGGACCAATCCCTATAATGCTGCCGAGTCCATTCGGCCCATGATGTTCAAAGTTCATTCTCTGTTGGGATGATGGCTGGAGGGAAGTCAGGGCCAGTCGCTGGTGACCTGGAGACATCTAGTTGATGGGCTATAAAAGCATTACACAGCAGGCAACAGCATACAATTGAGTTCACTGGCTGTTTTCCCCTAAAATCAAATCCCCTTGAGGTATACATCGGACTTCCCCATCTTCCCGCATTACCCACCAAGTATATCCAGGTCCCTGAGCAAAAGCAATCCCACGAATGGGTTTGCCTTTACCTGAAGCAGGAATTACCCAGACTGTCTTCCCCAGCAAATTCTTCATATGCACCACGGGAACTTTGTCCCCCTCTACAATATGTAAAAGTTCTGACTGGGCTGGGCCGGCCCTGTTGGCAGATCCTCTGGTGTTGACCAACCAGGTGGCCTTTGGTAAGTGTGTATCCCAATGCTTGAAAGTTCCCCCACCCATTGCTCTCAGTGTAGTTTTTAACAGCCCATTGTACCGTTCGATTTTCCCAGAGGCTGGTGCATGGTAGGGGATGTGATATACCCACTCAATGCCATGCTCTTTGGCCCAAATATCTACAAGGTTATTCCGGAAATGAGTCCCATTGTCTGACTCAATTCTCTCTGGGGTGCCGTGTCGCCACAAAATCTGTTTCTCAAGGCCCAGGATGGTGTTCCGGGCAGTGGCATGGGGCACAGCGTATGTTTCCAGCCACCCGGTGGTTGCTTCCACCATGGTAAGCACATGGCGCTTGCCTTGGCAGGTTGGTGGCAGTGTGATATAGTCAATCTGCCAGGCCTCCCCATATTTATACTTCAACCATCGTCCTCCATACCAAAGAGGCTTTAACCGCTTGGCTTGTTTAATTGCAGCACATGTTTCACACTCATGAATAACCTGGGCAATAGTGTCCATTGTTAAGTCCACCCCTCGGTCACGGGCCCATCTATATATTGCATCTCTACCCTGATGGCCTGAAGTGTCATGGGCCCACCGGGCCAAAAATAATTCACCTTTACGTTGCCAATCTAAGTCCATCTGAGCCACTTCAATCTTAGCCGCTTTATCCACTTGTTGGTTGTTCTGGTGTTCCTCAGTGGCCCGACTCTCGGGTACATGGGCATCTACATGACGTACCTTCACCACCAGGTTCTGCACCCTGGCAGCAATATCTTTCCACAGTGCAGCAGCCCAGATGGGTTTACCTCTGCGTTGCCAGTTGCTCTGCTTCCATTGCTTCAACCACCCCCACAGGGCATTTGCCACCATCCATGAGTCAGTATAGAGGTAAAGTACTGGCCACTTTTCTCGTTCAGCAATGTCCAGGGCCAGCTGGATGGCTTTCACCTCAGCAAACTGACTCGATTCACCCTCTCCGTCAGCAGTTTCTGCAACTTGTCGTCCAGGACTCCATACAGCTGCCTTCTATCTCCGATGCTTTCCCACAATACGGCAAGAGCCATCAGTAAACAAGGCATACTGCTTTTCACTTTCTGACAATTTATTATATGGTGGGGCCTCTTCAGCGCGCATCACCTCCTCCTCTGGTGACATTCCGAAATCTTTGCCCTCTGGCCAGTCCATGATGACTTCTAGAATGCCTGGACGACTGGGATTTCCTATTCGAGTTCGTTGTGTAATTAGTGCAGCCCATTTACTCCATGTAGCATCGGTTGAATGATGTGTAGAGGAGACCCTGCCTTTGAACATCCAGCCCAGCACGGGCAGCCGGGGTGCCAGAAGGAGCTGTGCTTCAGTGCCAATCACTTCCGAAGCAGCTCGAACCCCTTCATAGGCTGCTAGTATCTCTTTCTCAGTTGGGGTATAGCTGGCCTCAGATCCTTTATATCCCCGACTCCAAAAGCCGAGGGGTCGACCTCGAGTCTCCCCTGGAGCTTGCCCCTGTTCCAGTGCATTCTGGATCAGTCCATGGCAAATGGTAGGGCTGTGTTTCCACCCCTGGGGCAGTCGGTTCCAAGTGAACTGGACACCCCTCCAAGTAAAAGCAAACTGTGGCCTGCACTCTGCTGCCAAAGGAATTGAGAAAAATGCATTGGCAATATCAATTGTGGCATACCACTTGGCTGCCTTTGACTCTAGTTCAAACTGAAGTTCTAGCATGTCCGGTACGGCAGCACTCAATGGTGGTGTGACTTCATTCAGGCCACGATAGTCTACTGTTAGTCTCCATTCTCCATTAGACTTTCGCACTGGCCATATGGGGCTATTAAAGGGTGAGCGGGTCCTGCTGATCACCCCCTGACTCTCCAGTCTACGGATCAGCTGATGGATGGGAATCAGGGAGTCTCGGTTGGTGCGATATTGCTGCCGATGCACTGTTGTGGTCGCAATTGGCACTTATTGTTCTTCAACTTTCAGCAACCCCACAGCAGAGGGATCTTCTGAGAGACCAGGCAAGGTGGACAGCTGCTCAATTTCCTCAGTCTCCAAAGCAGCAATACCAAAAGCCCACCGGTACCCTTTTGGGTCTTTGAAGTACCCCCTCTTGAGGTAGTCTATGCCGAGAATACATGGAGCCTCTGGACCAGTCAGATCTGTTCTTATCTCAACCCCTCGTGCCCCACGTTGGGCGCCAAAAAACGAACTGTCGTGGTTTAAACCCAGTCAGGTAGCTTGTTCACTCACTCCCAGTGAGTGGTGCCGAGCTGACAACAATCGAGGTCCGTGTCCGTCTCCCCCCGCCCCGCCTCCCCGCACCGGGGCTCTCCCCTTCCCCGCTCCCGGAGGAACGGGGAGGAGGATCGAGAGAGTGCAACTCCTACGGGTTGAGACAAGAACAGTCCAGCAACAAATCACCACCGCTACTATCAGCTAAAACAATGATAAGGGAAAATAACAAGGGAAGAGAATACGATACCACCGGCCAAGAAAACGAGTTCCACCCGGAAGCCCCTGTCCTTCTGGGTAACTCCCAGTTACCCCCCACCCCAGGCATGACGTGCTGTGGTATGGAATACCTCCCCGGCTAGCCCGGGTCAGGCGCCCCGTCTCTGCTTCCTCACAGCCTCCCCTCCTCCCTGGCAGAGCATGAGCCTCACAAAGTCCTTGGCCAAACCAAAATATCCTTGTTATCAGCTCTGTTCCCGAGCTGAAAGTCAAAACACTGCACTGCACCAGTTAACACAAAGGAAAAACATGACTGCTACTGCGGAACCCAGGACAAGGTCTAAAAACGAGGATCATTTGTTCTTGGACAAAAGTGTCTTAGTTGCTTATTTCTTGCTCAGTGTGGTCTCTTCAGAAAGGCAGTGACCATATAGCTTTCTCTCCTCTTCATGACAAACAAGGACTGCTTTTCTTTTGCACCTCTTTTTACTCTTTGAAACTAATTACCTAGCGTCTGCTTCAGAGTTGTTTCTAATTGATTCAAAATAGGAAAGGTGAATGTATGTTTTCTGAACCTAGTCTTCTACCTAGTTTTTAAGCATTTCTAAGCAGTCTCTAAGCATTGCATCTCCATCACTGGGAAAGTATTTAATCAGATCTGCTTAAGTTTGCCACAGAACAGATTTCAGTCTAGAAATGTAAAACAGAAAAGTGGAATTAATAAACACATACATTTTCTTTATCCTCATGTTTGCTTCCATGTTCTAGGATTTAGAATTATAGAATCATAGAATGGTTAGGGTTGGAAAGGACCTTAAGACCATCTAGTTCCAGCACCCCTGCCATGGGAAGGGACTCCTCACACTAAACCATCTCATCCAAGGCTCTGTCCAACCTGGCCTTGAACACCGCCAGGGATAGTAGAACATTCATAAGTTTTTTGGGCAACCTGGTCCAGTGCCTCACCACCCTCACAGTAAAGAACTTCTTCCTTACATCTAACCTGAAATTCCCCTGTTTAAGTTTGAACCCATTACCCCTTGTCCTATCACTACAGTCCCTAATAAAGAGTTCCTCCCCAGCATCCTCATAGGCCCCCTTCAGATACTGGAAGGCTGCTATGAGGTCTCCACACAGCCTTCTCTTCTCCAGGCTGAACAGACCCAACTTTCTCAGCCTGTCTTCATACGGGAGGTGCTCCAGTCCCCTGATCATCCTCCTCATCCTTCTTTGGACTTGTTCCAACAGTTCCATGTCCTTCTTATGTTGAGGACACCAGGACTGCAGACAATACTCCAGGTGAGGTCTCATGAGAGCAGAGCAGAGGGGCAAGATGACCTCCTTTGACCTGCTGGTCATGCTCCTTTTGATGCAGCCCAGGATATGGTTGGCTTTCTGGGCTGAGAGCACTCACTGAAGCCAGCTCATGTTCATTTTCTCATCGACCAACACCCTCAAGTCCTTCTCTGCAGGGCTGCTCTGAATCTCTTCTCTGCCCAACCTGTAGCTGTGCCTGGGATTGCTCCGACCCAGGTGCAGGACCTTGCACTTGTCATGGTTAAACTTCTTAAGGTTGGCATCAGCCCACCTCACAAGCGTGTCAAGGTCCCTCTGGATGGCATTCCTTCCTTCCAGTGTATCAACTGAAGGACATAGCTTGGTGTCATCGGCAAACTCGCTGAGGGCCCACTCAGTCCTACTGTCCATATCACCGACAAAGATGTCAAACAAGACTGGTCTCCCAACACTGATCCCTGAGGAACACCACTCATTACTGGTCTTACATTATTTTCTAAGTAAAGAATTGGGAAGCAAATAAAAAGTAGATTAAGTATTTTTATTTTAAATCAAAAGCCATTGAAAAAGCTATATTTGCTGGGAATAGTTTTATTTATTATTAACAATGAGTTTTCTAGTCTTATCTCTAAGCTTGGACTATGATCTTTAAGTAGTAATTGCTGCAGATTTTCATATATTCTAGTGAATTATGTGAAAATTATTAGATCATACAGCTCTTCTTCAAAGATAATTTCTGTTGTAGACACATGAGGATTAGTGCTGTGAGTCTTCATAGTAAAATTCAATAAAATTATGGCGGAAATCCTGTCACTAAACATCAGCTGCAGCTAGATATTTGAGCTGGTATAAAACAGAGGAGTTTTCTTGTATCTGTATGTACCTGATATGAAAAATAGTTTGACATTTTCTATCATTATTTTTTCCATTCAAACATTAACCCTTTTTTTTTTTTTTTTTTACAATAAATGCTAATTTTCTTCCTCAGCAAACCATTATCATGCAGGAACGGTTAGAGTTTTTCACAATTGAGAAGAAACACACATGTACAAAAAGCATACAATAATGAAAGGCGTATTCACAGAAAAACAGCTGCAGCATTTATTTACTATCATAAACTAATAAATTTATATAGGTAAATAAATTAATTGCTTCCTGCTGTCCCTAGAGGGTAGGTCCACTTACTTTCTTCACTGAAGAGTTGATGGATGATACTCTAGTCTAAACATAGCGGCTGTTCAGATACTTCCAAGTGCAATGGACCTTGTTGCAGAGGGGTGGAGGGACAGGATGTTATGGAGAATCCTCTTGGTGGTACTTACAAACCTGGTGAGTCTGGCTGTGGATGTGGGGATGCCTGATTATCGACTGAGGTTCCCAGATAAGGTGCCATTTACAACCACAAGTACACTGGTGGGCTGTAAGTGCCCCTGACATGTATGAATACTGGAAGAAAGGCTTCAACTGGGTTAAAGAAAATTACCAAAGGTTTGGTAAAGAAAATTTGTAAGACAGAAATATTCACTCCTGCTTAACTTTAAAAGGTGTGTCAGGACTAAGATTGCATGAAGGGGGTTTATAAGCATTGTGCTGTAACTAATTGGCTTATCCAACATGTCAGTATGACACGTGCTAAACAAAGTTGTGAGAGATGGGAAAATCTTGGTAAAAAAGCTCTGATATGTTGCTTATTATATAACTTCTATTATATGTATTTATGATGTAGTATTACTTATCTGCTTGAACAATGACAAAATATTAAGCAAAGAACATCTCTAAGCATGATTTTTTTCCTATTATGTCTGTTGCTAGCATTCATCAATGGCCTTTGAGATGTTCTCACACCTAAAAATAAAAAAAAATAAACGGTTTAATTGAATAAGCATTTAAAAAGCTGCTCAGTTGCATAGTAATGGTCGCATAAATGATATGTACTCAGCCTCTATGCTTTACAGCAAATAGGTACCAGCAATTTCACTTTGCAGGTGATATTCTTAAAATCCATTTCAACTGCAATGATTAATCAATAGTGATCATTTGTTTCCTACTGGACAAATAAAAAAAATTCCCAGATTTGAGGAGACTAAAAACAAAGCTGTTTTTTTATATTTGATTTTTCGTATATGTTTTTTAATCAAATATAAAAAAATGGGATCAAAGGAATGTACTTTAGTGTGTACAGGAGTGAAGTAACTACTGTGCTTAGTCCATGTTATGTATCAGGTATATCCACATGCTTTAAACAAAGAAGAAACATTCACTGAATAAATAACTTTGATTTGATATAGAGAGCCTTTCAAACTTATTTCCACTAAAAATATTTTCTCCTAGTTATAATATAAAATTGGATATATGGCAATGAAGTTTTCTTTTGTTAACTATCTTGTAATAACAGTCCAGAAATCATTCTGAACATACCTCTATTTTTTTTGAACAACAAATATATGCGTGTGACATGTAAATTC
Organism: Pezoporus occidentalis; assembly: GCF_034315485.1. Classification (NCBI taxonomy): domain Eukaryota; kingdom Metazoa; phylum Chordata; class Aves; order Psittaciformes; family Psittacidae; genus Pezoporus; species Pezoporus occidentalis. The sequence goes on along the minus strand of NW_026912961.1, from coordinate 3,344,696 downwards.
TTAAGTCTGATAAGCTTCCATTAATTCCACCTTCTTTACAACTATTTTATGTAATAGTTGTACTAGAAAATATTCTTTTATGCAGCTTTTAAATGGGATTTTAAATTTAATGAAGTGTATTTTATATATTTGTATATATATATATATATATATAAAGTCCTGGAAGACTTGGGACTTTTGGGAAGTGCAGTAAACATTTTCCATGGGAAACCTACTGACCAAAATACTGAAGTATGTAATGCCACCTTTACCTAAGTCTTTAATAGTCAGACTAGCCATCCACAAGGTACTCAGTTCTCTGAGTTGAATGACTGTCATGGTTTAAACCCAGTCAGGTAACTCATTCACTCACTTCCCCCCCTTTCTTGCCCTCCCCCTGCTCCCGGAGGGACAGAGAGGAGAATCGAAAAGAATGCAACTCCCACGGGTTGAGATAAGAACAGTTTAGTAACTAAGGTATAACACAAATCACTACTGCTACCACCAATGATAATAATGATAAAGGAAATAACAAGGGAAGAGAATACAACACCTCAGCACCAGCCGACAGATAACTTGCCCCCCTCAGCTCGACCAAGCACCGACCTCCTTCAACCCTGCAGTCTCCCAGCCCTTCCGGCTAACTCCCAGTTACATCCTGGGCATGATGTGCTGTGGTATGGGATACCTCTTTGGTCAGTTTGGGTCAGGTGTCCTGTCTCTGCTTCCTCCTGGCTTCCCCTCCTCCCTGGCAGAGCATGAGGCTCACAAAGTCCTTGTCCAAACCAAAACATCGCTATCAGCTCTGTTCCCAGGCCGAAAGTCAAAACACTGCACGGCACCAGCTACCAATAAGGAGAAAAATGACTGCTACTGCTGAACCCAGGACAATGACACAGGTAGGAAGCTGATTGCAGTTCCCATAATCCAGGAAGAAGCAGTTAGAGACCTCCTGCTCTGCTTAGACATATACAAGTCTATGGGGCCAGATGGACTACACCCAAGAGTGCTGAAGGAGCTGGCAGAGGAACTTCCTAAGCCACTCTCCATCATCTATCATCAGTTCTGGTCTAAAGGACAGGTTCCCCGAGGACTGGAGGTTGGCCAATGTGATGCCTCTCTACAGAAAGGGCAGGATGAGAAGCCCAGAAACTACACGCCTGTTAGCCTTGCCTCAGTGCCAGGAAAGGTGATGGAATGGATCTCCCCACGTGAGATCGCGGAATGTGTGGGAAAACGCAGGGATCAGTCCCAGTCAGCATGGGTTCATGAAAGGCAGGTCCTGCTTGGCCAAACTGATCTTCTGTGACAAGGTGACCTGCCTGGTTGATGAAGGAAGGGATCTAGGTAGGTGTTGCCTATTTGGACCTTAGTATAGGATTTGACACTGTCTCCCACAGTGGTCTCCTGAAGAAACTTCACAGGTGTATTCTTCGCTGGGTTGGAAACTGTCTGGGTGGCTGACCCTAGAGACTGATGGTGAATTGCTGAGGTGAGTAGCTTGAGAGAGAATGCCTTCAACACCAGAGCTGGGGCGGGGAGAGATCAGCCTCTGGGAGCCTCAACTCAGAGTAGCAAGAGCCACCGAAGGAGCTAGAAGTCCTTGACAGGACCTGCCCAGGAGCCGGCAGCTCAGCTGACAGGAGCAGCTGACTTACAGGGGGCGGAGCCAGGAAGAGCGGCACCAGCCCTGGCTGGTTAGAAACCTGCCCCAGGGAGCACAGGTGGGTAGGAGCGAGGCGAACAGGGTGGGTTTGAGGCAGTTTGTGCAGCAGTTCAAGCAGGATGGTGAGCACTCACCTTATCACCAGGGCCCGGTCTTGGAGCCCTGCTCTGGCTGCCCCGGCGGTGGCCAGCGTAGGCATCCAGACAGAGCCGACGAGAGGGGAGGCTGCAGTGCAGAGCTCGGGGTGCAGAGAGTGCCTGCACTGGTCTGGTGAGGGGAGGGTGCACAATGGGCAGGGCTGCAGTCGGTGCTCCCTGGTGGAGGTGCTCCTGCAGCAGGGGCTGAGCTGCGGGATGCTGTCCATAGGCTGCAAGATGTCAGGGAAGCTGAGAGGAAGCAGGAATGCTTGCTCCAGGCCCAAACTGTGCAGGAGCCTCAAGTGTTCACTGTAGCTCATGTAGGAAAGAAGGAGGCCACTAACTCAGGAAGCTGAGAAACAGCAACAAAAAACAACAGACAAAAAAAAAAAAAGGAGGAAGGGGACAGCTAAAAGCAAGGGGCTTCCTCCTAAACCTGTTGTCCCCACCAAGAGCCGCTTTGCTGTCCTGCAGGGGGCTAATGAGGAAACACACTTGCACCATGAACAACCGGCTGATACACCAGTAAAGAAGATCTCTACTGGTGCTGCCAGGAAAAAGCGACGGGTCTTGGTGGTAGGGGACTCTACTTTGAAAGGAACCGAGGTACCCATCTGTCGGCCTGACCCAGTCTCAAGGGAGGTGTATTGCCTACCAGGGGCAAGGATCAGGGATGTGGCAGAGAGGCTGCCTGCTCTAGTAAGTCCCACGGACTATTACCCACTTCTGGAGATAGATGTGGGTGCTAGTAATATAGATAGCAGTAGCCCACAGAACATTAAGAAGGACTGCAGAGCCCTGGGAGAGGTGGTTAGGGGCTCTGGAGCTCGATTGTCTTTTCATCAATTCTTCAGAACAAAGGGGAGGACCTTAAAAAGGCTAGGAGGATTGGCCAGGTTAACAAATGGTTAGAATGGTTGTGCCATAGTCAGGCGTTTGGGTATCTAGAACATGGGACTCAATTTAGTAGGCCAGGTCTACTGGGGGCTGGTGGAACTAAGGGGATGGGCAGCTTTGGTAGGAGGCTTGCCAAGACTGGTCAAGAAAGCTTTAAACTAGATGTGTTGGGGGAGGGGGGCACCATTCCATCCCAACACACCCAGTCAGTTGCCAACATCTATAATAAATGCTCAGTGCAATGGAGAGATATTCCAGCCTCTCTAGCCAGCAAGCTGGCTTCATTTGGAGCTCGGCTCAGATGCCTCTATACAAATGCCCATAGCATGGGGAACAAACAAGAGGAATTAGAGATGTGTGCACGTCTATGGGGGTATGTTATAATAGGCATCACAGAAACATGGTGGGATGGCTTCTATGATTGGAGTGTTGGAATGGAAGGTTACAGGATCTTTAGAAAAGACTGGCCTGGCAGGCGGGAAGGGGGAGCTGCTCTTTATGTTAGGGATAGGCTGGAGAATATGGAACTCTGTCTGGGGGCAGGTGGGCAGTCAGTAGAATGTTTGTGGGTCAGGGTTAAAGTGAAAACAGCTATGGGAGACATTACTGTAGGGATCTGTTACAGACCGCCTGATCAAGAGGACTCTGTGGATGAGGACAGATAGGAAAACCCTCATGCTTCCAGGCTCTTCTTCTCATGGGAGACTTCAACCACCCTGATATCTGCTGGAGGGACGGAACAGCCTAGCACAAGCAAACCAGGAGGTTCATCAATTGTGTGGAAGGCAACATCCTTCTGCAAGTTATAGAGGAGCTGACAAGGAGAGGTGCTATGCTTGACCTCATGCTCACCAACTGGGAAGGACTGGTTGGAAATGTGATGCTCCATAGCAGCCATGGTTGCAGCGATCATGAGATGGTCAAATTAGAGATCCTCAGGACAGTAAGAAGAGCGTGCAGCAAGCTTACTGCCCTGGACTTCAAGAGAGCAGACTTTGGCCTCTTCAGGAACCTGCTTAGTAAGGTTCCATGGGATATAGCCCTAGAGGGCAGGGGGGCCCAAGACTGTTGGTTGATATGCAAGGATCATCTACTACAAGCTCAGGAGTGTTGTATCTGCACTAGAAGGAAGTGCAGCAGGAGGGCCAGGAGACCTCCTTGGACGGATAAGGAGCTCCTGAGGAAACTGAAAGAAAAAAGAGTCTTATAAAAAGTGGAAGCAAGGACAGGTGGCCTGGGAAGAATACAGGGATGTTGTCTGGGAAGCTAGGGACCAGGTTAGGAAAGCTAAGGCCCAGTTAGAATTAAACTTAGCTAGGGATGTGAAAGGTAACAGGAAGGGATTCTGGAGGTACGTAGCAAATAAAAGAGACTAGGGAAAACGTAGGCCCCCTCCGGAAGCTATCAGGAGAACTGACTACCATAGATTTGGAAAAGGCTGAGGTTCTCAATGACTTCTTTGCCTTGACCTTCACTGACAAATGCTCGGACCACACCACCCAAGTCTTGGAAGGCAGACGCAGGGACTGTGAGGATGAAGACCTTAGGCTCACTGTAGGAGAGGATCTTTTTTGAGACCATCTTAAGAACCTGAATGTGCATAAGTCCATAGGACCTGATCAAATCCATCTGCGGGGCCTGAAAGAGCTGGCAAATGAAGTTGCTAAGCCACTGGCCATCATATTTGAAAAATCATGGCAGTCAGGTGAAGTTCCAGTGACTGGAAAAAGGGTAATATAACCACCATTTTCAAGAAGGGGAAAACGGATGACCCAGGAAGTTACAGAGCTGTCAGTCTTACCTCTGTGCCTGGTAAAATCTTGGAGCAGATTCTCCTGGGAAGCATGCTAAGGCACATGAAAAACAACAAGGTGGTTGGTGACAGTCAGCATGGCTTCACTAAGGGGAAATCCTGCCTGACCAATTTGATGGCCTTCTATGATGGGGCTACAGAACTGATGGACAGGGGTAGAGCAGTTGATGTCATCTACCTGGGTTTGTGCAAAGTATTCGAAACTGTCCTGCACAAGATCCTGGTCTCTAAATTGGAGAGACATCAATTTAATAGGTGGACCACTCAGTGAATAAAGAACTGGCTGGATGGCTGCATGCAAAGAGTTGTGGTCAGTGGCTCAATGTCCAGCTGGAGACCAGTAACGAGTGGTGTCCCTCAGGGATCGGTGTTGGGACCGGTCTTGTTTCACATCTTTCTCGCTAACATGGACAGTGGGATTGAGTGTGCCCTCAGCAAGTTTGCTGATGACACCAATACGCTGGAGGGAAGGAATGCCATCCAGAGGGACCTTGACATGCTTGTGAGGTGGGCTGATGCCAGCCTCAAGAAGTTTAACCATGCCAAGCGCAAGGTCCTGCACCTGGGTCGGAGCAATCCCAGGCACAGCTACAGGTTGGGCAGAGAAGAGATTCAGAGCAGCCCTGCAGAGGAGGACTTGGGGGTGTTGGTCGATGAGAAAATGAACATGAGCTGGCTTCAGTGTGCGCTCTCAGCCCAGAAAGCCAACCGTATCCTGGGCTGCATCAAAAGGAGCGTGACTAGCAGGTTTAAGGAGACGAACCTGCCTCTCTACTCTGCTCTTGTGAGACCTCACCTGGAGTATTGCATGCAGTTCTGGTGTCCTCAACATAAGAAGGACATGGAAGTGTTGGAACAAGTCCAGAGAAGGGCCACCAGGATGATCAGGGGACTGGAGCACCTCCCGTATGAAGAGAGGCTGAGAGAGTTGGGTCTGTTCAGCCTGGAGAAGAAGGCTGTGTGGAGACCTCATAGCAGCCTTCCAGTATCTGAAGGGGGCCTATGAGGATGCTGGGGAGGGACTCTTTATTAGGGACTAGTGATAGGACAAGGGGTAATGGGTTCAAACTTAAACAGGGGAAGTTTAGATTTGATATAAGGAAGAAATTCCTTACTGTGAGGGTGGTGAGGCACTGGAACAGGTTGCCAAGGAGATGGCTGGTCTCTTCTCCCAAGAAACAAGTGATGGGACAAAAGGAAATAGCCTCAAGTTGCAGCAGGGGAGGTTTTGAGAAAATATTGGGAAAAATTTCTTCATCCAAAGAGTGGTCATGTATTGGATCAGGCTTTCCAGAGAAGTGGTGGGATCACAATAACTGGAAGTGTTAAAAAACTGTGGATGAAGCCCTTAGTGACATGGTTTAGTGGTGGACTTGGCAGTCCTGGGGTAACAATTGGACTTCATGATCTTCAAAGTTCTTTTCCAGCCTAGTAATTCTATGATTTTGTGATTCTATGAAACCACTGTTCACGTGCCAAAAGAAACCAAGATAGCAACTTTATCATACTGCAAAACCATACTGAAATTATCTAGAGAAAACTAGCAGAAAACATCTAGGATGTTTTTCCTCCCATGTGCACTTGGAACAGCTGACTTTTTAAACTGACTTTTATAAGTAAGGCCTTAAATCCCCAGGGCATTAATTTGCATGACATTTCCTTGTTTTGTGTTTTTATTTTCTCCTCCTCTTCTGTTTCTTTTTTCTTTTCTTTTTCTTTTTCTTTCTTTTTTTTTTTTTTAAATGTACCCAGGTGTCCTTTCCCAGAGAAGTCCAGAAAATTCTGTAGATGTTTGCCTTTCAGCTTTTTCTTCTAGCTATATGGCTTTGTTTATTTACATGCACTTTTGCTAGCAGCCTAACAGTTGTATGATTTCTGGAACATGATCAATTAAAAACTTGTGTTAAGGGATAACTATCTGCTTCTGACATATTTTATTGAATTTTGATTTAAAATGAAAAGGAGCCATGGACTTCAAACAATACGCATTAAAACCACATCTGCAAAAATTACATACGCACTTTCTTGCTTCTGCTGCTGCTTAGAACTGGAACCTAAAATAACACAAATGAAATGCAACACACAGCAAAGTAGTATTTTTGTATTGTAAATTAATTTTGTAGTACCCAACTGCATGATCTTGTGTGTCTTCTTAGGGATAGCAAAAGAATGAGCTTTGAGGTTTAGCCCTAAGAAGACGTGCCCTTTACATATAAATCAAGATCATTCATATGCTGATCAATAAGACAAGACCTAGAGCAACTCATGAAGGACTTTTGTTATAATAAATCGCTTCTCTCACATAATATAATCAGCACAAACTGTTCGAGGTCCTTTTCTGCAATCATCATGGAACCATCTAGATGTGTGTGCACAATAACAGGAAATGGGACAATAAATACAAAGAAGAGGTCCTTTACTGTTTCTCAGACAATCTGGAAGTAATTCAGCTAAACAAATGGATTTCAAAGTGTTTACTTTCTGCTTTTCCTCACTGCAGCATAGGTGATTATTTCCATAGACACATAAAAGCCAGGAGTCAGAAGAAAAAAGACCATGCTCACGATTGTTTTAAGATTAAAGAAAAACCCCACCCCAGACATTAAGCAATGCATACATGTTTTCAGTAGCTGAAACCTGTGCTGTATTGAGGCTTAAGTAAAAAAGTATGAAGTCAAAAGCTCCAATGGCAGATCAAGAAAGAAACCTCACTTATCTGTTACAAAGATCTCAGGTAACTCCTGCTGTCAGGATTGCAGATTCCAGGGAGACAAAAATCACGCAGTCCAAAAGCTTGAAAGGTATTTTTTTTCCATTTTAGAAGTAAATTTACACTTGTACTTTTGCACATTTGCACATATCTAAGCATGTGCATGTTGATAGATCCTGATTTCTAAAATAGTGAGTGAACAGGCAAGAGTGGGAAGGAGCATTACTTAAATTGCAAACTGTGATCTAAAATCTGTAAGTTTCCCTTGCAAAAATCATAGTCATGAAGAAATTCATGAGGGATGAAAGTGCTGACATTTGCGTAAACACCTTGCTATTTAAATCCAGAGTTGCCATTTAAATCCATAAATAATAGTAGCATGTAAAATATCTTATTAACATAAGTTTTAATGACTTCAAAATTCATGAGTGGCAGAATGGTTGATTTACAAAGGTCATTTGTAACTCAGCCCTGTGGAGAAGGACTTGGGGGTGTTGATCGATGAGAAACTGAACATGAGCTAGCAGTGTGAGCTTGCATCCCACAGAGCCAAACATATCCTGGGCTGCATCAAACGGAGTGTGACCAGCAGGTCAAAGGAGGTGATCCTGCCTGTCTGCTCTGCTCTCGTGAGACCTCACCTGGAGTATTGTGTGCAGTTCTGGTGTCTTCAATATAAGAAGGACATGGAAGTGCTGGAGCAAGTCCAAAGAAGGATGAGGAGGATGATCAGGGGACTGGAGCACCTCCTGTATGAAGATAGGCTGAGAAAGTTGGGGCTGTTCAGCCTGAAGAAGAGAAGGCTGTGTGGAGACCTCATAGCAGCCTTCCAATATCTGAAAGGGGCCTATGAGGATGCTGGGGAGGGACTCTTTATTAGGGACTGTAGTGATAGGACAAGGGGTAATGGGTTCAAACTTAAACAGGGGAATTTCAGGTTAGATGTAAGGAAGAAGTTCTTTACTGTGAGGGTGGTGAGGCACTGGACCAGGTTGCCCAAAGAAATTATGAATGTGCTACTATCCCTGGCGGTGTTCGAGGCCAGGTTGGACAGAGCCTTGGGTGAGATGGTTTAGTGTGAGGAGTCCTTGGCCATGGCAGGGGTGTTGGAACTAGATGATCTTAAGGTCCTTTCCAACCTTAACTATTCTATGATTCTATGATTTAGAAAAAGTGAGCATAATTTACATATAAAACCTCAGCCTATTGTGTGTTCTCCTTATGAATCACCATTTTCAAGAACATTTTAATTCATATTAAATACCCTGTACTTTAAAATAAACTCTCAAATTTTGTATAGTAGCAGTATAGAGCCACGGAACAAAGATGGGGAACTAAGACTATTAAGAGGTTATTTTGTGCCCTTTTTTTGTGCTTTAAGTATAACAGGGCATGGAAACTAGGGATAGATGGCTTTTAGGGAGAGCAGGGTAGAACACTTTGATAAGAATAGACCAGTATATAAAAAAATCAGTCAATTTTTTGAAAATTAGGGGGTTTATATCTTAAAAAATAGTGTGATTTTATTAATATCTTCCCTTATTTGTTATGGGCTCTTTGAAGACCTTAATTTGATGCACAACCACTGATTTTTTTTAAATACAAAATTTTGGTGAGAGTGGCAAGAGAGAAATAACAAATTCCTATTCGCTAGTAAGAATAAGCATAATTTTAATAAAATAAAAACAATCCTAGTAAATCATAGAATAGTAAGCATTCTCTGCAGTTAATAACTTCCTCTCTGTTTTTCAACTGCAGCTTCACTGTAACTAACATAAACACTTAAATACTGACAGAGAATATACATAACTATTGTTGCTTGTTTATTATCAACATTTTATATATTCAATCCTCTTGAAAACTATAGCATGTAACAATGTCTAATAATTTGTTTGCTAATATTTCTATGCTAATAAGTCTTGCTTAATCCATGCTAAACTAAAAGCTTTGCTCTTTTTGTATTACAATTGACACACCTATGCAGTGTTGTCACCTGAGTAAAAGACTGAAAACAGTTCACTATAGCAAATAGGTTGAGTTCATTCGCCTGCTAAAACATTAGATGGATTAAACAAAAAATAAGGAGAGTAGAACCTTTTGAAAGCCATACATATGCACACGCATGCTTAAGAATTTGATTTGCTTGCACGAAGTAGGTCACAGTGCTGCTTTGTGTTTTTAGTCTATTTTTCAAGGCTGAGTTGAAGTGTAGTGATAGCCTTTTGCACACAGAAGAAGTTCTTTCCAGGAGTAGTCTTTCCTGAAGTATTCCTTGAATTTTCTGTTTCTAGAGAAAGAAATTAAAATAAGAAGTCCAATGTTCCCTAAGTTTGTAAATTTCATTTGAAACATGACATTTCAGTGAATTAACACATGCTGGCATTAAACGCAGTTAAGAGACACTCATTAGGTATCTCACCTTGACTTATGTCAGTTCTAGAATTAGCAGTTGACTCAAGGTCAGGGACAAATTTTGATTGTTCCTTTTTTACACTCAGAATGCAGACTACCCTCTTAAAGTTTACACCACCCTCCACCTAATTTGCAAATACCAAAGCCACAAAACTATGTATTAAGTATAACACTTGATGCATTTGTTAACCTATATTTCATTCTTTTTTTAGAAAATAGTATCTCCCAATAATTTGCTTCTGTATCTTGTAAACTTGTCATTCATTTGAAGAGTAAGAATAGGTAAAATGTTAAGTATTTTATGGACACTTAAAGAAAAAACAAGTTCAGAGGGGGAAAGGTGGGTTTATGCAAACTTTTTCTTTGGAATTCAGGCAGGAATGTCCTTCAAAAATGCTAGCTTTCCTTGTCTGTGATTTATTAATTATTTTTGATTATTTTTATTATTATAATTTCATTTTTTTTTCTATGCTGGTTAAAATAGACCAATGAATGTGGTAGGTACTGATTCAAAATTTAGACAGCATATACTTAAGGAATCAAAAGCAAAAGGAAATATTGCAGTGTTAGGTAAAAAATAATGCTAACATTTATTTGTCTAAGCAACTGAAAATTTGATTTACTGTATTCTTCTTTTGCATGTTTTAATATATTGTATGACCAAATTAAATGTATGTATTTGAAACTTGGCATTCAAATAGCTTCTCAGAAGAATTCCTGTGTTTGATCAAAACTGACTTTTGTTTATATTCTGTGGCCATTATTTGAAGTAAAAATGAGTAAAAGCTGAAAAAAATTTGTCCCCATGTCTGTGGTAATAAAACTTTAATTTCTATTAAACTTTTCTCTAGAAAAAATCACAGTTGTGTCTTGGAGTTCCAGTATTTTCATATGTAATTAATTTAAATATAACATAAAAGCAACAGACCCCAGATGAAATAGACAATTATCTTCTTCATAAGTTCATTAAACCGCAAACCAAGGCCATGCTTAGAGTCTGGTCTTTATCTTTCTTTTAGTATTCATCTTTATTTGTTTTTCTTGGACTGTTTTGAGTGCTTAAGGGAATCAAAGGAAGAATGTTATACAAGGAAGAGAAATGCAATAAAATACATCAAAGAAACATACAGAGTTGCTTCTCATGCAAGGATAATAAGTGGTTTATATTTTCCTTTTTTAAATTTATCTTCAAATAAGGCCTCATTGCCAGTAGTCAAAAAAAGCCTAATTTGGGAAACAAAGTTTCTCATTACATTTTTTTTCTATTTGTGGGATAGTTATCCTGCAGAAACTGCTGAGAGCCACATGCCTTTGTGTATTAACAGTGTAGAATATTAGATGGTCTACAGATCTCGAGCATCTCTACCTATCTCATCTCTCATTTCTCCTAAACTCCACTCTGCAGTCATACTCACTGCATGAGGGCATCCTGTTTATGCTCTATAAGGTATTTGTTCACATTTTCTAACTCCTTTCCTTTTCTCTATGGTTAGATCAGACTATGTGTAATACATCAATTACATTGCTAAGATTATCTTCTCATAAAAGGTATTGTTTAGCTGTCCCAAGAATAGCAATATAATATAGTTGAGGGAAATAGATAGCAAGTAAAGTAATAGATTTCAAGACCAGAAGATGCTACAGTGATAAATGGCAGAATTTTCTCAAGTGGTTTCTGTTTCAAGTTTGTCATTTCCTGTTGAACCAGAGCATGGCTTTTAGAAGAGTCATCAAGGCTTGATATAAGGATATCAGCTGACAAAGAATGTAAAAGGTTCTGCTGCTTAATTACCTCCACTATAGAAATGCTATCTCTATAGTAGTTTAGGTTCCAGTTTCCACTTCCTATTATGTTTTTGTCACTGTCATTTTTAAGACTATTTTTTCTCATTGATTACTTCTGCTTGTAGTGAACTTGATTGAGCTTTTATAATTTTTTCCAGTTTGCCAAATTTTTTTTTTTTTAGTATTAACAGCTCAACAGGCTACCAGAGGATGGCAGAGAGTATGAAAAAAAGCTGAACATCTCCTGACATACAAATCAGATGTAGGCTTTAAGACTGATACACGACTGCAATGTCTCTTGTTCTGCATCAGGTGGGTTGCAGCTTCTGAGAAAAGGGCTGAAAAAGCAGAAGAGTAAGAGTAAACATGCCGTAGGATGGAGTGCTGCTTGTAGGCACCATAAGAGAGACAAGTGCTTCCTCATGAAGGCTTTGGTTTAAAGGGAAGGCTTTGGTTAAAAGGGAAAGGTGGTCCTTTATCTTTCAATTTACTTCGTCTGTAACGTTGAGATTATCTTATTCTTAGAGATAAGAGAGAGATAGTGTTTTTTTATTTGAGGAAAAATAGGTAAAGCTGATGATTTGTTGTTGCTGTTCCAATATAATTCTGTCTTTCAACTTATGCAATACTTAGGTAAGCAGACAATATTTGTTTTTCATTCTTTCTCCTCTGTCTCATTTCTGCTATACAACACAGGATAGTATTTTTGACGCTAACAATTGTATTTTTCTTTATGAGTTAGTGTTAAGCATATTAATGAGAATTTTTGTCTTCTGCTTTCATTTTACTAAACGCATAGTAACAGTCTTACTGAGATAACTGCAATACATTAATAAGTCTTTCAGGCTCAGAAAAACCTTATTGCATTTAGAGTTCTTGTTTAGAAATGACCGCAAATCAACAAATTTTATATGAAATGACATTGAAATGAGCTTTCTCTTCTTTTACGGAAGACTGAGAAGTCTAATTCAGACTACTAAAAACCAGAATAGCCTTAAATGCAATCTGCTTCTCTCTCAAAGAGAGAAAGCGGCTGTCACTAGCCGCTCTTTCAGCTTACTCTATGAATAGGATTAGAGAGACTTACAGAGTATGGAAAAGTAAAAAGAGGATAATTTAATCACGGAGGAAAGATATCTTAAATGTCTTCTCAAAATACAAGAAAAGAGGTAACCAATTCCTTTTTCCCCTAAAACTTACATTCAGGATGAATTTATATGGCAATTACTGAGGAAAAATAATTAAACACAACATTCTAAGTTTGGCCCACAGCAAATATTTATGGAGAATGCACAACCCTCTAAAATAAATGATTTTGACCTGTAATTCTGTGGTTCTTGCTTATAATCTAATTATGATATATAGATGCTAGAGAATGGTTGGAGAACCATAAAACAAAGCTGAGCCTTATTCCCCCCCCCCCCCCCCCGACCCCCCCAGTTTACCTACAAATAAGAGACAGCTTATAATTTAATTATAAGGAACATTAGGAAGCACATAATTACATGACAATGAAATTCTTGCAAAGAAAATTCTTTGCTGGTACACTGGGTGAAGCGTTCCCAAAACCTTTCCTCCCTCTTAATTTCTATGTTTACTTGGGCAAGTAAGCAAGTTTCACCTAGATGAGATAAAGGTTTGAAGAAAGCAATGACCATGTCCATTCCATATAATACACATATCCATGCCCTGTACAGGCTGCTGCTTGTTATAACCTGGAGCATCCAGAAATTCAAGTCCTCTGATTGACAAAATATCACTCAGTGTCTGACAAGCCAGGAAAAGCAAATCTCACAGTTCAGTGGTGTGCTGCCACATGCGCTTCAAGCAATTGCTGATGCTAGAGTAAAAGGTAAAGCCACAGTGGTGATGCTAAAGGGGGTGCTAAAGGGGAAAAAAAAATACAACACTGGAGCTGTAGAGTGAATCTCTGAAACAACGCACAAGAGCAATCATTAAAGCAGTAAGGAGCAGCCTTCCAAGTCACCAAAGCTGTTTAAGAAGTGATTGCAGAAAATGTGAGGGAAAAGTAGACTAGAAAGATAGAAAGCTTCTATGAGAATAGAATAGATGTAGAGATGGAAAAAAAACACAGGCTATTCTATTAAATCATGACATCAAAAGGAAATTAAAATAGTTATAAAGGCAGAAACTAAAATTATTGGTGGTGCAGTGGACATCATATAGTATTTTGCAGTGCAATTAGAATGTCCTATTAAAATTGCTTCTTATATCCTTCTGTCCTTTTGCCTGATGTTTAGTGCAAACAGATTGAGGAGCATGAAGTATATATAGAAGAATTTGGCTTAGAAATAGTTACACTGATGTTTCAAGTCATTGTTTTCACTATTTCTGCTGATCAGTATTTGAAATTAAGAACTTTTGTATAGGTTGCTTTCCAAATGTACTTAATAGAAAGGATCTCTTAACACATACACAGAATTTAAGCCAGTGTAAAAAAGCCCTAACATAACCTTTTTAGCTAATGTGTTCCACCTCTTCCTGTTTAGGATGTACTGTTTGGTATCACCTAGCAAAAATCTTAATGAGCTTGTCCTCCTTATTGTCTGCACACACATTTAGTTACTTTGCTACCACAGGATAACCTTGCTGCCCTGACACATCCTACATGTGAGTTATGCAGCTGCTATTTCTGTTAATTTTCTTAATGCCAACATTTAAGTGCTCCACATTCAGTCATAAGACAATATTTCACACATACATAATTAGCATGGTTAATAAGTCTTGTGATAATGAAAGGAAGCTGATATGTGCGTGGTATGATAGGCAATAGCTTCTCAAGGATGCTCTATTTCCAACAGATTGCTTGCTTGTTTAAACTTTAGAAAATACTAATACTTCTTACTGAGTCCTTGGAATAGAATTTTCTTATTTTGAAAATCAAAATTGTGATTTTTTTTTATTCACTATTAGTGCTTATGTTCCAAAAAACCTCTGTGTGTGTAAAAATGTGATGATTTAGGAAGATTTTTGGTTTTGTCATTCAGAAAATGATCATGAGCTGGTTGCTTCTCTACAAGTATGCTATTTAAAATAATTTTAGTGTAAGAGAACAAATGATAGTTAATAATTGTTGTAGATATGGTTGGTTTTCAGATTCAGAGTCTTCTCACTATTAGATTAATTAACTCACTAGCTTGGTGAGTACAAAACTTAGAGATTTGATGTGTGCAGCTGTCATCGAGGTAACAGACTATACAAGGCAACACTTTAGGTCAGTTCTACTTATTCATGTACAATCAGGCTGAATCACATGAATAAGTTTAAATCTTCAAATTTTATAGGAAATCACAACTGTTGCAAAATCTGTCTTCTACGTGCTTAGTCGTCAAACTGTTGCGTTTGAAGACTACCTTATTTTAAAATACCATGTAAGTGACCACACTTTATGGGAACTATTAGTATTTCACATGAGTTTAGAGATCATGATTGAAATTGTTTTCCAGTGACCTTCCTCAACAGGTTTAGATAGAAAGTCTTACAAAATACTTAAAATTACTTTTATGATTAGGAATATATTTTTAATAATTTACCCACAGATATTTCATTCAGCTAAGGAATCCTTCTTTAGACTTCAGTAGCACTCGATAAGAGTTCCAGGGAACACAGGAGACCTTGACAAATTTTAGGTTTTGGAAAAATTAATCCAAAACCTCAAATTCTTTCCATTTATCCCAGGAATCTTTGTAAAGGGCCGGATTTTTTCTTCCTTTACTTATTTGAGGAATCTTAACAAGTCATTCTTCATCTCCCCTCCTGTCATTTATTAAAATCTCCTTTTAATGGTCCATGTGTATGTGCAAGTTGAATTCAGGTGCCTAATCCTGAAATCTTAATATGCAACTTTTTTTCATAAACAATACAAAGAAGTTGACAGGCCTGAAAGGGGCTTGTGTGAAAAGATAATTAAGTGCTTTAAAGAGTGTCAAGAGTCAATAGCTCAGCACTGTCAGCATTCTGGAGTGTTACAGGCTGTAATTAGATGGCATGGAGGTGTAAGGGATGTTTGGCAGTTTATTTCAGCATGATCTCTAGGGTAAAAATAAAGAGCTGTCTCAAAATGAAACACTATGAGTGAAGAGAGCAGGAAGATTAAAACCGCACACATGCTTTTTAGCAACTTACACAAATTGCTACTTTGTGAAGATGCCACCGTTTTCAAAATCCTCATCCATCGATCCAGTCAGTTTTCTCTTATGCCCTAAATTTCAATTATGGTGTTACTGGTACTTTCTGTTTTTTAATTTTCCATTTTTTTTCCTAACTTGCACTCCCTCCTGTTTCATTATGACACTTAGTGAGTGGCCTTTCATCAATAACGTCTTACACAACAAAGCACATGTTGTTACGAGGATTGGCAAACACTCCTAACTGTGCTGGGTCAGAAACAAGACACAGCCAGGTGACACCAAGTACTTGAAAGTTGCCAAGAAAGCTTTAATAAGCACAGAAACTGAAATCGTACTGTAGTATTTGTGTAACAGAGCCAATGTACATGACAACTTTGCAAGAATATATATATATATATATACTTTTTTGTTTATGTTTCCAAACATTCTGCTGTAACGACAAAAATATTAGCTGTTTAAGAAGTTACCTAAAATGGATAGAAAAGCAAACATAAGTGGCTTTAAACTTGTGTTTAAAGACACCAGTGAAAATAACTATCTCTGCAAAAATGACTGCATGATTTCATGCAACTAGTCCTAAAACAGACAAGGCAAAAGACTTTCACATCCTGATATGTGACCTTTATTTCAAGATCTGATCCTAAGCAAAATATAACAGTATTTATATATATATAAAAAACAATAAAATTTGACTTACCAAATTACTTGAGTAAAACTTTCAAAAGCACCTATTTGATTTAACTGTTTAAATCATTCAATAAGACCAGCTTGTTACTTGATTTCTGGATTGTGTACTTCTGTGACAATATGATAAAAATGATAATTTACTTTCTTTCTCTTTCACTCATGAACTACTAACCCTACCCCTCACATTACTACAGCAGCAACCATCACCATCTTGAAATCCCAAGGATTTTAATTCCTGTTCAAGATAAAATGTGTTATACCTATTCCTTTTGAAATGTTAGAAACTCAGATTTTATACTGAAAAATAATTCCCACCATAACTCATGGTTTTGACTGCAACTGGTTTTATGCATATAGTATTGTAATTAAAGGTTAGCTGCATGAATTCATGTGATTGCAGTTACTATTATTAAAATATCAGTAGTCCACATTCCATTAGCATTCTACTTGATAGTTAGAAGTAAGCAGAAATAAAATATTAGGACTCTTAAAGCAAGAGATTACCAATTAGTGGAATTCTCCAATGGCACAAAATTATTATTAATTATAATCATCATCATTATTCAAAAAGCAAGTCGTCTCTGGGATACCTGATTCCTTCCTGTACTGTTCTCCAGTGTCAGCCTTATCTGCTGTTAAACCCTGAAACAATATTTGTATTTGTATTAACTGCATAGCAAATGAAAAGTTAGTACTGCAGGAAAGTCATGAAGTGGAGCTGAGCTTTGTTTAGATAAAAGTTTTTTACCCTTTTTCTTCCTCTAGAAACTTCACAAACTGTTTAAAATGGCAGCTTCACTTTGTGTGAGTGCTCTCTGAGCATCTTCTGGTCTCATCCTTCCCTTAGCTCCAGAATTACACTGCTTATAGATAATTCAGAAAAGCTGGAAGAATTGTTAAAAACAATGTTAGCTATTAAGCCATTGGAATTCCCTGAAACTAACTGGAAAGAAACTGTCACACTTTTACATTCCTAAAAGACAAGTTATAAAAACATTTAATGTACTAAGGTGATCCTAATGGGAAGATAAGGTGGGCTTAGTTTGGTTCCCTGCTCTACTAGAAATTTTCTGTTTGCTATTAAGCTGCTCCCTTCAGGCTGGAGGTACAGAACCTGCTAGTTTGACTTGAAGCTCACCTGCTGCTCAAGGCTGGCAGCACTTGACGTTTGAGTGCACCAGAAATGTGCTATATCTCCTGAGTTACATGACTAGGTGCTATTAGGTAGGTCCTTCTTTTGTTCATTCAAGCTAGATTTTCTCCTGTGTGCTACCAGAGGGTTTCCCTAGACCTTACCACCTGCCACATTCCCTGAGCTATTCAAAAACAAGCAATTGAGTAGAGATGCATTTCTTTATCTAGCTTATCCTTGAAAACAGGAGGTTAGGTGTTTTCTTTGGAAGAGGATGTAGTGCTATAAAAGCCCACTGACATGAAGTAAGAACCACAGAAGGATGAGATTTATAACTGCTTTGTCAGAAGCACCTTCTGTTGTCTACTTGAGCCAGCCAAGTACTTAAAATCTGTGCTGTTTGTTGTGAAGTCCCATTCTGTGAAACCCCCTATTCTCACCATCAACTCTTATATTCCTGTATACCAAACTTGGTAATAAAAATATTTTGAAAATTCTCCTCTGATAAGGGATTTTTTTATGCAAGTAAAAATTACATGTCCCTTTGAATTGTTTAGACATTTCACTGAAGCATTGGAAGGAGAAGAACAGATAGGTATAATTCAGTGGGACTTACAAAAGCATTTGGGAGAGGTCGTATTAAAGGGCTTTTATAGGAACTAAATAGTTGTGATGTGAAAAACAATATAAAATCATGGACATGGATCAACATCAGCCAAAAGTAAACAAGCAAAGCGTGAGATTAAACTTACAGTAGGTGTTGATAGCACAGACACCTTGGGATTCCATACTGAGGTCCTATGTGTACTTTAAGCACATATACAGTCAAAAGGGAGTGTGATTAGTGAAATAGCACAGTTCCAATTCATAAATGTTACTTAGGTGTTTGCAAGGACTGTGAGAAAGTTCAGAGCCATCTGATTGTACTAAACAAACCCAGTGATTAGGAAGAGTCTGCCCAAGGAAAACCCTCACTTGCTACACAGCTTTTGTATTTAAAAAAAATTAAATCCCATAAAGAGGTTAATATAGTTGGTATGTTACCATTGCAAAAAAATTAGCAGTAGGACCCTGTCTTGGTTTAAACCCAGTCAGATAATTCGTTCACTCACTTCCCCCCCTTTCTTGCCCTCCCCCTGCTCTCGGAGGGACAGAGAGGAGAATCGAAAAGAATGCAACTCCCACGGGTTGAGATAAGAACAGTTTAGCAACAAATCACCACCGCTACTATCAGCTAAAACAATGATAAGGGAAAATAACAAGGGAAGAGAATACAATACCACCGGCCAAGAAAGCGAGTTCCACCCGGAAGCCCCTGTCCTTCTGGGTAACTCCCAGTTACCCCTCACCCCGGGCCTGACGTGCTGTGGTATGGAATACCTCCCCGGCTAGCCCGGGTCAGGCGCCCCGTCTCTGCTTCCTCACAGCCTCCCCTCCTCGCTGGCAGAGCATGAGCCTCACAAAGTCCTTGGCCAAACCAAAATATCCTTGTTATCAGCTCTGCTCCTGAGCTGAAAGTCAAAACACTGCACTGCACCAGCTACCAAGAAGGAGAAGCATGACTGCTACTGCTAAACCCAGGACAGACCCTCAACTAACAATTCCAATTTTCTAGCAATATGGGTCTTCCCATCCAAAAAAAAAAATGCTGCATAAGAGATTGAAATACTACTTGGTCCTCCTTTTATTGCTAATATATTTGTGAAAATACTGATTATCTGTCCTGGGTTCAGCAGTAGCAGTCATTTTTCTCCTTCTTAGGAGCTGGTGCAGTGCTGTGTTTTTGACTTTCATACTGTTTTGGATTAATAGTCACTTGTCACAATGCTGATTTATTGGCTCTCAAAGTTGTTGCTCTTCATCTCAGAGTTTCAGCATGTCGTATCTTACTTACAGCCAGTATTTGCTGTGTTAGTGTTCATCGGCTGGGGGCCTTGGGCTAAGGTTCTTGTTTCATTGTACTTTATGGTAATGACTTGTAATACAATAGACTCATTGATCATGAAACGGCTCTGTTTCCAGTGTGGTTATCACATCTATACTTTGGGGGGTATATAATGGAAGTGTCTAGCAATTACACATCTTCTTTTAACTCTTTGGGTGCTCAGTCTATGAAGGAGACATTCCCTTACCTTCACAGCTCCCCCACCAGACTACTTACAGGATCATTTGATAGTTCTGAAGGTTTTGAATGGCTTTTGGGTACCCTTGAGACCTGCCTGCTGACTGGGATGGAGATCAGCATGTTGACACACATACAGAGTGTGTTTTACCCATGACCATTTCATCTGATCTCAAATGTTAAGCAGAGTAGGGTTTTGGTCTTGTCTAGGGTTAGACAACAATATAGGAGGACCAGGAGATTTTCCCCAAGGACAATCATAAGGCAAGGTGTGTGGGACAGTATGGGCAAGTATCTAGTCCACTAGGCCCCTCCAGTGCTTTGGAAGCATTGGAGATGGAAGGCAGCTGTGTGGAGTCCCCAGTGACAAGGTGCAGAAACTGCTGAAGGAGAGGGTGAATCAAATCAGCTTACGGAGGTGAAAGCCATCCAGCTGGCCTTGGACATTGCAGAACAAGAAAAGTGGCCAGTACTTGATCTCTATACTAGCTCATGGATGGTGGCAAATGCCCTGTGGGGGTGGTTGCAGCAACAGAAGCAGAGCAACTGGCAACGCAGAGGTAAACCCATCTGGGCTGCTGCACTGTGGAAAGATATTGCTGCCCAGGTGCAGAACCTGGTGGTGAAGGTACGTCATGTAGATGCCCATGTACCCAAGAGTCAGGCCACTGAGGAACACCAGAACAGCCAATAAGTGGATAAAGCTGCTAAGACTGAAGTGGCTCAGATGGACTTAGATTGGCAACGTAAAGGTGAATTATTTTTGGCCTAGTCAGCCCATGGCACCCCAGGCCATCAGGGCAGAGATGCAACATATAGATGGGCCCGTGATCGAGGGGTAGACTTAACAATGGACACTATTGCTCAGGTTATTCACAACTGTGAAACATGTGCTTCAATTAAGCAACACAAACAGTTAAAGCCTCTTTGGTATGGAGGATGATGGCTGAAATACCAATATGGGGAGGCCTGGCAGACTGACTATATCACACTCTCTCCTGCCCTCAAAGACTGTTACAGGAGATGGAGCCCAACATCATGGACTGGATGAACTCAGCAGCTTTACAGGGATTGGACCATGCACTAAGGAATGATATCTCTGTGTGTGTGTGTGTGTGTGTGTGTGTGTGTGTGTGTGTGTGTACATGTATATATATATGTATATGAGACAAAAGTGATGGTATATTGAAAAATGTGGGATCTGAGCATGACATGAATGGTATGGAATAAGGGCTAGATACTGTCCTGGGTTCAGCAGTAGCAGTCATTTTTCTCCTTAGTAGCTGGTGCAGTGCTGTGTTTTTGACTTTCAGACTAGGAACAGTGCTGATAACACCGATGTTTTTTAGTTGCTGCTCAGTGATGCTTAGTCTGACCAAGGACTTTCTGAGTCTCATGATCTGCAGGGAAGAGGGGAAGCCAGAAGGAAGCAGAGACAGGACACCTGACCCAAACTAGCCGAAGGGGTATTCCATTCCACAGCGCATCATATCCAGTATATAAACTGGGGGGAGTTACCCCAAAAGGCGAGATCGCTTCTCAGATAGGGCTGGGTATCTGTTGGAGGGTGTTGAGCCCACCTTCTCTTCCCTTGTTATTTCCCTTATCATTATCATTGATGGTAGCAGTAGTGGTTTTGTGTTGTACCTTAGTTACTGGACTGTTCTTATCTCAGCCCGTGGGAGTTACATTCTTTCTATTCTCCTACTCATCCCTCCGCAAGCAGGGGGAGAGGAAGAAGGAGGGGAGTGAGCAAGCGGCTGCATGGTTCTGAGTTACCGTCTGTGCTTAATCCACAACATTATCTTTTATGGAAGTGGCCAGATTAAGTTCTAGGTGTGCCTTTGTGTTTCTAATGTTCTCCCTGCAAAACCTAGTAACATACCTGTACTCATGGGCTGACAGTCTTTTTTTCCTCATTTCCATCATTATCAACCTGTTCAGCCAGGCTGGTCTTCCCTGCTTGGTCAATTTTTTTCTAATGTGGACTGCCTGCTCCTGTGTCTTGAAGATTTCATTCTTAAAGAGTGTCCAGCCTTCCTGAACCCCTTTTGTCCTTCAGTAATGTTTCCCAAGGAATTCTGCTAACCAGTACCCTAAACAGGCCTAAGTTAGCCCTGCAGAAGTCTAAGGTAGAGATTTTGCTGACCCTCTTCCTGACTTCTCCAAGGACTGAAAATTCAATCATCTTGTGATCGCTTTGCCCAAGATGGGGTCCAACCATCACACCATCCACCAGACCTTCTGTTTGTGAAGAGCAAATCTATCCAGACGTCTCCTCTAGCCAGGTCACTCAACAGTTGGGTCAGGAAGGTATATTCCACACCCTCCAAAAACCTTCTGGACTGTTTTCTCTTTGTTGTGTTGTATTTCCAGCAGACATTTGGTAGGCTAAAATCCCCAACAAGAACTAGGGCAAGTGACTGTGAAACTTCCTCCAGCTTTTTGAAGAATGCTTCATCAGTAGCTTCAGCCTGGTTTGCTGGTCTATAACAAACTCCTACCAGGATATCAGCTTGGTTGGCCTTCCCCCTGATCTTCACAGATAAAGATTCAACCTTCTGACTCACAACATGTAGCTCAAGGCAGTCAATGCACAGCCTGACATACAGTGCAACCCTACCACCTCTCTTTCCTTTCCTGTCCAGTCTGAAGTGCCTGTAGCCATCCACTGCAGCACTCCAATCGTGCAAATTGTCCGACCACATTTATGTGATGGCAACGATGTCATGGTGTCCTGGGTTCAGCAGTAGCAGTCATTTTTCTCCTTCTTGGTAGCTGGTGCAGTGCTGTGTTTTGACTTTCGGCTCGGGAACAAAGCTGATAACAATGATGTTTTGGTTTGGCCAAGGACTTTGTGAGCCTCATGCTCTGCCAGGGAGGAGGGGAAGCTGTGAGGAAGCAGAGACAGGACACCTGACCCAAGCTAGCCAAAGAGGTATTCCATACCACAGCACGTCATGCCCAGGAGGTAAAGGGAGTTAGCCGGAAGGGCTGGGAGTCTGCAGGGTTGGAGGAGGTATCAGTCGGTGCTTGGTTGGGCTGGGGTGGGGGGGCGAGTTATCAGTTGGCTGGTGGTGAGGTGATGTATTCTCTTCCCTTGTTATTTCCTTTATCATTATTATTATTGGTGGTAGCAGTAGTGATTTGTGTTATACCTTAGTTACTAAACTGTTCTTATCTCAACCTGTGGGAGTTGCATTCTTTTTGACTCTCCATCCATCCAAGAGTAGGGGGAGGGCAAGAAGAGAGGGGAAGTGAGTGAACGAGTTGTCTGGTTTGGTTTAAACCACGACACATGGTTTTCCCACTGCACAAATGTCTTCCAAGCTTCAAACCTAGTTTAAAGCCTTCTTAATGAGCCCTGCTAGCTCCTGGAATGCGATGTTTATCCTGCTTTGGGACAGTCATACCCTCTATGCTGCCAGCAGGCCTGATGTCCTGTAAACCAAATGAGGATCCAAAATCCCTAAATTCTGACAGTGACACCCATCCCAAAGACAGGAATTGATCTGAGTGATTTTTCTGATGCTTCCATTGCCATTGCTTGTGACTGGCAGGAGAGATGAGAGCATTGCCTGGGCTCTCAAATGCTGAACAGGTTGCCCCAAGACCCTGAAGTCCTTCTTGAATACCCTCAGGTCTCTTGATGAGAACTCCTCGCTGCCCACCTGAAAGACCAGTTAAGGATAGTAATCATTAGGCCATATCAGATGAGTTTTTCTGGTGATGTCCTTTACATTGGCCCCAGGGAGGCAGCAGACTTCCCTGTGTGTTGGGTTCAGCTGACGTATAAAGCTGTCTCTTCCTTTCAGGTGGAGTCATCAATCACAATCACTCTTTTTCTTAGTACAGGTGATCATGATATGGGGGGTTCACTGACTTACTTGTGGCGACTCTTCCAACCTGGATGATCCCATGTCTATTCCATCATCTGCCTCATTTTCTTGTTCCTCAAGCGCCAGGGCCTTGTATGTGTTCTAGGGTGGTACCTCGAACAGTGATATAGGCTGAGAGGTAATATGTTATCCACTCTGAGGCAACCTGCTTCCAACCTCCCATGTCTCCTAGATCCCATCCATCTGCCTCGTGGCAAGAAGGTAGGGGGACCCTTCATTTCCTTTTTTTTTTTTTTTTTTTTTTGTGGCTGGCTTGTTTCACTTAGGGATGGTAGACTATGGACCCACCAACCAATCTCCTCTTTAGATTCCCTTATACTCCTTAGCCTTTCCAGTTCTTCCAGTAGCTCTGCCACCATGCAGAGCAGATCGTCTCCCTGGTCACATCTTGCACAGCTACAGTCCAACATCAGTGACAGTATCTGGCACTCACTGTAGCCAGATGCCTGGATGGGTACATGCTTTTTGAGGGACTTCTGTCTGGTTCTTCACATTTTTTTTTGGCCAGCAAAGACAACTTGGTTTTCTTTGCCTTCTGCTGAGAGGATACCATCCTTCAGCACTTTCTGGATGACCACTGGCTAAGCTTGCCTCTTAAGCTTGCCAGTATTAAATGCTCATCATGCTTACCCTGCCAGCACAAACTGAGCTAAATCCTCATTGCAGTACTTAATACTCCTTGTAAGACTAACCTCAAAGTAATTTTGAAAATAGGACTTAGGATCCTAAGTTATTTAGACACTCTAAAAATTATACTGACTTAATACAAAAAATAACAATAAAAAATCAACAAAAAGAGGTATAAATATTTTGTTTCAATCAGTAGGCTCGAATGTGTTTTTTTTTAATGAAAAAATATTAGCATGGCTTTACTCTGGAATGTAATCTGGTAATTCTGAGAATTGCTTGTGATCAGAATATAATTTTATATTTCCTTATCCAAAGAACAGAAAAAAGTGCTAAAATAGTAAGCCAGAGTGATTTCTCTAAATAGCTACAGGGTGAGAAATTGTTGTACATTAGTGTTTAGAATGTTTTATAAGCTGTAGGATAAAAACAAAACCAAAACCCCCAAACCTTAAAACCCCCTCTGACAGTCACAGGAAAAAATTAAAGAGCAGAATTTTAAATTGTACCCCTTGACGTTAATAATTAATGATAACAGAGATGACATTTCTTTTATATATGTGAGTACAGCACAATAAGTAAATCTGACTCATCTGGGAGTTTGATTGCTGTGTCTGGAATTTCACCATATATGGAGGAGGTGGTCTAAGTATGAAGAAGGGAAGGAGAGGACAACGTTTGCAAAATATGCTTCCAGAAAAGGAGATAAAAGATGTTGAGTAGGATTTTAGACTTTAAAAAAAGGACACTGACACATATATGAGCCCTTCTAGGAAAACTTGTAATCAAAATTTAGTTTTTCACATTCCAGATGTTAAAGTTCATGGATGCTGGTCGTATTCTTCTTTCGACAAAGGTCTTTTCTTATTTATGGAGAAACTGCTCACTGCTGTTTATACCACTGATCTCTTGAACTTGTTTTGAAGTCCCTTCAAGCTGTTGGGTCCACACAGTTCTCTGAACATGATTCCTTTACCAGCAGCAAAAATTATACTAAATCTTAAAAGTTTGCATTTCTGAACAAATGCTGGCAATATGAGTTACCCACAAACCAGTCAGAAGAAATAGCTGAAATTGATTCTTAAGGTCATCACTTGTCAGAATCACTTGACTTTCACCTCATGACATCTGTCTGCTTAATGTTTCTGCCTATATTGACAGTCTCTTCGTCTTTAAGTTTTGAGGTGGTTTCTCAGACACTGACAATGATATGGTTCTGAATAAATTAAGATCTTCCCTTAGTGGTGTTCTTTTAAAAAGGCTTTGCAAGATTGATTTTGCCCTTTGCTTCTCCTTTTTGATTTCTCCCAGTGAGATATTTTATATCTGCATAGGTGTCGTGGTTTAAACCCAGTCAGGTAATTCGTTCGCTCACTTCCCCCCCTTTTCTTGCCCTCCCCCTGCTCTCGGAGGGACGGAGAGGAGAATCGAAAAGAATGCAACTCCCACGGGTTGAGATAAGAACAGTTTAGTAACTAAGGTATAACACAAATCACTACTGCTACCACCAATGATAATAATGATAAAGGAAATAACAAGGGAAGAGAATACATCATCTCACCACCAGCCGACCGATAACTCGCCCCCCAAGCCCGACCAAGCTCTGACCGATACCTCCTCCAACCCCGCAGTCTCCCAGCCCTTCCGGCTAACTCCCAGTTACCTCCTGGGCATGACGTGCTGTGGTATGGAATACCTCTTTGGTCAGTTTGGGTCAGGTGTCCTGTCTCTGCTTCCTCACAGCTCCCCCTCCTCCCTGGCAGAGCATGAGGCTCACAAAGTCCTTGGCCAAACCAAAACATCCTTGTTATCAGCTCTGTTCCCGAGCTGAAAGTCAAAACACTGCACTGCACCCGCTACCAAGAAGGAGAAAAATGACTGCTACTGCTGAACCCAGGACAATAGGCAACTTCAGTTAACATTCTTGCTTATTTTTCATAATTACCTGGTTTATTTCGTCTTTTAGCATGGAAGCTACAAAAAAAAAAAAAGAAAAAAATAGTAAACATTTCCTTCATTTAGTTAATCATTAATTTAACCTCTCTCCCTCCATTAAAGCATACAATAATAAAAATTCTAAGCAGGAAGTGGGGCAAGGTTATCATCATGGTACCTCTGATACTCATGGACTGTACCTTTATTATGTGGCTAGGACCTGAAGCCTGATCCAAAGTAGATGAAATTACCAACCAGATCCTTTAAAGAGTTGCTCTTAGTTCTCGGTTGCTCAGGTGGAATAGTGGCAGGAAAATGTAACAAGTTGCCTTTTCTTGGGACATTCACCTATAAAAATGTCAGTCATTTACACCTGAGATGCACACGAAAAAGGAAAATCTGTCACTTGGGTTGTATCCTGAAAAATTAAATACTATTATCCCACTAATTTTGCATGAGACACAATGTTTCTGAAAAATACGGAGCAACTTTGTTCCATTTACTTCCCTGCTATACTCCACTGATTTCCTATGCATGTTGCAATGAAGTAGTGGTCATGTATTATATATATTTGCTTTGGAGTCTTTAATTTCACAGCAAATTCCATTTTAGATCTGAGTTTTTGGGTACACTATATGTTTACCAGGAGAATCTTAAAATCAGTGAAAACTAAGTCAAATTATGTCTACTACTATACCTCAGACTTAGGTTTGGGACAAAAGGTTGTGTAAAAGCAAATGCCTTTTGAATGTTTATTGGAATATATACTATGTTCCAATAATAAAATTGTACAAACAAGAAATCCCTAATCCTAAAGTTAGTGTTCTGGCTTCTGTATGAAATACAGTAATACCCTGCTACTGTATTTCGTCTGCCTTTACAGGGTCTATCAGAACACCACCACAAGGAACATCAGCTATCCCAGGTTACATCTGACAAATTCCAAAGGGTTTTTAAGTTTTATCATAAATATTCTATTTGTTAAGTCTTAAATCTTGTATGCTAGTTTCTTAAATATACCAAGACATATGCAGTGAATATTTTATATCTTAACCAGCAGTTGTTCCACAGTAAGTTTAGTAGTTTCAAAAGATGTGATTCTTGTGTGAATGCGTAAGGATTTTCAGTGTGCTAGATTAGATGCATGTTCGTATACTTCAGGGAGCCTGCCCCCTTTATACAGTCTTGACATGGGGGCAGGATCAAGACTGCTGATGAAGATTGTTATGTGTCAAAAGAAGCATGATTATATGACTCACCTTGTTTTCCATTATATATAATTTAAAAGCACACTGTCATGGTATTTTTCATAATTAAAAAAGTCCTCACCATTGTTTATAATTATCCCTTTAATGCTTGACATTGAAATCTGTTTCCTTACTGATTTATTTTCCTCTTTCTTTGGAAGTATTTGTAGGTGAATTATTTGAAGAGTTAAGTATGAATGATGGGTGACTTAATTCGTATGCTTTTTATTAAGAGACAGAGAGAATTTCTTTGTATTTCACCTAACTGGTTTTCTTGACAACCCCTTGGCTACCCTCAGTGGATTCTCAGATCCATGTTATGTCTGTGGACAAGCTGAATGTGGCAGTGCACTGTTTCCTTGTGTAGTGCCTCAGTGATTCATTCTATGCAGGAAAATGGGTATGTGAGGGAGAGTGCCTTCAGTTAAAAACCTGAGCCTGAATGAGGGTGTCTCTTCCTTTAGGAAGACTGATGTGGGGACATAATATGTCCTTTCATGAGTTTATTGCATGATTTTTATCTTTTATCACCTAGTCTGCATCACAGTCAGTTCCAAACGTATTGCCTGTATTCACTAAAGATATTATCTGTCTACTTTTTGAACCTCCCTCAAACTCCAGCAATTCTGACAGAGATGTTTGTTAGTTTGCATTGCATAAAAAAGCATTGCAAATTTTATAATTAATATATTATGAGGCTGAGATATAAGGTCTTTACCTAATAATTGTCTCACCGATTCACACCAG
The DNA here is from genome assembly GCF_034315485.1 of Pezoporus occidentalis. NCBI lineage: Eukaryota > Metazoa > Chordata > Aves > Psittaciformes > Psittacidae > Pezoporus > Pezoporus occidentalis. Next base: position 3,316,750 of record NW_026912961.1, on the reverse strand, counting down.
ATGCTCAACTAGCCCATTTTCCAATTCCTCATGCAGCTTTTGCTTACAAAAAAAGAAAAGGAACCAGGGAAATACAGGTCAATCATTCTGTTCTTATAACCTTTCACTTCCTGGAAATCTGCAATTTAGGATTTTTTTTTGAGCTGAAAATTGCATGTAAATGGTGTTTTTTAGCAGACCTTCATAGAACCTTCTGGTGGATTGATCTTGGACAGCTTCAAGATAGCTACCCAGCCACTGTCTCATTGTATCTCCTCAACAGGGTGGAAGAAAGGAGAAAATAAGATGGAAAAACTTGTGCATTGAGGTAAAGACAAGTAGATCACTTACCAATTACTGTGAGGTAGAAGACAGACTCAACTTGGGGAAAAGTGTTTTAATCTATTACCAATTAAAACAGAGTCAGTGAGACACACACACACCTTCCTCCCCCCCCCCCCAAGAAAAAAACAAAACCATCTTCCATCCACTTCTTTCCAGTCTCAACTTCACTCCTTTATTCCTGACTCCTCTATCTTCTTGTGCCGCACCCCAAGCAGTGAAGTGTTGGATGGGGAATGAAGGGTTGCAGTCAGTTCATAACTGCTTATCTCTGCCACTTCTTCCTTCTCACACAGTTCCTTGCTCTGCCATGGCATCCTTCATGGGCTGCAGGAGAATATATTCTGCACATTGTCTCTCCCACAGGAGGGGAATCTCTACTCCAGTGCCTGCAGCACCTCCTCTGCCTAGTTTTTCAGTGAACCTGTTGATTACAGGGCTGTTTCTCACACATATTTTCCCTTGATCCTCTTCTCTTAATTTAATTGTTTCAGTGTGTGTACCATAATTTAATTGTTTTGTTTATAAAAGTACTTCCTTTTATGTTAAACTCACTGAATGTTAATTTTATTTGGCTCCTTTTAGGTTGTGTGTATGTGAAATGGTGAATAGCCATATCTATTCTCTTTATTCATGCCATTAATGATTTTATAGATAACTATCAAACTCTCAGCCACCTCATTACTATACTTAAGACCCTCTTTGTTTATTCTTTTTATAGAAACCATTCCATACTCCTAATCATCGTTCTTGTCTTTCCTGTCTTTCGTAACTGTGTTTCATCTCTTTTGAGATGGGGATATCACAGCTGAAATTGTGTTGTTACCAGCATTTATACATATCTGTTTCAATTGCTATTCTTTTCCTAAGTGATGTTAGCATTATCGTTTCATTTTTAACTCTGGTGAGCACTTTAGACAGTTGTCTACGGTAGCTTTGAAATCCATTTTTCTTTCAACACAATTTAATTTTCTTCTTGTTCCTTGTTTTCACTTAATGTAATCTATGTTTCCATGTCACTCTTTATTATGAAATTCTTATGAAAACCATACTAATTTTAGATTTCCTTCCATCAACTGTTGCATTTCACTATCAATTATTATTATTTTTTTTTTTTTTATTTAAATTGCTATTTCCTGGTCATTTATGAATACAATGAATGCATTTCCTAGGAAAGATCTTTCTGATGGACTTTCCTGGTAGCCTTGTTCTTATACTGAATGTTGACTATTTAGTTTTACTCTTTTCTTAATAACATTTAACCAGTCATAAATTCATTGGAGGACCATCTCTCATGCCTTCCAACACCCTGTCTTTTTAAACAGCTTTTAGAGAAACACCTTGTCTTTGGAGATTTTTGCAACTCCAAACATCCTATGTGAACTGGATAAACTTTGCCACTTTTTCAAGAGCTCAAGGAGTGCTTGATTTGCTTTGTGTATTCCTGCAACTACAAAAAAGGGAACAGGTTCAATTCTAGAACAAGACTGGTTTATTTTCAGGTCTATGTATTGTCAGGGATAGACTGATGTGACTGGCTTCCAGATACCTTTGCAGTTTTCTGCTTTTGCTTCACAAAGTTGTAGTTCCAGTTGAGGTGATCCAAAGAGATGGTCCTATGTCTTATGGCACTGCCTAGCATTATTAAAAAGCTACCATTTCACCATGTTGTTTCTCACAGTACCTACAGCAAGTATGTCTCTGTACAACATACAAGCATTTAGGTGTTTTTTAAACCATGAAACACTGCTACTGTGAGCAATATGGAGTACCTGAGCAAAGACAAAACTGTGAAGCTTTATAAGACTGGTGAAACATCCACTGGGTCACATTTTGGCATCTTCTGATAATACAGCAATCGTAATTTTTTCCTTCATGCAGACAAAACCAACTAAACAAAGGAACCATTGTGCATTTTTTCCTCCTTTGAGAACAAATGACAGCTTCAAGTAAAAAGCTGTTGTGATTGAAAATGTCAGCTTGCTAGGATCACTAATCCACTTGGATGACACTGTGAGAAATGGCCTGTAGTAAGTACTAGAGCTACCAAAATGGTTTGTAGTTTTTCAGGCCATATTCTTCTTTTAAGACCTTTATCCAGCTTAAGGGTCTCACTCAAGAGTAGGGAATCTCTGTCCTGCTCCTTACCCCGGACCTTTAGAAAAACAATCTGTTTCTGTCATGCATTAGACTCTATGATAGCTGATGTGAAGATAGGTAGAATTGTTTGTACTTGAAAGTTCTTTTAAAGAATGTTTCTCAGAGAGCAGTGTTTATGTTCAAAGAATATTTCCCTTGCATAGGATGCAAGAGATGGTCACAATGTGGCCCTGGATATAGAGGTAATTTATTTGCAATGATGGTTCTAGACATATGAACAAAGAAGTAATTCAGTTTCAGAAAAGGAGAAAGAGGAGCCAATGAGGCTTTCTGAGGAACAAACCTTTGTACAATAGCTATTCCAAAGCTTTCCAAGACTCACTGTGAGGAACAAACTTCCATTGTCAAACAAAGTTGCTAAAACCTAAATCACTCTTTTCCAATCTTTCTGTCAAACACCCTCCTGCCTGAAAGGAGAAAAAAGCCAACAACATAGAAGTAAGTATTTAAGCCTGCACTTCCATAGAATATGGTGCTTACAGACAAACTATGATCCTGGATATGCTTGTTCATATGTATAGATTTACTCCCATACATTTCTTAAAAATAATTTTCCTGGTTAGATGCCTAGAAAATGCACAGAGATGTGTACTCTGTACATACCCAGAGTTGCTTTTATCTTGACAGACTGAGCTGCCTATTTCCAATCACTACCAAGAAATAGTTATTTATTTGCATAACTCCTATTACACATCTGTGTAAGCACTCTCCAGGCACGCACTACTGTCATGATCATTTAAGATCTCTGTAACAAGGTCAATGTGCTGGCTATTATGAAACCCATTTTAAAATACCAAACCAGGATGCCTAAGTGTAAGCCAGTTAGGTTTGGTCCAGTCTAGGAGCCAGTCACCTCACACATAATTTTGTGATGCTCAGCACTGCAGCATGTAAACTGGTTTTGTAATCTATCCTCATGTCCGGAAAATTTACTTATTGTGGCACCAAATTCCTTATTAGGTCTGCCACTTAATCACATGCTTTGTGAGCTATTTTCTTTCTTAATTTTGACCATTGATAGTCACCAGTCTGACAGATAGCAGAAAAGCGGTTGTTAACTTTCCACTATCTAAACGTTTGCCATTGTTTAAAGCTTTTAAAACATTTGGGTTTTTTTAAAGTAAGACTCATCTTGACATTGTTTTAAATTATTAAGGTCTAGAGAAGTTCATTAAGAAAGAGATTAGAAGACACAGTAGACACGAGTAATTATTTAAGGCCCAAGAAGGGGACAGGTGATGCATTTTAACTGAGGCTTTAGTGGATTGTTAAATTAAATGAGTGGTTTAGTGATAAACAGGTTGGAGTTAATCAACTGAGTGCAACTATAGGGAGACTGTGTAAGAGAGTCTGGATTTGAAGGGTTTTACAAGTAATCACTCTTTGAGAGTCACATCTGCTTCATATTTGTTTAATAATAGACTTGATGACTAGCTAATGGTGCACAATATTTAATGCTGCCTAAAAGTGGTGCTGGCAGTGAGACACTGTGAGAGGCCTGAAATGCATTTGCATTACAAACCAGATATTTGTGATGAGAATAAATTTTGATTAAGGAGTATTATTTAAATCTTGTGAGGAACTGATGCAGAACACATCGTCTGAGAGTTTGTTTGACAATAACAATTAATTATTTGACTCTGATTTAATTTCCTGAATTTATCAATTCTTCTTCAGTATCTATAGCTTGCAAAGATACAGTTGATACCTTTTGTCTGCCAGCAAGAAAGAATAATTGTGGTTAGCCAGACCTGCTGGTCAACGGAATCAGTATCAAACAGAAGGATCATTTAGCTTCTAACCTAGCTCAGTTTTGTCACATTTGGTAGGAAATTAATATTTCCTTTCCACAGCACATTAATAGAATCATAGAATAGTTACTATTGGAAAGGACCTTAAGATCATCTATTTCCAACACCCCTGCCATGGCCAGGGACACCTCACACTAAACCATGACACACAAAACTCCATCCAACCTGGTCTTGAATGCTGCCAGGGATGGAGCATTTACCACTTCTTTGGGCTGTTCCAGTGTCTCAGCACCCTTACAGTAAAGAACTTCTTCCTTATATCCAGCCTGAACTTTCCCTGTTTAAGTTTGAACCCATTACCCCTTGTCCTATCACTACAGTCCCTAATGAAAAGTCCCACTCCGACATCCGTGTAGGCTCCCTTCAGATACTGGAAGGCTGCTATGAGGTCTCCATGCAGCCTTTTCTTCTCCAGGCTGAACAGACCCAACTCTCTCAGCCTCTCTTCATACGGGAGGTGCTCCAGTCCCCTGATCATCCTGGTGGCCCTTCTCTGGACTTGTTCCAACACTTCCATGTCCTTCTTATGTTGAGGACACCAGAACTGCATGCAATACTCCAGGTGAGGTCTCACAAGAGCAGAGTAGAGAGGCAGGTTCGTCTCCTTAAACCTGCTAGTCACGCTCCTTTTGATGCAGCCCAGGATACGGTTGGCTTTCTGGGCTGAGAGCGCACACTGAAGCCAGCTCATGTTCATTTTCTCATCGACCAACACCCCCAAGTCCTCCTCTGCAGGGCTGCTCTGAATCTCTTCTCTGCCCAACCTGTAGCTGTGCCTGGGATTGCTCCGACCCAGGTGCAGGACCTTGCGCTTGGCATGGTTAAACTTCTTGAGGCTGGCATCAGCCCACCTCACAAGCATGTCAAGGTCCCTCTGGATGGCATTCCTTCCCTCCAGCGTATTGGTGTCATCAGCAAACTTGCTGAGGGCACACTCAATCCCACTGTCCATGTTAGCGAGAAAGATGTGAAACAAGACCGGTCCCAACACCGATCCCTGAGGGACACCACTCGTTACTGGTCTCCAGCTGGACATTGAGCCACTGACCACAACTCTTTGTGTGCGGCCACCCAGCCAGTTCTTTATCCCCCGAGTGGTCCATCCATCAAATTGATGTCTCTCCAATTTAGAGACAAGGATGTCATGCGGGACAGTTTCGAATGCTTTGCACAAGTCCAGGTAGATGACATCAACTGCTCTACCCCTGTCCATCAGTTCTGTAGCCCCATCATAGAAGACCATCAGATTGGTCAGGCAGGATTTCCCCTTAGTGAAGCCATGCTGACTGTCACCAACCACTTTGTTGTTTTTCATGTGCCTCAGCATGCCTTCCTGGAGAATCTGCTCCATGATTTTGCCAGGCACGGAGGTGACACCGACAGCTCTGTAATTTCCTGGGTCATCCATTTTCCCCTTCTTGAAAATGGGGGTTGTATTTCCCTTTTTCCAGTTGTCAGGAACTTTACCTGACTGCCATGATTTCTCAAATATGATGGCCAGAGGCTTAGCAACTTCATTTGCCAGCTCCTTCAGGACCCGTGGATGGATTTCATCAGGTCCCATGGACTTGTGCATGTTCAGATTCTTAATATGGTCTGGAACCAGATCCTCTCCTACACTGGGCCTAAGGTCTTCATTCTCATAGTCCCTGTGTCTGCCTTCCAAGACTCGGTTGATGTGGTCGGAGCATTTGTCAGTGAAGGTCAAGGCAAAGATGTCATTGAGAACCTCAGCCTTCTCCAAATCCATGGTAGCCAGTCCTCCTGATAGCTTCTGGAGAGGGCCCTAATATGTCTCTTATTTATATTATTTTGTTTTTATATAATACGTAATATATGATATGTAATACATAACATATAATATATTATATATAATAATATGCAATATAAATACATAATATATAATATAAGCTATTATATATAATACATTATGTAATTTTTGATATAATACAATATGCAATAATAATATTATATATTATTCATTTGTATAATGATATATGATATAATTATAATATCATACTTATATATATTATTCATATTTATTATAATGCACCTCTTCCTGTTATTTTTCATATCCCTAGACAAGTTTAATCCCTCTGTCCATGTCACTGACAAAGGTGCTGAACAAGACCGGTCCCGACGCCGACCCCTGAGGAATACCAGTTGTCACTGGTTGATTTTCAGCTGGACACTGAGCCATTGACCACAACACTTTGCGTGTGGCCATCCAGCCAATTCTTTATCCACTGAGTGCTCCATCCATCAAATTAATGTCTCTCCAATTTAGAGACGAGGATGTCATGCGGACAGTGTCAGATGCTTTGCAGAAGTCCAGGTAGATGACATCAACTGCTCTGCCCCTGTCCATCAGTTCCGTAGCCCCATTGTAGAAGGCCACCAAATTAAGTGTTCTGATAAATCATTGTAGCCACAGATAAATGGCTTGCTAAGTTTTTGAACTGAGTTTAGTGCAATATAGTTTATAAGAGTTGTTTTTTATTTGCGAATGCGTCTAAAACCTGTAAAACATTTAAGAAAACATAATGATTTCTCTGCAAATTATTACAGGGAGAGCTTATAGTTTTTATTATCAAATGTTTATGACAGTGTTCAAGCTGTGCTAGTTTGGTTGGACATATGGTATCACTTGTGGCTTGATTGGGTGAGCATCAGTGTTAGATCCAATTTAATAAACATGTCATATGAAATCTACATTTTTCTTCAGTAATTATTTTGAAATTTTTTCAACTTTCTTATTACTTATGTAACACTTACGTTCCTTTAGGTATACATATTAGTTAAACTCAAAGACATAGAGTAAAAAAAATCCTGAAAAAGTTTAACAGTTTGACTAAATATTTTTATGTTTCACTCAGTTCCATGAGAAGTAATAAATGCTTTTATTTAATTTTGATGTCATTAATAGCAGAAAAAGTGGTAATGCTGCTAAGGAGAGGAAAGGCATCAAAACTGAAATGTCATTCTATCCTGATAGCTGGCCTCACAAGTTGGGGTGGAGCTTGCTGACAGGAAATGGTAAAGGTCTTGATGCATTAGTGGATTAAAAGTGGAAGATTGTATTTTGCAGGGATTAGAAATTTTACTTGATACAATATTTAATACAACTTTATAGAAAACACAACAATGTCAGCATTATAAGGAGCTGATAGTCTGTTAATAAAGAAGTGCTGGGTACTTAAATCTGTTGGAATTGTTGTTCAACAAATCACCAAACAATAAGAGCACTTTTATGTCACTGTTTTATTAATTGATGGCATAAAAAGAAAAAAAGCTACTTGTGGATTTTAGAAGTCATACTGATTGCAGAGTAAAATCATGTCTAAAAGCAGAAATCCAAAACAAATCCAAGTTAATGCTAAATATGTCCTTGGTCTCCCCTGCATATGCAAAAGAATGGTAAGGAAAATACTAAGATGTGGTCAAGAACAAGAAATGTTTTTAGCAGTAAGGGTAGATTTTTGCAGAGATATTACTAGGAGCAGCTGAGAAGAATAAGATTTCTAATAATAAGTTGTCAAAGAAATAAGTTGTCACAAGAAGCACTTCACCGCTCTGCCCCTGACTCTCCTTTGTTTGACACCTTACAGAAGTGGTAAAAATCAACTAAAATGCTTTGCTCATCTCATCTGTAAGGAGGGCACATATCAGCTATATTATGTCCATGAGCATACAAGTCTCGATTCTGCTTTGTCGTGCTTTGTTACAGCAGATTGGTGGTCTTTTCTGTTAAAGTGAGCAACAGATACATGATTGCCTTTTTTTTTTTTTTTTTTTTTTTTTGTAAATGTAGCCCCTTTTCAGAAGGCAAACTAACCTAGAATTTAGCTAAGACCCTATGCCATTTCTAGGAAGGTCAAAGTGGCATTCTTATCAGAGGCAACTCCTCTCTCTTCCTTGAGTAAGTTCTAATATACCAAAAATTTTATCTGTATTCTATATGGATACTAAATACAAGTCAAATTGGACTTTGCTCCTGTTCAGCATGTTACTGCTCTCTGGTTTTCATCTAAAGATATAGCTGTATGTATCTGTCCCTGGTGTCATTTTGTGGAAATACGCTTACTATAGACCTGATATACATGATGCTGTGACATGAGTGCTAGAATCTCAGCTGAGCTAGGCAATGCATAGCAAACTTGTAAATACACACACATATATAAGTATTCTACCTATAACTTTATTTTTTCTATACAATTGTCAGTGTGTTCTCTTTGCAGTCATGAAATATTATGGGCTCCCTCTGGTGGGCCAAAACAATACCTTTATACTTTAGAGTCATTGTAGGGTGTTGGTAGCCCGTTCAGCCTAGTGGAAAAGGAGTGTTCTGTGTATCTAAGGTTCAGGGTTCTAATCTGCATTTCTTATCTACTTTTAATTTCTTTAATTAAATAAAAAGCTTGTGTCTCTGTCACAAGAACCCTCTATTTTCAGTGCTTAATTCCTATCACTTAAACATTATTTACAAAATATTTTAGTGAAAAGACTAAATAACCTGCATTGAACCTGAAGATTTAAGTGTAATGAATATGTGCTGACTATAACCAGAGGAGCTGTAAGTCTCTCAGCTGAATTATACTGATATCTTTCTGACAGAGCACTAAAAATACAAACTAATGTCTTTTTTTTTTTTTTAAGAATATCATGCATAAAATTAATTTGCACACTAAACTGAATGGTTCTCAGGAACTTGCTGTGTCCGTATCTCATAAGGTGAATTGCTTGTTCAGAATCAGGACTGTATCTTGGTTGTCAGTGATTTTTTCATAAAGATATTTTTTCATTAATTTCTACAGTTTCTGTGGAGTTACGGTGAACTCATCTCTGTGAAGTGAATATTTAATTCTCTAGATCCTTTCTGCCTTAATATGCAATCTCCTTAATGGCTATTTTTTTTGTATTTTATGCAATTATGAATTAATTCATTCTTGTAACTTTCCTAAAATAGATCCAAAATTTTGTAGTAGATCTGAACTATTTTATAAGTACAGAAAGACAAATCGTAAGGGAAATGCTTTAGCTAAACAGAGATGGAAGTTAAAAAAAATAAAACCATCAGAGTAGGCTGAGAGGCTGAAATTATGTACATAAACAATCAAAGATGATTACCTTGCCAGATTTTGAGACCCACTTGTATCTTACTCAAATTGGTTACTTATATGAATAATATTCTTGGCCAAAAGTGTCATCATTGGATTTTACTTGGCAGATTATGTTTTTGTCTGATGTAGCCATAAATTTTGTTTCATGTCTTCTTTAATTGTGGTACCTTTTTGTACTGTTCCATTGCTTTCTTGCTTTATTATCTCTTCTGTGCGCATAAAGTGCTTTAAGAAGAGAGATCAAGGCCTAGCCCCCCAAAAATTTTAACGGAACTGATAAGAATATGAAATGTATCTCTGTGTTTAGTTATGCTGTTAGAGTAAGATTGAGGCCTCCCAAACAGTGCCGAAAAAAGTTCCAGAACTCCAGTGCAAACGAAATGCAGAAATAATTTCTGCTACTAACTGGGAAAACTTCAAACTGGGAAAAGAAGAGGATAGGGCAAACTTTTAATTTGTTCACCTATCTTACAAAGACCTGAGAGAAAAGTGTCACTAAGCTTACTGTGTCACTGTGATCAGGCACATGGTTTTGTTGTTCTGAGTGTAAACTGATAAAGCTTTACAAGATGAATCATAGCTGACACTAAGTTGACCCTAAATGCATTTAGGAAGCTGATGAAGAAGAGCAGAACCTTCCACTGAACTGTTGTCTTTCAGGAAGACAGAAGCATTTAAAATCCATATTCCAAACTGCCACTTCATTGTCAATAAAACTTCAGAAAAGCAGTAACCTCTGCACACATGGAGAGATGGGGAAACTTTTAATGAAAGACTCTGGTTATACTACACTTTCTTTCTCTTGTTAATGGCACTGGGTGGCTACAGTCTTTGTCCTTACAGTTTGCTGCATTTTTGTGACGTTCTAATTGCAGAATGGAAAAGATAAATGGTACTCTTAACTCTGTGTCAAATGGGGAAAATGCCCAGAATACAGCGAACATTTCCAAAACCCCAGAAATGGTTTTTGTCATCATGTCATCATTTATTTATATAATAATATACCATTATAAAGAGAGAAACATGGGGATTGTTTCATCCATTTACTTATGGTGATTAAAATGCTGATGTTCATGTTCGAATGATTTTTTTGTACTTACAGAGTAAATTTTTCTCAGCTTTCCATGTGAGGATTATGGTGATGATGATAATGATGAGGATTATGCTTAGTTTAGAATAGGAGAAGCAAGCTTCAATCTGAGAAGTCAGTACTTGAAAATAAGAATAGTGGTCATATTTAGGCATCTTTTTTTGTTGTTGTTCTGTTTTTGATACAAACTTGTTCCTGGGTACATATGCAGAACTGGTCTGCATTTGACTACAGGCAGGGAGAAATATTAAACGAGACCATCACATTCTCACCCTCAAGTAGGTTCACAGGTCTATCCCTTAGCAAGTATGTTCTGACATTGCAGGCTTTCAAACTGTCAAGCATTCTGCTACAGTGTCAGCTAAAAAAAATCTTTCTTTTTGCTCAGTTTCACCTATCTTTTGAGGCTTTTACTGTACATATTTGTTATGATTACCTGTATGCATTGAATTATCTGTTTTCATAAGATACAAAGTAAAATGAAAATAAATATAATACACAGAAATTGCTTTGTATTTTTTTTTTTTCCAGAAATAAACCACATTACAATTTTGGGGTAAATTTACATAACATGGTCTTTGAATTTAAAGCCTTTATTCGCTTTGTAAATTCCTGTTGGTGTCCTGGTTTCTCTTGTAGTTTTGCTTCCAGAAGAAATCTCTCTTTTATTTCTCTTCTTTCTAAAAGTCACCATGAATCATGCTGATGTGTGTTAAATTTCCAGCCATGTTTTAGAGTGCTGATTTCCAACCCTCTTCATACATTTGCTTGATATGACAAAAGAAAAAGTGGTTTGGCAATATTTCTGGCTTTAAAGAAAGTCAGAGGGATTGATTGATTTCTGAGGTAAGAGCCAATGATCCTTTAAGTTAAATGACATTAACCTGTGTACAAGACTAAAGTGAGCTTTGGAGTGCTCTGCATTCTGCTGATCATCAGTCGAAGACAAGTCCCATGCAAACATCAAGACGATAAAAATGTAAACAGCCATAAATCTCCATTTGAATTTTACATATGACAGTCTTTCTTCTGTCTTCTGCATTTTATTCTGGAAAGTGTTCATTCAAACCTAGTTTTTTTTTCAACAGAAGCCACTGAACCTCTGGGTACTAATCCAAACTGAACCACCAAGCATCTCAACGTTTCCCTCCCAGTACTTTTGACAAATCCCATTATGTGCATGTTTTCTTCCAAGAGTCAAGTTTAAATAGGCTGGGGCACTGGTCAGTCAGAAAATGATACTATATCTTTTTTTCAAAGCTATTTTTCCCTGTTTACTCCCTTCCTTCCAGAAATTACAACCTTGTCACAGTGAAATTCAAAGGGGTCAAATTCTTGCCACTTCTCTCTACTGACCAACTCACTGGGGCTGAACCCTTCAAAGCAGAACTGAATGTGTTCTAAATCCTTTTGTTCTGCTAAAGAACATATTTCTATTGTCTGTTTCTTAAAAGACTTTGTTTAATGCTATTATTTATTGTTTTGCTGCTGCCTAAAATACAAGAGTGTCATTTGCTGAACAGTATCTCCATATTTTTTACTGTTGTGATGTTTTAATTGAGATGTTGATTTAAAAGTTTTCCCACCTCTCCCACCCGTTAGTTTCTCAAATATTTAAACAATTTTTTGCCATCTTTTTTTTTTTTTAAATATATTTCTCTTTTTTATCTGTTTGTAATAAGATTAATTATGTGTGGTGCACCACTGCTTATCCCCATGAAAGAAAATCTAAAACGAGGGATTTCAGCTTCAAGAAGGCTATTTTGTCCTGTTTCCGATGTTCTAAAGGGATTAATTTACCATATCGTATAGCCCTGGAAGACTGTGATAATTGAAAACATCCATATTCATTGCATGTTCAAAGGGATCTGTCTGACTTTGTAATGTAAAAAGTGCATTTTTAACCTGAACTGGGACCTGCATCTGGTATTGCTTAATCCTATTAGTCTGACAGTTCCAAAGCTTTAGTGTATAATCATTAGCTCTTGTTAATCCTCAGACATGCCTCCAGCTTCAGTCTGTCAGAAGGAGTCCCTGTAGGGAAAATGTGGAGGTGCTGATAGCAGAACACCAACTAATCTTATCTTAAATGCTAGCAGCAGCCACTATCTGTGATAGCCAGGGAATTAAAACCAAATTTTTTATGAGTACTGGGTATCGCCATCCCTTCCCTCACACAGCTCTTCTACCTTGCCCTAGTTTCTCCCCCTTGCTCCCCTCCAGTCTTTGTCAGGCAAGAAGTAATACTAATGGTAGCTGGGCAAGTGGCAGTGGGGGATGAGGAGGATATTTGAAGATATTTACTATGCTGTCATAAAAATAGCAGTGTAAGCTACTAAACCTCTCAGGTGCCTTGCAGTCTTTCCTATAGAGGAGTCTCAAGTCTGTCTTTTACAGGCTTATAATTTATTTCCTATTTCCCACTAGCTGCAGCATCAAAAAAGGGAGCAGCCATGATCTCTGGAAAAGGAGCTGTATTCTGAATACTAGCAAGCTCACCTGGCTGCCCTTCTAAGACCATGTGCCAGTCTGACATGGTGAGCTGGAAGGCACATGTGAAAAAAAGGTGGTAGCAGGGCAAAAAGGAAAGGGGTTTGATGTGCTTCTCCTGCCCTGGCCTCACTGCTGAAGACAAGATGAATTTAAAGCCCTCCAAATCCTCAATCAGCACAAAGTGGGAGTGGTAAAAGCTGAGAATATTTTCTGTTTATTTCAGTGAATGGGTACCCATATGGAGGCGGAGATGGCGTGCTGTAATCTGTAGGAGTGTTTTCAGTGCTAGTGCTGTCAAAGTACAGGACAACATCATGGTTTATTTTCTTTTATTTTTATGTTTTGTTTTGGTGTTTTTGTGTTTTTGTGTTTTTGTTGTTTTTGTTGTTTTTTTTTCTTTTTTTTATGTGTAGCAGGTCTTATTCTGGCTTTGTTTTGCATAGATTGTGATGAACTGGACAGGAGCATATACAGAACGGGGAGAAGACACCCCACAAAGGTATCTGTGCCCCGCATGACTTTTGCTCCACTTCCAGCATTTGTATAGCTGAAGCAGGTCCAGGAGTCTTGCACCCTTGCAGTGCTGACATGTCCTATGACTCATCCAAATGAATGCGATCCATGTAGCTCTGCTGGCTACTTCATTTCCCTTTTTCCCGCTGACTTGAATGACATATGCCTGAGGATCCTCTTTCAGGATCCTGGGAAGCTTATTTTAATAAGACTTCCCCTCCCACTTCCCATCCCCTGTAGTCTAAGCATATCTATCTCTAATTAAAACTAAGGAGCTTTGCTAAATGAAGATGTTAAAAAACAATCTGGGATTTTGTTCAGTTTAGCTCTTAGGGTTGCATCTGCACTATCTCTTCTGGAAGAATTTTGAGCTCTTTTCACACAGGCTTCTCAGCATCACTTACTGGAATGTAGCTTGACTTCTTATAGCCTCTAGTGACTGATGGGCATTTGGATCATTTGGATAGCAGTGAAGTATGGCCCTGATCCACATAGTGTAAGTATTCTTTTCAGGCTTATCTGATTTTATTCAACTTTGCTAGCCTGATTCAGGTCATGTGAAGTAAGAGGCAGATCTTTTACTGGGTTGAAAAGGAGTGAAATCCAGTTGTGCTGTTCATGTCACTAATATAGGAGCTTTTGCCTTTTTTCTAGAGTCATGGATTAAAATCCATTATGTAGGGACAGTTTACGAGTTTTTACTTGCAGCTGTTACATCATAAAAGAGTAATATACTCTTCTCTTCCATGGTTCTTTTAGTATGAGGATCTTAAAGCACTTAAAAATATTAATGGGATGTACTATTCTTTTACTTGAAAGATGGGGAAATCAGAGAACAATAGAATTAAATGACTTCCACAAGGTTTTTCAGCAACATGACGAATAAAGCATCGAGTATCCAGATGCACAGAACTAGAGATGCTTCTTGATGTTCTGTGATCTTTGCTTTGTCTTCCATAAGTGTGACTTAAGATCTTCAGATGTACATTTAACTTAGACATGATATAGTAATTTCAAGATTGCTAGATGAGTGGAAGAAAAAAAGCCCAAGTTGGAACTAATTTTTAGAACACATAATTCCACTTTTTTGAGAATGATAATGAAATTTTTTCTTTCTTTAAATTTCTGAAAATTCAAATATCTGTTGGACTTTCAGAAAACCAGTTCAGGTGACACTAATTACTAGTTTTCCTAAAACATTTATAACAAAATCTTTGAGATTTTTCTTTGCCAACCGTGCTGGCATCCCTGCAATAACAAAGGAAAAAAAACCAAACAACAACCCAATGCTAATAAAAACACAGTTGTGCTGGTTTTGGCTGGGGTAGAGTTAATTTTTGTCTTAGTGCTTAGTATGGGTGGGACTAAGTTTTTGATTTGAGCTGGAAACAGTGTTGACAATTCAGGGACAATTTAATTTCCACTAAGCAATGCTTACACAGTGTCAAGGTCTTTTCTGCTCCTCACACCAGTTGTTAGCAAGCAGGCTGGGGGTGCACAAGAAGTTGGAGGGACAGCTGGCTCCAGCTGACCAAAGGGATATCCCAGACCATATGACATCATGCTCAGCAATAAAAGCTGTGGGAAGAAGAAGGAAGGGGAATAAGTTTAGAGTTCTGGGATTTTGCCTCCCCAAGTAACAGCTACATGTGATGGGAGTTCTGATTACCTGGAGGTTTACATGCACCTACCTGCCTGCCAGTGGAAGAATTTCTTGCTTTGTTCTGCTTGTGTGTGCAGCTTTTGCTTTACCTGTTAAACTGTCTTTATTTCAACACATGAGTTCTCCCATTTTTATCCTCCAGACTCTCTGCCCCATTCCACTGGGAGAGGTGAGCTAGTGGTTGCATGGTATTTAGTTGCTTGCAGGCGTGACAGCTCCTGTCTCCAAAAGATAGAATTGTTGTACATGCAGTACAAACATCCAAGGCGAAAGATGTTGTCCATAAACATAAAAAATGAGTATCTGAAATTAAGAAGTTATAAACTAGACCACAAATCTATAGATTAGAAGATAAGCCTACAAAACAAGAAGAGAAGGCAGATAATTAAACTGGGCTGAAAGAATGAAAATAATTTGTTGTGATTAAGATTTCGTTTCTTCAAAGGCTTTTCATTTTCTACAAATCAAGATAGGTGAATGTGTATCATTATATCATAGCCTATTTTTGTACAGTGCATAATCTTAGTTCACCTGTCCACAAGTTTGGATTCACTTAAACTTCATGTCTCTTACAAATATATTGCACTATCCTTTCAAAACAAAAAAAAAGAAGCCAACAAGCATCTTGATCTTATTTCTGTACTTTTCTCTTGATCCAGAGGGATAATTAATTCAGTTACAGTAAGACTTCAGTCCTAGATTTTACCAAATTTCTGTTTTCTCCATTAAATAAAATAGAGCTTTGTCAGCTTCTTTGACATTCTTTGGTAGAATTTAACCAAAATTACATTTTGCATAGTTATTATATGCTCAAGATAATTTCTGGGGAGTGTATGTGTATGTGTGTACATAGGTGTGCGTTTGTGTGTTTATAGATCATGAGCACACTGAAGTCAGTTACTAACTTAAGTAGTATTAGGATTGTTTATATATAAATACACAAACATACATATCGATATTTTTTGTTTGTATGTGTAAGTGAACAATAGTACACAGAAATGCTCATAATCTAATCGAAACTATTCACTTAAACTTTATAAATGAATGCATATGATTCTCTCATATTTCTGAAGCTGGTTTTTAACTTTTTTGTTTTAGCATACTCACACAAATATGAACATACGTTTAGTATCTACTGACTGCAATACACTGACCAATATAAAGCATAAAACAATTTTTAGCGGTATAGTTTCCAGAGTGTATGACAGAAAAGTGGCATTAAAGTTAGGTTTTAATTTTAATTGCAAATAGGTGTTCTCTAGTTTGATTAAAATTTGAGAAATTTGCAGAGGTTTTCTCTATTTCAAGGACTATCATCAATCATCCCTTGCTCCTGTCCTACCTCTCCTCCCACAGAAAATATGTTTGTTGTTTTGTTTTTTTTTTTTAATCTTTTTTTTTGTTTGTTTGTTATTTGGTCTATTTTTACTCTTTAGCCGACTTGTCACACCATCTGTCCCTCCTGCTTTACAGTAGTGGCTGCTAGAGGTGTGTGCAGGGGTGGCTGTCAACATCACTGCACAGGCAGCTTTTCGTATTTTGAAAGTGGTGAGGAGTGTACCCTGGAAGCTGTTTAGCAAATAGAGATTCTCATTGGATTATTAAGTTAGCATCTTGAATGAGCACCCATCTGTATCACTACTAGCCAAGTAGGTCAGTTATGAATACACGCACCCCACCTGCTTTTGCAATAGAGTAGGGGCTTATACGAAGATTACCTTTGGGTTTTAATTCCTTCATTTTCTTAATTTCTCCCTTTTGTCCTTCCAGATTCTCTTTCTTACAGCATATCTGGTACCATGATTAGACACAGGCAAGTAGCCACTTTTTGTGAATGTCATTCTCCACTTACCATGTCCCTCTGTCATGGCCTGCTCCTATAAAAATCCTCTACAAATAAGATTGCATCTGTAAGTACATTGCATTGCAGCCTACCAGGTCTGCCCTTCCTAGCTTGTGCGTGCATGTATTGCTTGGTGCATGGATTGCTCGTTAATCAGGAAAATATTTGTTCTGTGCAATTCATGACTGTGCACCTCAGACATTTTGGGACAACTCCTCCTGCCTCCAAAATCCAAATTTCTTGCTGTCATGGCAGCAGGACTTTCCCTAGTTTGACAGCTGCAATTGATGATATTCTTTAGCTGTCATGCCCTCTTGAGCCCATTTCTTGCACAGATTAAGGCTGAAAGAATAGGAAATGCAGAAAAAAAAACAACCAGAAATACTACTAAAAAATATGTGTACACCATTTCATATTTTACACACACAGTGTATTCTTTGTAAGGACAGTGTTTATTATGTATACAGCTGTTCCAATTCAGGGTCAGAACTGTACTTTCATTGTTTAATATTTTTAAGAAAGTATTTATATTATCTGCAATAAGGAGTGCTCAAACCCCTTATAGGTTTTGAAAACTGTGTTGAAGAAAATCTTTTAAGATCCTGATGAAGCCTGACGCAGTCATGGAGACGGCACAGATGCTACTCTGCCCGTCTGCCTCTCCTCCGGGAATCCATAGAAATCTTGGCCTTCATTTAAATCAACAGGAGTTTTGTCACTCCAATGGAGCCAGAATTTCACCCTGCAATTTGAAATACTCTCTGCAGATGACAGGCAAGTAAAATGGTTACCTCACTGTTCCCACTGCCTCTGTGTCATAAACTGTACAGAGATTATCATCAGTGAAGTGCAGTACAGATGTTCCCTCCCTCATTCCTTCTCACTCATCTTTCGTCTTCTGTCCCCTCTTTTTCCCTACAGTTCTGTTTTTTACCCTTCATTGAGTTTCTCTGGCATTCAGCACCAGGAAGAGAAGCCCCTACATGGATGATTCATCATCTTTGGCACTGGTTGAGACTACCATTATCGCTTCTAAGAGTAAGATGGCGCTATAAATCAAGAGACAGTTTGAAATAAGGGAAGTTTATAAATACAATAAAATGTCTAATAATTATTCAGAAGGCTTGAAATTTATCCACTCTCAGTAATGGTTCTCTCATTAGCCACTCCACATGACTACACTCATGAGTGAAAAGGTCACCTCCTATATCATGAATATAAATTGCAAGCTCTTTAATGTAGTTTTGATATGTTTCATATATAGAGAATGTGGGTGATGGGAACATGTCTCCTAAAAGCTGTAATGTTCAGAAGTGAAGAATGTTGGAAATGCCTGACCTGGTTTGTGCAAATATTAAGAAGAGTGTACACTTTTGGTAATGTCACTTTCATTTGGAAATTCTTTATCATTCAACAGGATAGAGAAGAATCTTTCAATGAAATCAAAAAGTTGATATGTCCATATCTTTATGTACACCTAAAAGCTGCTCTTGTGCAGCTGAAGAAATAGGGAAACGATTTTATCCAGTCAGAGGCCAGGATTCTGTTCTGGTTGCTGGTGTGACTTTATTTTCTGGACATTAATCTGAGAGATTTTAGCTGGTTTCAGTAGTCTCATGTACGCAGGTGTTACGTTAAAAGGAAGAAAGTTATATATCTAAGCAGCAATTTAGAGCCTGTGGCTGAACAACACTGACAGGAGCTGAAGCTTTATTCTACTTTACCTTCATACATCAATAATTTGGAGAAAGAAAACCCAAGACTATTTTTTCAGATGTTCAGCATCGAGAAAGAGTTCTTTTACTCTGATGCATTTTCTTCACAGCACATGCATGCACACACAAGGACTCCAGTGCATTTCTCTTCCACAACATACATACTGTGAATGCTGTATATACTTGCTTTCTGTGGTGTGTTGACCCCAGGTGCTCACTAAAGCCACTCTATCACTCTTTCCTCAGAAGAACAGGGGAAAGAAAATATAAAAGGTCACAAGTCCTGCAGCAAACCTCCAGCATGGGCTCCCATCCCCAAGCATCCACAGGTCCTGCCAGGAGCCTGCTTCAGCACTCCACAGCATCACAGCCTCCTCTGAGTGCATCCTTTTGCTCCAGTATGAGATCATCCATGGATTGCAGGTGTATATCTGCTCCACTGTGGACCTCAATGGGCTGCAGGGACACAGCCTGCCTCCTGATGGCCTGCAGCACAGGCTGCAGGGGAAGTCCGGCTCCAGTGCCTGGAGCAACTCCTGCCCTCCTTCTGCACTGACCCTGAAGTCTGCAGGGCTGTTTTTCTCACATATTCTCAGTCCTGTCTTCTGACTACTGTTGGTGTTGTGTAGTTTGTTCCCCCTTTCTTAAATACGTTAATCCAGAGGCTAGCCCACTAGCACTGCTGCTCATGGGCTCAGCCTTGGTCAGTTCAGGTCCATTTCAGAGCTGGCTGTCACTGGCTCTGTCAGACATGGGGGAAGCTTCTAGCAGCTCCTCAAAGAAGCCAGTGCTGTATCTCCCCCACTACCAAAACCTTGCCAGGCAAACCCTGAAAAGACTTTCTTTTCATTGATTCCATATATGCTACGCAATCAAGCTTATACATGCCACAGACCTTGGAACTGCTCTGTGTATTTCTGTGAATGTCAGTTTGTGTATGCAAAATATCTGTTTTGCATATATGCAGGAGGTCAGATGCTTCTGTAATGACTTTAGCTCATGTGCTGTGTAGTGTGTATGTATATATTTTTGCTTTAGAAATCATGGGAAAAAAACTGTCTCACTATTCCTTCCAGAAGTCTTAAAACAATTTTACTGCTAAATACCTTTTCAAATGCAGCATTTTGCCCATTTCAGTAGGTACCCTTTACATTACCTGCTGAATTGTTGATAGTGCTGTTGGTAGTGGTTTTTAGGAAAAAGATTTTATGAAGAATATTGTCTGGAAATAAAAGTATGAAATTCATTAAAAAATGCAAAACGAAATAAAGTAAGCAGAAACATTTCATCTAAAGAATCCTTTTAGATATGAAACTGCTTTTTTATCTTGAACTGAATAATTATAAGAGTAGTTTTATCTGGCTGAAAAGAAGGTATCATTGCAGTGTGGCTTAATATAAAGGAGTCAGGAAAGGTTTGAATGATTGTGGGAGACAGGGAGACATTAGCAGCCATTACCTTTTTAAAAACAAAATAGCTGCATTATCAATGATTGGGTAATACTACCAACTTTCCAGAAGAGCAATAAGTGAAGAGGTGCAAGATTTTCTTATAAGTCATATGGAGGATATTAATATTTTTTTTCTTGCTGCTTGGACCAGCTGCACCCCAAGTGTACAACCTGTGATGTATTTCAGTTTCTTTGATTGTTCCAAAGAGAAATTTCTAAAATAGGAAACAATGTTGAGACCTTAGTCTCTCATTGTATAAAAAAGATCTTGTGACTTCAGAAGACATTTGACGAGTGCAGCTACATTCAGCCCCTGGCATATGTAAGCTGATGAAAAAAAAAATGTTTCTCATATTAGTACAACCATTACATATTGATTTTTTTTTTTTAACATTGCAGAAAATGGTACCATATTGTTGCCATTTTAAATCATAAGACAAGATAATATGAACGTATTTTCAACCATTGTTAGGGCCCAAATTTGTTGTGGAAAAGAGTGAAATTGGAGTGGCTTTAAATGAAAATAGTGTAACCCTTAGCCACAGAGCCGATTATCCACAGACTTGTTCCTTTCAGAAAATGTGTGATTTTGAGCCTGATTTAAGATAATGAAACATGAAATGAAATGTTTCCTAGGCATGTGAACTTCTACAGACTGAAGACCAACAGATAAAAAAAACTTTAGGAAATATACTTCCTAAGTAATTTACCAAACAAGAAAGTACACTGTCCTGGGTTCAGCAGTAGCAGTCATTTTTTCTCCTTTTTAGTAGCCGGTGCAGGGCTGTGTTTTTGACTTTCGGCCTGTTAACAGAGCTGATAACGGTGATATTTAGTCTGACCAAGGACTTCGTGAGTCTCATGGTCTGTCAGGGAGGAGGGAAGCCAGGAGGAAGCAGAGACAGGACACCTGACCAAAGAAGTATTCCATACCACAGCGTATCATGCCCAGGGTGTAACTGGGAGTTACCTGGAAGGGCACTCACTGCTTGGTTGGGCTCGTTTTGGCTGCTGGTATCATATTCTCTTCCCTTGTTATTTCTCTTATCATTATTACTACTGGTGGTAGCAGTAGTGATTTGTGTTATACCTTAGTTACTGGACTGTTCTTATCTCAACCCGTGGGAGTTACATTCTTCTGATTCTCCTCCCCATCCCTCTGGGGGGGAAAGGAAGAACGAAGGGGGGGAGAAACTGTGTGGCTGGCTTGCCGACAGGGCTTAAACCACGACATGCACCAAAAAATAAAATTAAGGTAGACCAAAAACTTATGGCAAGATCCTTCTATGTTTTCAAAGAAATGGATATACAGTGGAATTTCCTCTATTTTTCTCTACTTTTTCTTGGCATCGGCGAACCTTTCACTTCATGTTGCCAACCAAATGTTAGCTGTTCTTCTGCATGGGAAGGATGATCTTCTTCTTTCCAGCGTCTCAGCAGGATTTATTTTGGCAACTGCACACACAGAAACCATTCTCACAGCAAGAAAGAAATATGCTTTTAGGTAAAATGCCCACTCAACACACTTTACAGAATGGCTCAAATTCAGTTTGAAGAACTATCCAGACACCAGTTCAACCATCTTGTCAATATTTTTGGAACTCAGCTACAGTGTTGCCAAGTACCATCAATGTCAAAACCAGTACTAATGTATCTTGACAAATCTCCAGAATCTCTATGATTATTTCAAACCATTGTTTGAAAAGCATACCTTCAAGCAACCTACACATACCTAACTCATTGCACTCAACATCACAATTAGGTGGTGCAGTTTATTCCCCGTTTCTTAAATATGTTAATCCAGAGGCTGGCCCATTATCACTGGGCTAAGCCTTGGCCAGTGCAGGTCCATTTCAGAGCCGGTTGGCACTGGCTTTGTTGGACATGGAGGAAGCTTCTAGCAGCTCCTCAAAGAAGCCAGTGCTGTATCTCCCCCGCTACCAAAACCTTGCCAGGCAAACCCAGTAGACTTTCTTTTCATTAAATCCATATATGCTACACAATCAAACTTATACATGCCATAGACCTTGGAATTTCTCTATGTATTTCTGTGAATGTCAGTTTGTGTATGCAAAATGTGTGTTTTGTACATATACAGGAGTGAGGTATGTCCCATTGCTCTATACCAGTTGGTTATAATGGTTTAGAAATCTCTGTTATTCAGGCTATGATGAAGATAAATAGTCTGTAGTGAATACTAGCCAAGCATTTCTGGTATAAAAGCAAAATGGAAGGGGAATCATCTGTCATGGTGCCTCCATACAAGAGCTTTTATTGGTTGATACATGAGGCAAGGAACAGAAATAATGATTCCACCTACTGAGTTTCAGTCCACAAAATCACAGAATGGGTGAGGATGGAAGGGAGCTCTGAGTGTCATCTTGTCCAGCCTCCTACAAAAGATTGCTCAGAAAAGCACTCAGACAGCTTCTGAAGATATCCAAGGAGAAGCTGGGCACTGGCCTCTCCCCCGGGCACCATTCCACTGATGGCAGCCAGAACAGCAACCTCGATGCTCTTAATGGTCATTCTCCACTTACAATGAGTGCGGAACACAGTCCTGGGCAGCTCACTGCCTCGCTGTGCTTTTTGGAAAACATAACCTACATTAGATAGCTTTAAAAGTTTTAAATAAGTTTTAAAAAATTCTTGAAGTTTTTGGAAAAATAAACGTTCCCTGGAAAGCATCTGGGTACTTATTGAATGCAACAGCAGGCAGAAAACAGAGGTAACCTCACTGCTCTGAGGATGAGTTTGTAGGCTTCAGCTCCATGGCTGGCTGGGCATGCCTCTGTGTTCAGTGGGGTTCACTCCCTAAAATCACATGGGAGCATGCTGGGAGGAGGGTCCTGGAGCTGCACTGTGCTACTGTGCCCCGTGTCTCACCACAGGCCCGCTTCTGCCAGTAGAGGGGGTGTCGTCAGTGGCCAAGCTGTGTGGGTTGCCAGGCCACGGTGGGGATCTGCTCCAGACCCTACCTGTGACAATGTCCCTCCAGTGACAGTTGCACAAGGGAAGCATGTGCTCCTTGTAGTTGTCGTCCACTTGCACAGAGTGCAAGAGCAGGTAGAAAGCCTGCCTGCAGAGTGGGCATAAATAGCTCCTGTCCCAGGCCTTGATGCAGAACTGCTGGAAGCCGAAGGCAACATGGGCTTTGTCCTCAGTGTTTTCCAGGCAGATGGGGCACTGGGAGCATTCTGCTGCTTCCTCTGGCCCTGCCACAAGGCCCGTGGCTTGTGCTGCTCTCCCTTGCAGCAGAGGACTCTTTAGCAGATCTTTCTTGGTCCCTGAAACCATTTTCTGCCAAGAGAAACATGCCAAATGCAGGAGCTTCTCTGGTGCTTGGAGTAGAAAATCAATGAAATGCTGTGGGAGAGGGGAGACAGGGGCCTCCTGGAGGGTCTCCTTGCAACAGCAAGCAGCAGGTGCCATGTCTGCCAGCCAGCCCTGGGGTCTGCCCTGTATTCCTGCCTTCCCCAGGCAGGCTGCTGCACTCAATGGAGAGGTGCTGGAGGAACCTGCTGCCAGGTACCAGATGAAGGCAGACTCAGACATGTCTCTGGCAGGGGAGCATGTGTGGCTCTGGGTAGGAGATGGTGCAGGGCAGAGAGATGTGAGGCTGGGTCAGGGTATGCACCTGTCATCTGCCCTGGCTTGGAGGTGGGCTCCAGGGAAGGAGGGAGGGATGGGACAGCCTGAGGCTGGAAGGGGTCACCCCTTTTGAGGTCACCATGTCCAGTGTACCTGCTTAAGCATGTTCACATAGAGGAGGTTGTCCAGGAGCCTGTCCAGGTAACTTTTGCTGGTTTCCAAGGACAGAGTCCACCAGTTCTCTGGGCAGCCTGTTACTGTGCGCTGTCACCCTCACAAAGAGTATGTACTCATGTTGAGGAGGAGCCTTCTGTGTTTCAGCTTGTGCCTCTTTTGCTATGTCACTGGGTACCACTTGCCAGAGCCTGATTCTGTCATCTTCACACCCTACCTTCCACATATCAGGAGACCTTAATAAGGCTCTCCTGAGAGCCTTCTCTTTTCCAGGTTCAGTAGACTATGATCTCTTTGCCTTTCCTCCCATGGCAGATGCTCCAGTTAGTTCACCATTTTAGTCCAGACCTTGGCTAGATGCTGTCCAATAGATCTATGTCTGTCTTATAGCGGGGAGCCCAGAAGTGGACACAGGACATCAGTGATGGCCTTACCGGTTCTGGGGAGCGAGGAAAGATGACCTCCCTCAACCTGTGTGCAACACTCCTGGGTCTTTTTCTGCAAGGCTTCTTCCTACCTGTTCAGCTCCCATCATGTACTGGTGCATGTGATTGTGCCCTTTCCAGGTGCGGACTGTGAACTTGTGTTTGCTGAACTTTATGAAGTTCCTGTTTCCCTGTTGCTCCAACCTATGGTGCTGCTTCAGGCTTTTTTTCTCAATGAAAGGTGGGTGTTAAAAGCATCTTGCTGCATGATTTAAGAACATAGATTAATTGATTTATTTCTCTAGGTAATAACCCGCAATACAGGCTTGAAGACAGGTGAGAGAGAGTGACCTTGAAGCACTATTCTACTGGGTATGATAGACATAAAAGTTTGTTCTCAGTCAACCACATCCAAACTTAATGCCTTTTTTTCTCTGAGTTGGTTTCCCCTATTCTCTGCTGTGCATAATTTCTCTGAAATTGTTTGGTATGTACCAAAAGAGATCTTACTACATGGTTATAATTAAGGGAAATCATGTATACAGCAGTAATGTTTTTTCTTGTAACACCAATCAACTCATATTTCTGGGGACCTCTAGTCACTCTTGAATTCCAGACCCATGTCTGGTCTCTCAATCAAAAATTCCAACTTCAAAGAAACCTTTCTGGACCTAAGCGTTAGAGACACTGATATGATCCCAGGAACAAATGCAGATTTCAATGAATCTCTGCTTCTCTCAGAGAATCACTTAATTGGAAAATTCCTGAGTAGCTGTACTTTCTTTTGCATTTAATGAGACTCTGACGTTGATACTTATTCTAATGCTCTTTGAGGTAGGCACATAAGTGCGTTATGAGAAGAACATATTATTTTTGCAGTATGAAATAGCTTCGGAAAATCATGTGTGTACTTACAATATTCATCAAATACGATGTTCAGTAGTTTACATAATGTGTATGAATACAAAACATATTCTTGAATACAATAGAACATTAGAAACTAAGGGTGGGTGTTAAGATTTGAAATTATTTATGTCTATATAATCTGTTTTTTCCACTTTTCTGCAAAAATTTTTCTCCCATATGATACCAAACTTTGTTCCCTTTCTTTCCATGCTTTGATATTTCTTCTTCTCCATGATTTATATCATCTTTCTGGCTCTCTTTCTGGCTCTATCTTGTGTTCTCGCTTCTGCTGTCACGTTGTTTTGAGGGATAGGACAGGGCTCTTCCTGTGCAGTGATAAGAAACGTTATTCTTTGGCCATTTGGAAAGCCAAGGCACACACAGGTGTGGGTGCAGTGAAATGAGCTTAATTAATGGAATTGCAGCTAGCCTGTCAACTTTCATAATGTTAGGCCATACACTCTTAGGAGACAGGACTTCCAAGTTAAAGAAGTCTTGTCATGTTAACGTCCTAAACCCTTATTTATCCCTGGCATTTTATTTTCTTTCTTGCCCAGAAGAAGCAAACCATAAGCTGGTATGTTGCACCTGGTAAAAGTTCATAAACTTAAATTCATGTGCTGACTTGTTGGGTTTCCTACCTTTGACAAATACTGCAATAAATTTTCTGGTCTTTAGGTAGGTTACAGAAGTGGATGCTCACAGAGACAGGGTAGCTTTGCCTTCTGCTGTGGTTATTGTAGGGTTATGAGGGCCAGAGAGAATGTGACAATATGGTTGAAAGGTACCTACGGAATGCAAATATTTTACCATTTCAGTATACCCTTGTTCATGGGGTCGCCAATTCCAGGCATGAAAAAGGACATGGTCTTTTTGTTTCAGGGAGACCAGGAAGAGCAGGTTCTTGGTGAGCAGGAGGGTTGTTCCTTACCTGCACCATTGCAAGAAACTGACCAGAAATTTCAGAAGATTTTAGGAGAAATCATTGCAGTAGCTAATTGAAATATTTTAGTGAAATATGTAAATAAAAATTCATCAAAGTATAAGGAAACACCTTGATTCTGTTGGTAACAAAAAAGTTAAAAGGATTTCAGAGTGTCTGTGTTTCAATATATTGATGAAACATTAAGGGAAGAGGGAAAAAAGCCAGCTAGTAGCCATCTAGACGGTAAACTTTGTTCATAGCTGTACTTTAGTAAGTTGAAAGAGGCTGATGTTTATTGCATGTATGATTAGTCAATCTCTAATCTGAGCGTTTGTTGAGAAAATCTGAACTGAGCAGTGAGATGAATTAGGATATACTTTTTTCTTCTTGCAGTACTGACTTGACCTCTGGTTTTGCTTACTAAAATTATAACAGAGGTGGGCTTCTTGCTTCTGCTTTTTTTAAAGGCTTTTGTAACAAGTCTGTCCTTTTTTTAAATCCTTGACAAGCAGCTGACAAAAAATTGAAAGATAAATAGGTAATTAAACTCTGATCTTAGTCTAAAACTTGGTTGAGACACTTTGTTGATCTAGCTCCTTCAAGATCTGAATAGAAAATTAAATAAAAGTGGGGCTGGGAAATGAGGGGTGTAAGATTGGTGGTGGAAAAGAGGAAGGAAACCCTCTTGAATATCTTGAATAAAGCATCCAATCATGAGGCGTAATCTCTGGCACTCACATTTAGTGACTGATAATTGCTGTAACTTGAACCATTGAGTCTTCAAATATTATCCAGTAAATTTTAATTAGCACCCTGGGGACTGAAGAATTTTGGAACAAGCTCATGGGAGACACTCCCCTAACCAGTGGCAAAGTGTGTTGAGTAATTTTAGATCAGGCTGCCTGTCAAAATGTATCAGTGTCATCTTGCCACTTATGCTGAAGAAAATGCACCTGCTTCTACATGGAAATAAGGTGCATTATCTGCCAATTTGTGCTGCTTATTTTCACTGCTGCCTGAGTTTGACAAGTGGGAAATATGAATACATGGATTATTTATTCATAAACCAAGGGGATAGGGAAAGGTGAGAAAGGTCCATAGATGAAAAACAATAATGTATTCGGTATTGCAGGACCCACCAGAAGCCTTCTACATAAACATGTCATGGACTTCTAGAGAATCAAATATTCTAGCTTTGCATTTTTAACGTCAAAGGAAAACCTAGTCATCAAGAAAGTTCAGTAACATAAGATGACAGTGCTAGCAGTGGAAAAGGCAGTATTTTAGAAGCCATAAATTTTCCTTAGAGCTCCATAAGAAAGGGATAGGCATTCAATATTAATATTTCTAGTCCAATACTCTAAATATTCAAACTACACTAAATAACAATTTACTAGATATATACAGTTCATCAACAATATCTAGCTTTGACTTTGCTTTCACTACTACAAAGTAATTCAATAGAAATCATTGAAATCAGAGCACCTGGATATAAATTAATTTCAAGGAAGAAAATAACATTATTGGAGTGAAATCATTAACTGCAGTTAACATCCATAAGTCCATGAAAGATAAAGTCCATAAAATTTTTCAGATTCTGGTATTACATAAATTGATTGCATAGGACAAACTAAAATCTCTCAAAAGTGTTCAGGGCTTGGTTAATACTGTTCCCTAATAAGAAGATTATAAGTCATATTTAATTAAGTAATTAAGTCAATCTTAAACTCTTAACGTTTGTTCAAAGTAATTTTTTTTTTTTTTTCAAAAATTCTAGGTCTAGGAAAGGAACATAATTCCTACTTTCAATTTTTGTGTTACTCAGGCAAACTTTCTGATTGCTGTGTGCAGAATCAGAACTTTGTACACAAGGTGAGAAAGTCTTTTCTACAAGTTGAAGAGTCTTCATGCAGTTTTCACAGCTATTCATTACCAGTTTCAGGCACAGAGCAGGCATTCCTCAGGTCCTGGGTATGTGTTCTGAGATGTTTCAAATAGAAAATTCTGCAAATAAATGGTATCCTGGAATCATAGAATAGTTTGGATAGGAGGAGACCTGAAAGATCATCTAGTTCCGATCCCCTAAACTGGCAGGAGCACCTTTCACTAGACTAGGCGGCTAAAGCCCCATCCAACCTGGCCCTGAATGCTGCCAGGTATGGGGCAGCCACAGCTTCTCTGGGCAGCCTGTGCCAGTGCCTCACCATCCTCAGAGTAAAGAATTTCTTCCTGTCATCTGGTCTAAATCTACCCTTTTTCAGTTTAAAACATTGACCCTTGTCCTTGTAAAAAGGGGCCCTGAGGTGTCCTTGCAGAACCATGTCAGTGCTCTGCAGACTGAAGAGGAAAGACCCATCACTTTGGAACTGATGCTGGAGCTGAGTACAGCAGCTCAATCTGCTCACTGTATAACCATATAACTGTATATAGTTACTATATATGTATATAAGTTAACTATATATATAGTTGACTATATATATAACACTATATATATATAACTATATATATAAGACTCTATAGCAACTCTCTTCTGAGAGTTATCTGAGAGGTACAGAGCCACCCATTTGCAGACCCAGCACACTCTCTAAAGAGCTGGGCTGCTGTCTTGTGTCAGGGATGTCAGACAGACTATAAAGACTTGTACCATCTACAGGCTATTATCCACTGCTGTTGTTTAATGTGGGCACCAGTGATACATCCAGGAGCAGTTTGAGGAGTATCAGGAAGGACTACAGAGTTGTGAGAGCAATGCTAAGGGTCTTGGCAGAGCAGGTAGTTTTTTATCAGTCCTCTTGATCAAAAGGAAGGGGTTGGAAAGGGCCAGCTAAATCTGGCAAATCAGCCAATGGTTACAGGGCTGGTACTGCAGCCAGGGGGTCGGCTACTTAGACGTTGGGACTCTGAGAAATAGGGCACTATCTGTCAGAGAAGGGGAAGAGCACCTTTGGTCATGGGCTTGCCAAGCTGGTGAACAGGATTTTAAATTAAAGTTCTTGTGAGAGAGGAACCTCAATCCATCCTACTCTACACTTTGATGCCAGTGCGTGGAGAGAGATCACATGTCACCAGAAGCCTGCCTGAACTTCCTCACAAAGGACTTCCAGTCACTCCAGCCAGTAAGTTAGCTACACTGTGGGCTCAACTTATATATCAATATGAAAATGCAAGTAGCATGGGGAATAACCAAGGGAATTTAGAGACCATGCAGGGCTATGATCTTATTGGCATCATGGAGATGTGGTTGTATGGCTCCTATGACTAGAGCATTCGAATGGATGGATACAGCTCTTCAGGAAGGACAAGCAGGGAAGATGAGGAGGGGGTGTCACCCTCTGTCAGTGACCAACTGGAGTGCATGGAGCTCTGTCTGGGGATGGATGGGGAGCTGACTGAGAGTTTATGGGTCAGGATTGAAAGGAGGGCAGTAAGGTGACATAATAGTGTGTGTCTGCTACAGACCACCCCAAATAGGAAGACTGAGTGGATGAGGCCCTCTATGGGCAGATAGGTGCATCTGCAAGTTCACAAGCCATGGTCCTCATGGAGGACTTCAACCACCCTGATGTTTGTTGGAGGGACAACACCTCAAGACATGAGCAATCCAGGAGGTTCCTGGAATGCACTGGTGGTATCTTCCAAGTGACAGCAAAGTCAAAGAGGAGAGGGCCTATCTAGCTGGGTAAAGTGCCATGGAGTGAAGTCCTGGAGGAAAGAAGGGCCCAAGAAAGCTGTTTAATACTCAAGCTCAGGTTTGCTGCATCCCAACAAAGAGGAAGTCTAGCAAAAAACCAAACCAAACCAAACCAAAAAACAACAATAAAAAAAACAACCCAGGAGGCATACATGGATGAACAAGGAGCTTCTGGGTAAAATCAAAAAAAAAAAAGGAAGCCTCCCAGCTTCCCCTCCTCCCTGGCAGAGCATGAGACTCAGAAAGTCCTTGGTCAGAGTAAACATCACTGAGCAGCAACTAAAAACATCAGTGTTATCAGTGCTGTTCCGAGGCTGAAAGTCAAAACCACAGCACTGCACCAGCTACTAAGAAGGAGAAAAATGACTGCTACTGCTGAGCCCAGGACAGGTGGAAACAAGGACAGGTAGCTTGTAAGGAATACAGAGAAATTTTCCAAGCTGCTAAGGATCAGGTTAGGAATGCTAAAGCTCTGGTAGAATTAAATCTGGCCAGGGACATCAAGGGCCACAAGAAAAGCTTCTACAGGTAACTCAGCAGTAAAAGCAAGGCTAGGGAAAATGTAGGCTCTCTACAGAAGAAAATGGGAGACCTGTTTATCTGGGGTATGGAGAAGGCTGAGGTATTTAAGAACTTTTTTCTCTTGGTCTTCTCAGGCAAGTGCTCCAGCTACACTCCCCAGGTCACAGAAGACAGAGGTAGAGACTGGGAGAATGAAGAACCACCCGCTGCAGGAGGAGATTTGGTTCGAGACCATATAAGGAACCTGAAGGTGCACAAGTACATGGGACCTGAAGAGATACTTCTGCAAGTCCTGGTAGGTAAAGTGGATTAGCCATTATCTGTCATATTTGAGAAGTTGTGGCAGTCGTGTGAAGTTCCCAGTGACTGAAAAAGGAGAAATATAACCCCTATTTTTAAAAAGGGAAAAAAGACCCTGGAAACTGCAGACCAGTCAGTCTCACCTCTGTGCCTGACAGCATGGACATGATCCTGCTGGATCTTCCATTCTATGGCACATGGAAAATAAGGTGGTGATTACTGTAGTGACAATCAACATGGGAAGTCTTTTCCTCCTGCAGGTCCTTGATGTTACAAGCTTCCATTCTTCTGTTATTGACCCCCCTCCCATCTATGTGTGTGCCAGTGGGGGTGTTTTTGGCTGTCTGACTGTGTGCTCACTGCAGACTGCACTTAGAACCAGCTAATTCC
Organism: Pezoporus occidentalis; assembly: GCF_034315485.1. Classification (NCBI taxonomy): domain Eukaryota; kingdom Metazoa; phylum Chordata; class Aves; order Psittaciformes; family Psittacidae; genus Pezoporus; species Pezoporus occidentalis. Next base: position 3,285,647 of record NW_026912961.1, on the reverse strand, counting down.
TTCTCAGCCTCTCTCATGTTACACAGCCTCCTCACCTTCTTTTGCAGCTCAGCCACCTGATGTAGGAGGCCCTCTACCTGAGCATACCTTTTACAGGCAGGTCTGATGCCTGTCCCTGCCCTTGGAGAAAGGTCTAGGAAATTCCTGCAGTCTGAAGTCTGTACTGTAGCCTCTCCGTCAGCAGCTTGATCTTGGTGGATGACACTGGCCACTGCAGCTGAGGTAGATGGTGCTAACAGCCCAGCCAGAACTTCTGCAATAGTAAAAAAGCCTTCAGACTACTTCCTATTCATGGGTTCATTTCAAAGACTTTCCACCTTGAAAAGTCTTTTGTAAGGGAACAAAAAAAAACAAAACATGTTTTCTATTATGTTTTGGGATGGTAGAAGTAATCATAATTCATTTTACTGTATAATCATGTCGATATACAGATCAAAGCATTTGAGAAGGCTGGGACCATAATTTCATTTAGGCTGCAGGAGTAGAGAGCAGTCTTCAGAATGTCCTAAAAGAAGTGAGGAAAGGAATTGGAAAAATATTAAAAAATATGTTATTCTAATTCACTTAGTTCAGGAGAAATCCCTGAAGGCTGAAGAGTGGCCAGCATAATCCAATTAACAAGAAAAGAACCTAGAGCTACACAAAGAAATTACAGACCAGTTAGGTTAGCATGAATGACAGCAAAATACTTCAGAAACTGTTGAGGGTGTCTAGAGAAATTGCAAAAGCATATTTTAATTAAGGTGCGGGAATTCTCAGGAAAGGTATAACATGCTGAGGAATGCTGTGGTTGCAGAGTTTGCAATTTTTTGCTGTGCTTCACGTTGTTACACTTTTTCTCCAGTTTATTTATAGACATTTTTGTGTTGCTTGTCACCATGGCACACAACCTGATGACCTGTTATGCTGAGCTTTCTCTGTAATCAGTTAAAGTATTTTCCCTTTTTAAAAAATATATATACATATATATATATATATATATATATATATAAATGTGTAAGTGGTGTCATGATAGTAGGTGTGGCTCTTAAATTTATCTGCTGGAATGATATCAATTATTTCTTCTCTTAAAGCCGATCGTTTGGTATAGAGTTGGTATACAGTTTCAAATTGTCTTAGTGTGAAGACAGTGATACAAGGAAAAACAAAAAAGGGGAGGGGGAGAAAGTAGCAGAAGAGAAACTAGGAAAAGAACTGTAAGGTGAAGGTGAAGGTGCAGGGCTCAGAGAAAGGATTGTCCCACATCTGCTGGACTGTAGGTTTATGTCTAGGTAGAGTTTTCTTTTGGAAGTGTCATTTGTTGGTTGTTTTGAAACAGCTTCATTGCCTGTAGCTCCTGAAAGATTGCAACAATGACATGTTATCTTTTGTTTTAAAGAATTTAAGGGCCTTTGGCACTAATGATACTGATCACTGATTTCACTTATTTTTCTCTAGGAAAAAAAAGCAAACAATAAGTTAACTAACAATATTATTAAACTTTTCTGGAAGTGGCAAAATATAGATGACTCCACGACAAAGGTATTTTTTTTTTTTCAGAACACATAATGACAAATTTCATATTAAAACAGGTTTTAAATTTTTCCTTTGATACTTTGGAGAGTGAAATAATTTGCTCAGTTCATTTTTTCTTTTTTTTTTTTTTTTGAGGGGGGGGGTAGTATAGAATAAGAAGAGCTGAATTCCATAAGAAGAGCTGACATCTTTGTACATTCTGCTTTTGGCAGAATAAATCCCTCCTTAGGAGCCTTGTACTTTGTGAGATAACTTCATAGTCTTCCTTTCATTCCTAGTCAGAAGGTGTTGACAGTAAAGCTGCTCAGTTTCCTGTGACAGATGCAAATATGTCAGCTGCTACTGACCTGATATTAGGATATTGCACTTTCTGTAGAGCAGCTGAGCAGAAATGACAGGTAAGGTCAAGCTCTGGCAGAAAATAACAGGAGCAGTGAAAGAGTCCCTCCACACTAAGATTCTCCTTGTGAGACCATACCTTGTGTGATTATAGAATGGTTTGGGATAAAGAGACCTTCAAAGCTCATCTAGTTTCAACCCCCCCTGCCATAGGCAGAGACACCTTTCGCTAGATTAAGTGGCTAAAAAACCCATCCAACATGGCCCTGAACACTGCCAGGAATGGCGCAGCCACAACTTCTCTGTGCAGCCTGTTCCAGAGTCTCACCACCCTCACAGTAAAGAACTTCTTCCTTTTATCTAATCTAAATCTGCCCTCATTCAGTTTAAAGCCATTATCCCTTGTTCTATCAATACTTGCCCTTATAAAAAGGCCCTCCCCAGCTTTCCTATAGCCCCATTTAGGTATGGGAAAGCTGCTATCACTTTCTAATCACAGGAATCTTGTTGCTGCATGGAACAGAAAACTACCTATTTTGTAGTGGGTAAAATATGACCTCAGAATATTCCTGTATTTTTTAAAAAAATTCTTGTTCTAAAAATGAACAGTTATGTTATCCAATTCTTCTTCAAGTACAGTGATATGAGCTACTCTCCCTAGAATTATCTTATCATGTTCTGAAGTAAATCTCAAAGCAAAACAAATCTGTTAAATACATTTGTTGCCATTCATTATTTTGAAAATTAATATAGGCTTCACTGAACATATGTCTTTTTGTCTCCAGATGAAGTTCTGTAAAAGTTCTGTAAGGGAGAAAGATAAGCCAAATACACAGCTTAGGAATATAATGAGTTGATGACAGTAGATCTCAAACTAATCAACAATAAATGACTGATTTAATTGCATTAATTCAATTTGTATATTCATTAATGCCTCAGATAATTTTTAATTCATTGCCCCACAGACTGACTTATTCTCTTACAACCTCTTGGTGTTGGGCTCTCTGCTGCTAAAGCCAGACCATTATAGTTACATGGCTGACTTGAATGACTAGCCTTGCATGAGGCTCCAAAGCAATTTACTTCCAACAGGAAACCTTAAAACATGGGTGATCAGCTGGGTCTGAGTTCCAGCTTCTCACATCTCCTAGTGAAGTTCATTGACTCAGCATGGCTTCACTAAGGGCAAGTCCTGCCTGACCAACCAAGTGGCCCTCGATGGAATTACTACATCAGTGGACAAAGTAAGGACTATGGATGTGGTCTGTCTGGACTTCTGTAAAGCCTTTGACACAGTCCCTCGCATCCTTCTCTGTAAAATAGAGAGATATGGATTTAATGTGTGGACTGTTTGGTGAGTGAAGAATTGCTGGGTGGTCATGTCCAGAGGGTAGTGGTCAATGACTCAGTGTCTGGATGGACACTGGTGACAAGTGACATGGGTCTGTGCTGGGACCAGTACTGTTTAGTATCTTCATCAGTTACATAGACAGTGGGATTGAGTGTGCTGTCAGCAAGTTTGCAGATGACACCAAGCGCAGTTGACACATCTGAGGGAAGGAATGCATCCAGAGGGACTTGGACAGGCTGGAGAGGTGGGCTCATGTAGAGCATCAGGAGGTTCAACAGGGCCAAGCGCAGGATCCTGTGTCTGGGCTGGGACAACTCCCGGTACCAATACAGGCTGGGGATAAAGGGTTTGGTGTACTCCAGAGAAGAAGGATTTAGGGGTACTGGTAGATGAAAGATTGGATATGTATGACCTGGCAGTGTGCACTTGCAGCCCAGAAGGCCAATCATATCTTGTGCTGCATCCAAAGGAGCATGGCCAGCAGAGAGATAATTCTGCCCGGGTACTCTGCTCTGGTGAGACCTTAGCTGGAGTATCTCTGGAGTCCTCAGTACAGGAAAGACACGGACCTGTTGGGGAGGGTCCAGAGAAGGACCACCAAAATTATCAGAGGGATAGAGCACCACATCTGTGAGGAAAGGCTGAGAGAGTTGGGGCTGGAGAAAAGAAGACTCTGGGGAGACGTTATTGTGGCCTTTCAGTTTTTAGAAGGGGCCTATAAGAAAGACTGGAAAGACTTTTAGGAGGGCCTGTTGTGATAGGATGAGAAGTGATTGTTTTAAACTAAAAGAGGGGAAATTCAGGATGGATGTGAGGAAAACATTTTTTACGATGAGGGTGGTAAAGCCCTGGCACAGGTTACACAAAGAGATAGTAGATGCCCTATCTCTGGAGGCGTTAAAGGCCAGTCTTCATGGGTTTCTGGGTAACCTGATCTAGTTGAAGACATCCCTGCTCATTGCAGGAGTTTGGACTAGATGACTTTTGTCCTTTTGACCCCAAACTATTCTATGGTTCTATGATTTTATGATCCTGTGACTGTTCTCCAATTGGTGATAACGTTGCCTTTTGGTTCAGTTCTTTCTTTGGTGTATAATCAGAAGTAAAGTTGTCTCTTCAGAGCACCATAAACTGTTGGAAGTCTGTGGCTCAGAAAATGCAAGAGTAGGGTTTGATTCTGGTATTTGAGAAAAAAACATCATCATTCAAATATTCTGAAATAAACATACTGTTTAGTGTTTTTCATTAGGCTTGTTACTACTGATATAGACACAGATAAATGTCAACTGCAAACTGAGAGAAAAACAATCAACTTACAGTATATTGGTTTCAGACAGCACATGACTTTAACCATTGAAAACAAGTCAGAAGAGAAATAACAGTGTAAACCCATATTTCATTAATCCTCTACTAGCTGCAAGGCACACGTGTGAAATTTGTTCCGCTAGGAAAACTCTTACAAAACCTGAAAGCCTGCCTGGAGAATCAGGCACTGTAGCAGTGGGAAAGTACAACCTTTTTTGCACTTTTGGGAATGTTTGTTATGTCTTTGTGCACATGGTATGGTTTCAGAAAAAATGTAATTCTAAGACAGCTCTTTTATTTGGGGTTTGTTTAGAACTGAGGTTTTAAGATTTTAATAATAATGAAACAATACTTATTTGAAGCAACTTACTGTTGGCAATGAAAAGAGTCTGTGATGTTACTGGACTTTTAAACAGTTGGGTCATGTCTACAGGGGTCTCTATATGAATTGTTATGATGTGTTAATTAGTGAACATTAATTACTGTATATATTGAACACGTTTATTTCTTGTCAACGAGATCTTGAAACAAGATAGAGTGGAAAAAAAGTACAACAAATCATATAGTTATATTACTTGCAAAATATCTATGCTACAGATAGCTAGAAAGCTACTTTCTCCAGTGCTCTTAACCTTCCACCTTTCATAATGAAAGACATAGTCACAATGTAGAAAAAGCTACCCATGTACAAGTAATTTGAAGGGTCGTTTATTTAAACATAAGCATCTTTTGAAGCTACTTTACAACACAAAGGCTTTAAAAAAGTCCATGAATTATATATATATGTGAAAAAGATATATTACAACACGTTAAAAATTTTCACTAACTTCTACAACAGCATGAACATTTAACACATTATAAATCTTGTGCTCCTCCTTTTTCCAATGACTTTGTGTTAACCATAAAAAAGCAATGAGTTGGCATCAGTATTTTTTTTTTGAACAAATCATAATTTCAGAATCATAAGCTTCTCCCTGCAAATATACTGGGGGGGGGGGGGGAAGAAAGAAAGAAAAAGAATGCATATGAAATTAAAGATGCCAGATTTTTTTTTTTTTGTCTAGCATAAATGCACACTAATTTTTCATTCTGCATGATTTTAACAAACATTTTAAAGTAGAAGTACATTATGTTGTATAAAAAATGAATGTTTGGTCTCCATAGACAGAAAAGCAGATTTTGGAGGAATTAAAACACTAATTTGGTTCCCAATATTTAAAGTCTCTGTGAATTTACAATTATTTCAGGCAAAATAAATTATGAATTAACAATATCAGAAGTATTTTTCTGTATTCTTAAATTGCTTTTACTACAGTTTAGAATGCGGAAGATTCATCCTTTTTGTAAAATATTGTCTAAAATTCAGCATTCAAGCTTTGCTTTTGAATAGAAGCATTTCCTGTGATGCATTTTCTTATTATGTTTTTCACAAGCTCATTTAAAAGAAGAAACTTTCCAAAAAGGCTTGAGCATCAAAAGAAAGGCTTACAAATTAACACATACTTAAACGTGTTGATAAGTTGCTGTGTTTGTGACTGAACAGTATTTCATTTTCTATTCTTTTCTTGGTTTTGGACTTGAGAGAAAAGCAAATAAGCAGTTTTTAAAGCAATTACAATCTAAATTGATGGATAACACACATCAATAAACTGTCCCTTACAAGTTCAAATATCATTGTTCTATATCTATCTTCTCTCTTTAATATCAATCATTGTAGTATCTGATCTTAAAGCTCTTTGCTTTAGCAAAATGAGAATAAAATTAATGACCATGGAGATCTAGAGACTGGCCAAAGTTTATGCAACAACTCACCAGTAGTACAACTGAGATGATTAGCGAGGTAGTCTGACTTCCTTTTAATTTAGACAGAGTTGTACCTAAACATTCCCATTAAGGAAAAATGTGTTTAATAAGGATGCCCTTAAATTTGTTTTATCCGTAAAACAATAGCTGTAAAAACATAAAGAGAGCAGATTTCACCAGGCAGATAATACTGTGGCACAGGTGAAATGTTCTGCCTTTTCCTCTCTTCCTTGAGGATGAAGGGATTCATATGGAAGAAAATAAGTCAAAAATAATTTCATTTCCTTCATATTCTCTGATAACTGTTGAGTAATATCCTATTTGGATAACATCAAGGAAGAACAAGAGTGAACAGAAGAAAGGCCATTTATTTTTGAAACACAAAGGAAAAAGTTACTTTTGGAGGCAATCATTTGGTATACAGAATAAAAAAATGAGAAGTTATAAGACATTATTTAGGCCAGAGAGCTTTCAAGAGTAGGTTTCAAAATATTTAGTTTGCTTTTCCACCAGCCTTTCCAGCTTGCTTGGGATAAAAGTAAAAACCTTATCAATTGACCTTTTTTTCACCAGAAACACCCAACTGCATTAAAACCAATCCTAAATGTAGAATATAGTAATTTAAGCAAATTCACATAACAATTTTTTACAAGTTTAGAGTTGTAAAATTAGCGAAGTGCATAGGAGCAGAACAGACTACTGCCAGTAAATTGGGACTTTATTAGCTAGGATATTGCTTTTTGAGGTGTACAACACAGATTCAGGTGCTCAGTTTCCTATGGTCTTTTAGAATACTTATGCCCTGCTATTTCACATCTCAGGACCACTGGACTGGAAGAAATCATAACTTTTCAAAACCATACACACAGTAGACTGGAAGAAGAATTGGCCTATTTTCAGACATGGAAAAAAAACCCAAAACAGCTTTCAGACAGTCTTGCAGTATGGGAATGCACTTTGCAATTCAACTCTGGTTACATGAAGAATTCACTGACATTCAGAGAAATGGCGATGTCTGAGATCTTTATGGCAGCGAGGAAGGTACACAGCAAGCTTGCTACCCTGGACTACAGGAGAGGGGACTTGGACACTTGAGGGATCTGCTTGGGGTGTTCCAGCGGATAAAGCCCTGGAGGGCAGAGGAGCTCAAGAAAGCTGGTTAATATTCGAGGATTGCCTCCTCCAAGCTCAGGATGAGGAGCTCTTTGTCATTCCTACAAAAAGGAAGTTGGGCAGGAATGCTAGAAGGCCTGCATGGATAAACAAGGAGCTCCTGGACAAACTCCATCATAAAAAGGAGGCCTACAGAGGGTGAAAGCAAGGATAGGTAGACTGGGAGGAATATACATAGTCAGAGCAGCCAGGGATTAGGTTAGGAAAGCTTAAGCCCTAACAGAACTCAATCTGGCCAAGGACATTAAGGGTAACAAGAAAAACTTCTATAGGTATATTGAGGATACAAGGAATATGAAAGAAAATGTAATAATATGTCATTCTCATTAGAGTGAATATGTGTAAACCCTGGACTGCTTTCAACATTGTTGATAGAAACTCTGGAGTTCTTTGTATGTGATACCTAAGTGCTTCAAGGGAAAACCCTGAAGACATTTTGAGTAGTGCAGATGACATGTTTTTACTGTCTTCTATTGTGTTAGTTAAGAGATTCTTCAAGATGAAGGTGAATGTGTCTTCCACAATTGAGAGACCATCAGCTGGACATAAGGCTGTAAATAGGGAAAGGTTAAGATAACTAAAATGGCTGTTCACAGCTAGCCACAAAGGAGATAGAGTACAGGCTAAATACCCTGAACACTTTACTGGTCACAGACTCATAAAATGTCTTAAGTTGAAACAGACCCAGAAGAAGCCTCAAGTCCAACTCCGAGGTCCTAACAGGAATATATAATAGTAAAATGTGACTAATGATGTTCCTTGATGTTCCTTGAACTCTGACCTGCTTGGTGCTGTGACCACTTCCAGTTGAGGTGATGACATGGGGAGCCTGTTCAAGTGACTGACAACCCTCTCAGTGAAGAACCTAATGTCCAATCTGAACTTCCTCTAATGCAGCTTCATTTAATTTCCTCAAGTCCTGTTGATGGTCACTAGAGAGAGTAGATCAGCAGCTTCCCCTCTGTTGCCCCTGTGAGGAAACTGTAGACTGCTGTGAAGTCACCTCTTAGCGTTCTCTTTTCCAAGCCATATGACCTCAGCCACTACTTTTAAGTTTTGCTCTTGAGGCCTTTCACCATCTAGTTGGCCCTCCTCTTTGGTAGTTTAATGTCTTTCTTATACCGGCAAGCCCCAGACTGCACACAGTGCTTGAGGTAGGCATGGCAGCATAGAGTACAATTGTCACCTCCCTTGACACGCTATGCTGTGTTTGATACACCACAGGACACAGCTGACCTTTCTGGCTGTTAACTAATATTCAACTTGCCATCAGTTCAACCCAAACCCCAAGATGTCTTCCCACAGGGCAGCTCTCCAGCCTCTCATCAACCAGTTTGTACATATCACCAGGATTACTCTGTCCTAGTGGAGAATTCTGCACTTGGTGTTGTTAAATTTCATATGGCTGGTGTTTGTCCTGCTCTCTAGTCTATCCAGATCTCTCCAACCTCAAGGGTAGAGCTTTTCCCAGTTTAGTATCATACTTAATATACATTTGATTCCTACTTTCAGATCATTCATAAAAACATTTAGCACTGGCCCTAAAATTGAGCCCTGGGAACCCCACTTATGACAGGCCAACAGCCTATTGTACCCAATTTAGTCTACCACTTTAAGCCCAAACCATCATCCAGTTGTTTACCCAACATACTATGGACTTGTTTAGCCCTAAACTGGACATAGTCCAGAAGGATACTGTGACACACAATATCAGAAACTTTGCCAAATCCCACCAAATTACTTGCTTCCCTTGGTTGACTAGATGGATAATCTTGTCATAAAAGGAAATTAAGATGGTTAAGCAGAATTTTCTCCTCATGAGCCCATGCTGGCTCTGACCAATGACTGAATTGTCTCCAAGAGTTTTTCAATAACTTCCAGAATAAGCTTATCCCTGTTTTTTCCAGGCACTGAAGTGAGACTGACAGGCCTATAATTATCAGGGTCTTCATTCTTTCCCTTGGACATTGAGACAACATTTGCCAGTTTGCAGTTGACTGGGATCTCTCCAAACTCCCCAGACCATTGAAAAATAATGGAGAGAGGTCACACAATAGCATTGGAGTCCCATAAACATTTGTAGTGCATTTAGCTGAAGCAAAAAGTCTCAAACAAGTTTGGAATTGACGGGAGTTTATCATATCCCCAGCCACAGTTCTCCAACACAGGGCTCCAGAGGTTCCCAGTCCACGTAATCAATGTTGAAGACAGAGGCAAAGGCAGCAGTAAATGCCTCTGCATTGTCTACATCCCTATTTGTGAGGTGACTGACCTCGTCAAGTGATGGACCAATGCTATTTCTCATCCTTCTTTCATTGTTAAAATATTTTAAGAAGCCTTTTTGTTGTCCCTCACAGTACTGCCCAGTTTGAATGCTAATTGTGCTTTGGCTCCATTTTCTCCCTGCAATGGTGAACAGATTGTAGTCCTTCTGCGACACATGTCCTTGCTCCCAGTGTCCATACACTCTTCTTTTCCACCTAAGTTCTTGATGATTCCTGCTCAACCAAGCCAGCCTTCTGCCACACATTCCATTTTGGAATTGCCTACTCTTAAGAGGCCAGCATTCATGGACCCTAATACCTTCAAAAGCAAATTCCCAGGGATCCTTGCAGTTAGCTGCTGCAGCAGCCCAAAATCTTCCCTCCATATCTAAGGCTGAGCTGTTGTTGGCAGTCTGCTCCTATTGGCAACAATTTGAAACTCAACAACTTCATGTTCACTGTCCCCCAGATAGCCTCCAGTCACCATTTCACCCACGAGTCCCTCTCTGCTTGCAAACAACAAACCTAGAAGGGCACTTTTCCTAGATATCAGGGCAGATACAAAAACTCTCACTACTTGTTTCAGAAAAGATTCCCAAATGTAAACTGTCTCTAATCCCTTTCTTAAAGGAGAAAACCAACCTTAACTGATAGACTAAATATGTTTATACTCAACTGTAGCCTTTTAAATGGAATTTTTGCAGCACATTTGCTACTATATCTAAAAGACATCTCACTGTTAAGAATATATGCTGGAAATTTAATTACTCTAAGGAATGGAATTAGTTGTTATTATTACATATATACACACAAGGATATATTTCTTTACTTTGAGATTTTATGTTTCCAGAAGATGACACTGTACCTCCTGTAGAGGTAAGCAGCAATTCCATAGCTGCTATTTTATGTTACAAATTCATAAAAATAGGTAAAAAAAAAAAAAAAAAAGGTTTTGGCAGTTTCTCCAGCCTCATTAATCTCTAGAGGTCTTAGATCTGCTCTTTACCTTTAACCCTGCATCTTCTTTTATGGCTCATGTTCTCAGACATAGTAGCTTTCTGTTGTACATTAGGATTTTAGTTCACAACATAAACGTGGTTTTAAAACAGATCTCCTAATCTTTCTACTGGCTTTGTTTCAGTCTTGGATCATGTGAACTCTGTTACTTTTCTACAAAATCAAATCAGAAGTGTGCCAAATATGCTTCAAGTGCTATTGACTCTTCATCTCACAGAATGAGACTATAGCTAATCTGAAGTAATCCCCTGCATGACATTTATGGTGTGGACATTGGGTCCTTGCTGTAGAGAGCTGCTGCTATAATGCTGCATTACTTGCTAATGTAGATAGGGCCTTTTACTCACAAATGCCTTAAGTGGATAGAAACAGAGAGTCATACCTAGTTAATGCCAGTCACTCAAATTTTCCTTGGTGTATTAGCCATACACCTGTCATATTGTCAAAGCTTAGTTTAAAAATAAAATGAAAAGATTTTAAAACAAAAAAGAAAACACATACTTTTAAAATCTCTACTTTCAGAGTCTAATAATATGTTAAGCTGCTCCATCTCTGAAATGCCACATCTTATATCTCCCTATTTGTTTCAGAATGAAAGATTCTTAGTGTACAGCTTCTTTTCCTATTACTTTATACTTCTGGTTGTACTGCATTTCCAATTAGTAAAAAATAGGCTTCTGAAGACTAATCTTCAGAGACGAGACAAGGAGTCCATCCTTCAAGGGGCTACACTTGCGTGCAACTTGTGTCAACAGGGATATGTTTAGGCCTACGGGCTCGACATATGAAGATCAGAAATCTTCACTGTCACTTCACTACCAGTTGGAGCTTCAATTTCATACTAAGCCAGCCTAAGGCCCACACCCAGTCTGTGTAGGCAAGAGAAAACCAGCAGTTCAGGACCCCAAATGAAGTGTAACTCTCTGGAGATGAATAACTGTGCCTTGTGACCAGTTTGGTTGTAATATATGTAAGAGCTTTCAACCGAACTGTATCAGTGGGAACAGAGAGGAAAATCTGACACTGGTTTCTCAATGCAGTGTTAGAGTGAGACTTGAATTTGAATGTTCTGTCAAAGAAAAGCCAAAAGGAAGGCCAGGATTAACACAGTTGGTAATCTCAGCTGCTTGTCATCCCCTGTACAGTTGGAGCACATACTGTATGTAACTTAGTACTGACAGAGCCACTGTGATTGACAAGAGAATTGCTCTGTCTTCTGGAAATGTACAACATAGAAGGCTTTTCCAGATGAATTATTCATTCAAAGCTTCCACCAACAAGAAACAAGTTGCCTTTGATTCAGGCAGGATTGTGATGAGTGGGATGGTGTTAATAATATTGAATAGGGAGAGGTGTGATGATAATAAGCCTGAAAGGAGTGTGAGGACTGCATCTGCTAAATAAATTCAAAGCTACTTACAAAAAACTACCAAGAAATACACACAATGGGAAAATGTAAAACAGTTGAGAACAATATTTTTAAAATTGATGTCAGTAAGCTTACAGTATGTGTTAAAGGAAGAATGAAGAATTCTAAAATATGATCTTAAAAAAAAAATACTTTAAAACAATAACATTTTTAATTGAATTTAGAATTAGAGAACCTTTATCCCTCTCCTGTTGAGATATTTCAAAGTAAAGAAAATGTTTTCCCACCCTCAAAAATAACTTATAACTGTTCATTTCATCTCAACAATGGCCAAGAAGTAATACAATACTTTGTTTACAGAAAAGCAATGTGTTTTATTTCTCTAGTCCCCAGTTCAACAAGTGCTGTTGTCTATCCCTTTTCAGCAAAATAATACCAAGCATCAATTTTGAATGCTAATTCTGAGATACTTTTTCCAGAAGCTGAATCATATTATAATATAGAAAAACCACAGTTCTGCATTTCCAAAGGGAGCACATCACATGTTTCATTAGTTGGGAAAGACAAGAATACAACTTGCAGCTTGGATAGATGAAAAATCTTAGAATCTAATCTGTGTCACAGAATGAAATGAAGCATTTATCTGTCAAACAACACCAGCCAGACAGCCCCAGCTACACTTTGAAACCTTCTTTATGGAAAACAAATTTTTCACAGAAAGTCACAATTAATCTCTTTCAGAGTGGGAATATTCTGACTTTATCAGCCTACCTGGAACACAGAGAAATTTAAATTTGCTGAAAATTTATGGCTGTATTAGAAGAAAACGATTTCTTTTCCTACACAGTTTAATAGGAAAGGAATAGTGAAATTCTGCATAGTTCCTGATAATATTTGCTACATATCTTACTTCACAATTTTTCATCAGTGAGAAATATGAAGATATGGGTATACATCTAACAAAATTTTTGAGATCTCATTGTTATGAAAAAAAAACCTGTTCTGTCCGAGAAGGTGATACATAGTTTGTATGCTTCTGTACACAAGACTGCAGGAGAAAGAGACACTAACTTTTATTTTTTATCTGGAAGTCACAGAAAATATGTGCTTGCACAAGGCAAGATTTTGCCCTCTAAATTTAAATATCTAGTCTATGCTAGTTGCCTGGGTACTCTGCATAGACAAAAAGGAAACTAAGATATCTGATATACCAGAAATAACTCCTCCCATGCTAAAACTCATGTTTTACTCAGGTAGGAAGAAGTGTGCTATTTGAAATTCTTGCGTCTCTAAAAAATGCAGGTAGAATTTAGAGGATTAACAAAATGGCATTTATTCAACCATGGACTTGAAAATATGCATCATTTCTTTTTCTAATGTATGTTAAATATTTTTATAGGCATTTTATGGTAATATGTTGTTGATGTATGCGATATTAACATGAACAAAACAAGTTGGTCTAGATTATTCATTGCTTTGAAGAGAGCGATAGAAGTTTGAGAATTACAGTCCCTGCATTAACTCTGGTTTTGGTTGTCTGAAGACTAAACAATACTAAAAACAGAAACTCTTGAATGCGGAGTGATGATATTTTTAAAGGGCAGCAGTAAGGCCAAAAAAATGCAGAAAGACAAAAGTGCTGTCATCTGCCATCTTTACTCATACAGATGGCATACAAAATTAAGTTTGTGGTATCGTAGAATCATACAATAAAACATAGAATGGTAAAGGTTGGAAAGGACCTTAACATCCCCTAGTTCCAATCCCTCTGCCATGGGCAGGGATGACTCACACTAGACCATGTTGCCCAAGGCTCTCTCTAAACTGGCCTTGAACACTACCAGGAATGGAGCTTTGACCACTTCTTTGGGCAATCTGTTCCAGTGCCTCAGCACCCACACGGTAAAGAACTTCTTCCTTATATCTAACCTGAACTACCCCTGCTTAAGTTAAGCCCATTAAGTTAAAGCCATTACCCCTAGTCCTATTGCTACAGTCCCTGATGAAGTGTCCCTCTCTGGCATCCTTGTAGGCCCCCTTCAGATACTGGAAGGCTGCTATGAGGTCTCCACACAGCCTTCTCTCCTCCAGGCTGAACAGCCCCATCTTTCTCAGGCTGTCTTTGTATGGGAGGTGCTCAAGCCACTTAGATCATCCTCTTGGCCCTCCTCTGGACTCGCTCCAACAGTTACATGTCCTTCTTATGTTGGGGACACCAGAACTGCACATAGTGCTACAAGTGGGGTCTTACGAGAACAGAGTGGAGGGGCAGGATCACCTCTTTCAATATTCTGGTATGTTTCTTTTGATAGAACCCAGTATAAGGTCGGCTTTCTGGGCTGCAAGCACACACTGCCAGCTCATGTTGAGGATTTCGTCAATCAACATTCCCAAGTCCTTCTCCGCAGGGCTGCTCTTCATCCACTCTCCACCCAGGCTGTAGATGTACTTGCCCTTGCCCTGACCCAGGTTCAGGACCTTGCACTCAACCTTGTTGAACTTCATGAGGTTTGCACATGCCCATCTCTAAAGCCTGTCAAAGTCTCTCTGGATGGCATCCCTTCCCTCCAGCATGTTGATGGCACCACATGGCTTGGTGTCATTGACAAAACTGCTGAGGGTGCACTTGATCCAATTGTCCATGTTGCTGATAAAGATATTGAGCAGAAATGTTCCCAATACCAACCCCTTGGACACTGAGCCGTTGACCACAACTCTGCATGTAGCCATCTAGCCAGTTCTTTATCTGCCAAGTAGACTCTTCAAAAATGACAAACTTACTACTACTCAGCAGAAGACTACTGGCTTTTACCCAATATGCATTCTGGGTAGTGATGAGGATACCTTATATTCTATATTTGTCACTTATATCTAGCCTGATTTTCAGCCATAATAAATGATTCACTAAAATGATTTCACTGAAAACAGTGGCAAAACCAGCACATTCGAAAACTTGGCCGTTTGTTTATATACCTAAATATGAATTTAAAGTGTAGAATTTTGAAAGTCTTTGCCCTTCTTTTCACAACTAACTGAGAAACAAAGTTCACAAGAAAATCCGTTAAAAAAAAAGATGAACATAATTTCTGAATTATCATTATCCAGTCATCTAAAATACGTAGTTAAAATATGGTTGCAGATTTTTAAAATGGTTTTTTAATACTAACATTTTCATTATTTGATGGTCTAGCTTTTAGTGTTCAGTTTTAAAAAGTTGGTGATGGGTTTCTTGAAAAGTGATCTATCACAGGCTTTGATCCCATGAACACGTGAAACCTTAGAGATGTTTGTAGGGCCTCAACTCCATGAAATGTAGCACTTCAAAACTACTGCACAGAACACTGTAGCAAAGCAGAGAAATCCAATTGTTCTTAATAAAAAGCACTGTGAATATTTTCAGTGGTAATACAAGTATAGAAGTTAAGAACTAGATATCTCTTCAGCTCTTGGCTAACTTAAATATGAAAGAGTATAACCCAAATGTTCAGCACAATTGAAAATTTAGAACAGGTTGGTAATACTACATTTTGGATTTGAAGTTATATGGATTCCATGATATTTGCTCTAAATTCTCTGTGCCCTGGTTTCAGCTGGGGTAAAGTTACGTTTTTTCTTAGTATCTGGTGCTTTGCTGTGTTTTGGATTTAGTATGGGAATAATGTTGGTAACACACTGATGTTTTAATTGCTGTTCAATAGTGATTACTCTAACACACTCTGGTTGGATCTGTCATTATCTCAACACTTCATGCCCCATTTTGGTCTGGTTTTAAGCCATAACAGTCCTTTTGTAAACCCAAAACAGAGCTTATAACTATATTTGAATCTCCTATTGTTTATATAGACTTCTATGCTTTAGAAGGCTATTTTAGATGAGGTCCATGAATGATCATGTGTGATAGAAAGAAAGAACGTAATTTAGAACATTAGTTCTTACAATCAGCACAGTACAGAAGGCTCTACTGTGAAATGTATCTTTCCTTCTATGACAAATGGAAGTTCAGTTGTTTCTATATGTATGATTCAACAACTATTTTGCAGAGAGGTAAATGAATACCTCCTCTTACACTGAATTTCAAAAAGTTATTTTATTTCAAAAACCTTTAACTATTGCTGTTTTTTATAAGGTTGTATTCCCTTTGTTCAGAATACTGTTTGTTTTAACTGCATGTGGTTTATCCACCTGCACTCATTAACCATTTACCTGAATGTAAATTCCATACTACCTGCATTAGTGTGGAATGCATGCTTAAGCAGTCAAACCTGCATTGACGGTCTGGATAAACTAAAAAAAAGTAGTTCTTATTTCTCTCTAGTCTTCTCTATCAACAGATTAATTCCATTTAATTTAGATGAGCATGACAAAGAATGCTCTAGTACTCACAGAATATGAATTTGACTGCATTTAACATCACTTCTAACTTGTAAGCCCAGTCCTGCATTTTACAGAGATCATTCCCCTGGGAATCACTAGGAGTATTTAGTTAAGAATGTGCTATCAGGTGGCTGAGCAAACTGAGATTTGCAAATGAATTATGATTTTAAGGGGACTAGAAATGTGTAAGCTAAGTTCATGTTTCCATTACTTTGTTTTGGTAAACTCACTTGCTGTGCATGTATGGTACTACACTGCTGCCCTAGCACTGGGAAACGTAAACAACTGATTTGTTTGCAATATATTACAGCATGTATAATAATGGTGCTTTTTCCCTGCTTTAAAAAAAAGAATAAAAAAATAAATAAATAAGGGGAATGATTCATATTTCTCAATTTATCTGTCAGAGTACATAACTTAAAATGTTCTACACAATAACATTGACTAAAAATTAATAGTGAGACTATCTTTTATTTTAAAAAAGCATTTTCAACATTACAATTTTTTCCCAGTTAATATATCTGTTTCTGTGTCCCAGATGATTTGTTTTACTCTGATTTATTTGGTTCTTGGATTCACAGATGTCTTATGATTTAACAGTTTTGGTATTTATGTTTTTCTCCTTAAATTTTCAAAATTATAGGCATTCTAGAAATTCATTCTCTAGAAATCCCTTTTCTCAGACCTGGGATGTATGGTAAAGACACATTTTCTTCTGCTGTTATTCCTTAATAGGTTTAAACCTTAGTCAGGAAAAGAAAAAGTATGCCTTTTTAACTAATACCATGTCATCTCTTTAATCATGCTGATTCTGAATAATTCACCCACTGTGGAAGTTGCAGGGTGAGGATCTATAGCTCTATCTCTCACTGGGGGGAGTTTATTATTACTGAGTCTGACAGCAGAAAGCCCTGGCAGGTTAATTGCTGCAGCAAGACTAGCTGGGAGTTTGCTGTTGATATATAGTGACTAAAGGGAGTGAAGGAGATTGACTATGCCTGTTACAGCACAAATATCTTCATGCGCCTCAGGTTCCTTCAAAAGATATGAGAAATAAATGTTCACTGTTCATTTTCTGTCTGCACAATACAAACAGCCTCAGGCTGAACACAGCAACCACAGCATACACAATATATACAAAAAAAGAGGAAATTTGCAAATTAATATTATGACGAACATTCCTGCCTGAAAGTGCTAAAAACCAATTTTAATACAGTTTGCATTTTAATGAGGTGCCAAAGAGAGAAATCAGTTGTGTTTGAGGGACACTTGGCTGGCAATGTTGTTTTCTGATCATATCGTGCCGAAAGTAATATTAGATTAAGTAAAACCAGTGTTAATTGAAGGTGTGGGAAATGTTAATGCTAGTTTATGAAATAAACCTTACTGGTTATATAGAGTTGTTAATCTAACTCAGACAGACATTTCCCAGGAACAGCTGCCCCTTATCCCTTCAAAAACAGAACAGTATTTGAAATTACTGAAAAGGGACGCCATCATTCCAAAACAGGAATAATTTTTTTTTGAGGCTTGTTAAGACATTCTCAATTTATCTTTATGTATTATAATGATATGGAATTACTGAAGATAGATACAAAAATACTCAACATCTTCTGGAAGAAAACAAATCTCAATTTTTTCCATAAGAAAGTATGCTGCCAATGTTTCTTTTAAAGTATTTCAAGACAATAATTAATCAATAACTGTTTCTCTTTTCAAATAAAATATCTTTTACAAAGAAGAAAGTAAATTTTCCATGGTGCTTTTAGAGGGCATCTTTGGAGTGTGCTTTCCCAGGAGTCCAGAAAGCTGACCTCTCTCCACTTGTTTATAGTTCTCCTTAACTGCACCTCACTGCCCTGCAGATCAGCTCTGTTCTTTATTGTGGTAATGAAAACCACCAAGGAACTTTGTTTTCTGAAGCTATATCAATAAGAAATATCAAGTCTTAAATGCTACATCATTATGCAAAACATAAAACATGGTCCAGTTTCTCTTCCATTTACAACACTTGTGTACCAGTGTGACTCCATTCACTTCCAGAGTTTTTAATCTTTAACATCAGTTAAAGCAAAATGGTCAAATATACCTTAAAGAGCAAGGTGCAGTTACTTATTTGTACAGAAAAGCTGGAGACACTGTGCTATGTTTTGGATTTCCAAAAAGCAGAATAGAAGCCGGTTTTCAAAGGTCATTTGGCAGGTACTGGGTCACATGCAAAATCTTAGCTGTTGAGTCTCTTGCAATTGGCATGCAAGGTATTTTAAAATATTTGCTTTATATACAGTAAATTCATTGTTAATATATCATATCCTTTATTTGCTAAATTTTACAATTTAATACATTGAAAATGTAAATTAGAAAAAAGCATTGTGTACACTAGAAACTAGGAATGTGAGAGGAAGGTCTAGTTCCATGCAATAGGGAGTCTGCCTTGGAACAAATATTTAATTTTGTTTTACTAGTGGAGAAATAGTTTAGGAAGAAGTTTAATAACTTGGCTGACCCTCTGTAAGCTGTATACTAGCTTTGTCTTCCTCTATCCAGACAAACAGTTTCAAATAAAGCACTACTTCTTGGTTTTCTGAGTGGAACTTGATGTATTTTTAGTGTTTAATTTACATGTATCTTCTTGAACACTCTTCAAGACTCTCTTCAGGACTTCTCTCATTTCCCACTCTGGTGTTGTGATGTTGGGGAGGAGGAAAAGGGTAGTCAATCCTTTCATCTGAGGCAGAACGAAATCACTTCTCTGTTTTGAGCTATTGATTGCGTGAGAGTTTTAAAAGAATAAGAAGGTAACACGGGGGGACTGTTAAAGTTACAGAGGTTGAAATACAGTACCACAGGCTTTTAGTGCAATTGTCTTTCAGTTTATTATGTCCATTTTTTAGTTGATGCAGAGTCAGTGTGAAAAATGTCATTATTCATCTTTGTACTTTGAAATTTTATCACTATCAGAATAGAAACAGGTTAGATGTCACATTTCTTATAATGAAGCCATCATGAGATGGCTTAAAACATTCTTCTTTACAGCTCTTTCTTCAACTTGTACTGCTAGAACCCTTACAACAATTTTTACATTATCAAGATGCTTATTACATTAGCATGCTGAATAAAGTTTTGATATCCACAAGAGCACTACACTTCAGCTTTTTGCATATTGTAAATAATACAAACACATGTATAAAGGAGAGGGAGGTATAAGTGTGGCTTTTGCAAATGGGAGAATCAGTCCCTTTAAAATATCACAGTCAATGTTAATTGCAATAACACTGTTAATAACAGAACAAAATAGTTGCACTAGATAACATGCCCTAAGCTTGATATAAATTTGACAAGTTAAAATGTGATGTCCTAATGATGTCCTAAAAGTGTGAAAATCTCATTTTCCCACTGATATTTTACATATTTCAGAGAGTTCAATATTTCTGGTTTATGGTAAACTGGTTTGCTCATATGTAGGAATAGAAAAATACCAGAAAAATTTTAAAGGAGAAACAGCATCAGGAATTGTGTAAATCATAGGGAAAAAAACCCACCTAGCAAACAATAAAAGCACACTATTCTATGTGTTCATAAGTATAGTTCATAATCTATACATATATTCATGAGCTCAGTATATTTGCCTATAATGGGTAAAAAAAAAACAAACCAGATTTAACTGTATTAAATGGGATTAAGATTTGGTTCTGTGTACATAAAAAAAAAAAAGAAGGAAAAGAAAGGTCACATTATTCCATTTCTAAAATTCTAGAAATATAGCTTCTTTACATTCAAGTAGGGATCTCAATCACTTCTAGCACAATTTGATAGAAAAAGAATAAAGTAGATGATGAGTCCTGTATTAAGAACTAATGTATTCTACATAATTTCTAATACAAATTTCTAATGAACATGCACAGAAAAATTTCACCATACAAAAGAACAACCTGCTTCATTTCAAGAGTTTCCTAATGAAAGTAGAGATTGTATTTAACAACAAAAGAAAGATTAGAAAGCATAGTCTTAGTATTGCATGTTAGGCTAATAGTAATAAGATTACAGAATTGAGCCCTTAGGAAATGACTCAGAAAATTAATTAAAATTGCTAATAAATCATGCTTGCTTGTCCTAATGGCAGTATGCCGTGCATTGATACATCAGAGACATTACTTTTATTTCTCTGCTCCAGTCTCCTTCACTCCTTGAGGCAGTAAGAGCTAGCAATATTGTGGAAACAGAATATTTAGTCCAAGCAATTGTAGGGACAAGAGAACCAAGTCTTAGGGGACTTAGCAGTGATCCTCACAATTGATTAAAGAGTGACACTGACTTCTTGCAAGCTGGAACCTTTTGTAGCATGAGACCTTTAAAGGGATGTTGTATAAAATGATCTAAAAAGAATTTCTGGGCTTGATGAAAAAAATGTTTGTGTTTTTTGTTTTTTTTTTAACAAGTGGGAGGATTTTTTTACACTTGCTAGAATGGTGATCTAAAAGAGGGTAAAGAGGGCATCTAACTGCCAGCTGAGAAGAAAAAATATAATTAAGCATATATTTTTCTGAGTATATATTTTTATAAGCATACCAAGGAAAAGGGTAAATTAGCTAATGTAAATGGTATTTACAATTCTCACAGCAATCCGGTTGCATTAAAAATAGTTTACTTCATGGAAGATGGGGAGGATTGCTCTTACATGAAGGAACTTTCAATTTTTTCAAGCTGTTTCTATTCTCCTGCATATCTAGATACACCTACCGGGTACATGCAGGTCACCTTCCAGGAGGCTGTTGGAGAAATACATGGACAACCTGCCAGAGTCCTGCCTGATAGACTCTGCAGTAGGTGACATGGATTTTAGGACAGTTCTATCCATTCAGAGGTAAAGTTTCTTTAAAAAATGCTGAGATATCAGATGGGTATGATAACAACTCATGATTGCCTATTTTAAACAGTCTGAAATACTTGCCTTTGATGGAAACAACCAATTGTCTGGCAATCTGATTGATGGATATGAAACTAATCACCACAATTGTGATGAACTTGATATCACTTTTCATGTGACAGACAGAGAACCAAGCTCAGGAAATAACTGACAAGGTAATTAATATACTCTACCACTGTTCATTTAGGAATAATCAACATCTCTCCTCTTGAACAGTATGTATTTAATCTTTGACAATGAAACACCTGAGAACTTTCTGGGGTTTTCTACCTGCCTGTAAAGGTTCATCCTGAAATTCAGAGTCCTGAGCCTTCTCAGCACAATCACAATTTCTGTGCATGACTACAATAAATTCCATAATGCCTTGCACTGATAACAGACTTATTGCAGCAATAACTCCTTAAAAATACTAGAAATGTTATTCTGTATTCACCAGAGAGTGTAGCACCAACCTGTATTCATGTCACTCTTTTTAAAATATGTAATGGTAAACATGAAAACAGATCGGTACAGTATTAAATGCAATTATGAGCTCAAAATACACAACCTTATTATGATGAAACGCAAAGTCTCTGGAATAATAATAATAAAAATATTTTTGCACTTACTATGGCACGTCATTTATACAACTCAGATTATGAAAAATATTTTGTGGCAAAATAGAAAAACAGAAGGTGAGAGAGCTTCACGTGAGGATGCAAAGCTGTAACATCTCAGAACTGTAACTGTGGAGTGGCTTGGTAGTTTGTGTGATTATAACTCTGCAATAAATGGACACAAGTTCTTCAGGCAAGACAGGAGAGGTATGGTAAGAGGCGGGGTTTTTTTTCGTGTCAATAGCAGCATGAGCATATGGAATGAGCATCAGGCTGACCAAGACGTTATGGACAAGCATCAGAAGAAAGAAAAGGGAGGGTAGCTTTGTGGTGAGAGTTTATTACCAACCACTCTATCAAATTAAGAAGTGGGCTAAGTTCCTTTTTAAGCAACTCAGGGAAGTCTCTGTATCATCATTCCCTGGTTTACAGGGGACATTAACCTCCCTGACATCTGCTGCAAGGGCAACTAGCTGGGACACAAGCAATACAGTGGATGGGGGTGTTGGAGTGTGTTGAGAACAGCTGCTTATCTTAGAAGCTGAATGAACCAGGAAGTGCCAGTGGACACCCTGCATGTGCTACTTATAAACAAGGAAGAACTGGATGACATAATCAATGTCAGCCTTGACTGTAGCAATCACAATACTGGGGAAAATGTATAGATGTCTCAGAAGATAGGTTTGGCTAAACTTCAAATGCATGACATCTCAAATATCAAATAGATTTGCAAAAGAGCTGGAAGCAAGAACAGTCTAGAAAAGAGAATTGTAGAACTGTTTCCCACATATGCAAGAACGCTATTAGGAAACCCAAGACACCCTCTGAGTTGAGGAAAGCCTCAAGAGATATAAATGGCAACAAGAAAAGCTCCTATCACTACACTAGCAGGAAGAAAAAGTAAACAAGGAAAATATGGACCCAGTGCTGAACAGGCTGATAGATTACAGAGTAAACGACTGCAGATTCGGTACAGTTACTCAATATCTTCTTTGCCTTAGTCTTTGATACCTAGGTCTCCTAGGACTTCGTGCCTAAAGGCAGGGTTCAGGCAGGAGAGGAGCTGCCAACACTGAGTATAGATCAAGTCAGGGACCTAGGTCATAGAACTAGGTTTGCATCTGCGGATGCCAATGGAGTTGCCTGATGTTCTTCCCAAGCTGCTCTCTATCGACTTTGAAGTATTATGGGGAATTTTTCTAACACTGGTGGAAACAAAAATACTGCACTCATCTATAAAACATGGCAAAAAAAAATGATCCAGAGAAGTCCAGGCTGATCAGCCTTACTTTAGTCTCTGGGAAAGTCAAGGAGTGAGTCCTTTTGGAACACGGCTCTAGGTAGATAAAGAAGAAGATGCCTGGGAAAAGTCAGCCTGGAAGTGCCAAATGTAAATCAAGCCTGAAGAACCTCATATTTCCTGATGGCTTTTCCAGGTTGAATGATTCCAAGAATAAAACACTTTACTGTAGAGAAGAACATTAAAAATTTCATTTTGCTCAGAATTATAAACAAAAAAAAATGAAGCTTTTCATAAATTGTTGATAGGTCTCCAAATGTCTTTAATTTATTGCATTTTTAGAAGAGTTTTATGTAAGCTTGAGAAACAATAAAGCTTTTATAATGACAATCAGAATCAACAAACTGGTGTGGCTCTATAATGCAAAAGGACATCCTGATGTATGTGTTACCACTTAATCCAGTATTAACATATATCAACTCAGTGACATAATACAGTGCAATGTTAGGATGATAATTCCTTATTCAACAGTTTGTCATTTCCATCCTTGTTACTAAATAAAACTACAGGGAAACAAACTTTTAAGATTTTGAGACCTTACTTTCTTCAGTCACATTCAGTGCTGTCTTAAAAAAACCTGACACAAGCCAGAAAAAAGCTTTAATCTTGAAAAGTTTGATTGTGTAGTATCGAATTCTGCAGTTTAATGGCAGTACTAACAGTTATGATTTTCCTTGGTAATTCTGTGACTCAATGTTCAATTCTAATTTTCAAATATAATCCTAAAATAACCCTAAAGATTTTATATGATGAATTCGATATGATGCATTCAACAACCTCTGACTTATGTGCAAGTGTCATTATAAGTCAAACTTTGGACAAATTAGAGAATAACCTCCAAGCTTCACTCACGCGTTAGAAAAACTGAGTTGTAGACACTAGACGTAAGTGGTTTCAAAGGCAGTGCGGCTTCAGTAGAAGCATGAAAACTTTACATAGTGAGAGTTCAAATTTAAGCACAATGCTTAAGTAATAGTTCAGATTGGTAGCTTCATCATAATTAATTTTTGCACAAATGGCAAAACTATGTATGAAGTTGTTCATCACACTGCAGGAGGCAAGATTGGGAATATTGAAATGGTTTTGGGTCAATAGGGACATATAGACGAAGCTTACCTATTGATAGTTTTCCAGAGCTTTAAGAGTGTGGAATATATCTTGGCTCCAAAAGGCTGAATTAATATGTGACTTACGATCCCAGATGTATCGCATAAATAGTAAATTAACTGTTCTTGTTTGCAGATATTAAAAGTAATGTCAGAAACAGAAATAAATAAGAAGAAAAGTGAGAAGTTAAAATGGAAACATGAAGAAAGTGAGCATTTGTATTTTTTATTTAGACTTTACTGCTTCAAAGTGTTTTAATTTTGAAAAATGAGAGACTAGTTTTTTGGCATGCTTATTCTTGAGTCTCAAAAGAATTGCTCTTTTGAGCTATTCTTCACTCAGCCAAGGCATTTGGAATTTACAGGGTTTCCTTTCAGAAGACATCTGAAAGCCCAGGTTCACTGTCTTCTGCAACACATCCTTCCAGTAACTTATGTTTGTGCTGTTTCCCTCTACATAAAGTAAATATAATTTCAAATGTACCTCAGCTTAGGGTACCTACTCTCTTTCTACAGAATACTTCAAGTGTGGGCTCACCCCTTTTCAAGTGCGTAAATGTATCCACAAGACACAATCTTGGGCTTGAAAAAGGTTTTCAGGAAGCATCAGGAGAATTACCCCATTGAAAATATACAAGTATGTACCTTCTTGCTGCATAGATGCTCTAAATACTGAGCATTCCCATTTATCTCAGCTGTCACTGCAGTTATATTACAAAGGTATACCTACAGTGATAATTTCAATTACATATATCAGGGAAATTTTTTCAACATGAAGGTGTGCAAACAGTGTACCATGTTGATCACAGAAGTTGTGGAATCTCAAACCTTGGAAATATTCAGACTTGAATGGACACAGGCATGAGAAACCTGGTCTAAGTCAGCTCTTTTTTGAGAAAAGGTTGGATAGGATGTCTTCCACAGGTCCCTTCCAACTTTAACTATTCTGCAATTATGAAACAGTGAAATCTTTTCTGAACACATTTTTTTTTCTGTGTGAAGTTGGAGAAGATGTGAAAGTCAATCTGTGTTGAAAACAATGTTCAACATGCAGTCAACATGCTAGTGACCTACCAGAAACCAGCAGCAATCCATTAAACATCACACTGTGTTTGAATGTGTTTTTTTAGTTGCTAGCTAAGATCATTGTAGATACAGTCCCACATCTCAGGTGAGTGTCCTAAATAGTTATATAATGGGTGTCTGGTTTTGAAGAGAAATTGCACTGTTGTCAAAACTGATGTCTACAACTAAGTGAAAAATGTTGATTTTAACCAGTTAACCTGTCTTATTGGAAAAACCCCAGCTTGATTTACTGGAGTCCTTTCTAACTGCAAAATCTTGAATTATCAGACTTCAAAATATGAGCTCATACGTGAAACAGAAAAAGAAAAGAGACATGAATTCTGGTAAGACACTGTAAAAGAATGAAAAATAAAAAACAAACCCAACAAACAAATAAAAAACCAAACATGCTCTTATCTGTCAGAAAACAGTCTTACAACCCAAAATATTTTACCACACCCACATTGTTAGAATTAAAATCCTGCTCAAAGTGACCCTCCAGGAAAGAGCTAAGGTCATGTCACTTTTACCATTGTGCCTCTAAAACGTGAGCAGATTTGTTTAGAATCTGGTTATATAAACCATGAACTTTTATTAACATCAGTAATAGCATAAACATAAATAACTATGTTATATCTCTTGCTAAGAAACACCTTAGACTGGGCAGAAAACTATCAAACTGGAATATGTTCGGTGCTTATATTAATGGTAACAGTAATGGCAATGTTAATGGTAATGGCAAAGGCAATGGCACTGACAGTGGCAATGGTAATGGTTGTGGTAATGGTAACCATGATAGTGGAGGTCACATAGCCAACACAAGCTCTTCTTTGTGAATTGCTATTTCATAGCTTCAAGTGGGAGAGGAAGAAAATTAAAGGAAATCATACTGAAGACAGAAAAGTGAGAACATTGACAAGAGGCATCAAGAGTGGTGCAGTGATGTGTCATTGCTAAAAGGGCGATATTGTGGCTCTCTTCTTCACAAGAATGCCATCACTGCTTGGGGGAAGAAAAAGAGTATTCCTTGGGACTGTGGTGACACACTCATTTCACATAAGAAAATGAAGATTGTACCTGAAGCTTCCGTTTCTCTTCTCAAACTTCCCCTGCAGAACATGAAGAAGTAAGACAGAAGGGTTTATCTTCTAAATGCTATGCTTGAAGGAGTACAAACAGGCTACTATTGCTACTTCTAACTGCACAGTGTTATCCACCAATGACTTAATTCTCTATTAATGTATAACATATTTCTTCTTCATGTGACAGAAATATTGAGTGATGAAAGAATTTCTGTTGGGAGGCTCTCAAAGACCACTGCCTCAAAATTGCCTGGAAATATTACAGAAGAAATTGGAACATATATGTCTCTAGGGACAAAAAAAACATTACCTCTTTCATATGTATTTCACATAAGAGCCATAGGGTAAGACTTATGCTACCTCTTGTGTGGCCCAGATATCCTTTTATCAGACAGGTTAAAGATAAGTTACAGAAATTTAAATACAAGGAAGAGTGAACTATCAACATCAAAGTTTATAATAAAAGACACATTAGAAGAAAGAATGTCCTTGAACTTTTTGAAAGTAAGGTGATCAGTGCAGCAAATTGCTAATGTTTTGCCTACCTGGTTTTCAACAGTCTCACTAATTAACCCTGACAATCTTTAAAAGTAGTTAAGTGTTACTCGAGTTCCAAAGATGGAAAACAGTAGGAATAAATAAAGTCTACAATGTTGTAATTCACACCCATCTAGTGGAAAACATAGGAATGGTGTAGCAATGAGGCTGTTTATGTCATGGAAACAATGATCCAAAATCCATTGAGTATTATGAGATCACAGAACAATCATGATCACTTTTGAAATTTGATGCTCTACACCCTAAGTATAACCCGCATGGATAGCAGTTTTGCTAGCTTATCTCCAGTTCTACTTTTAAAGACATTTTTTACTCTTCATGTCTCACAGACAAGCAATTCTGCTATTGAAAGAGAAGTGGGTTGTGAAAACATCTTTAATTATAGTAATTTCATTTTTAACCAAGGAGAACAAAAGAAGGATCACAATTCATTTATAGAAAATATTCTCAACTTTATTTTATGTATAATTGCTGATCTGTTCAACTGAAATAATTATACACTTTCCACAGTCATTGGATTAGAATAATGAATTAAGTAAGTACAATCACTGGTATCCCTGCTATCATACACTGACTTTAAGAAATAATAATTTAATCCACATGACCATGTTGTTCACCAAGACTGTTATTTTACTCATCCTATGATCTAAACAATGCTCTGTCCATGTTCCAGAGCACAGCAGGTGGGAGAATGGGTTTGTTGAGCTGGGTGGGTTTAACCTTTTATGTGTTCATTTGATTTTATGTTCATTTACTTATTGTACACATATGGTGGTAGAAGGTGCTAAAGCAATAACTGTTATTCTGTGAACAAGGCAACACATAGAAACAGATGGAATATTTCCAATATTTCTTTTGGAACTTTTGTGATTAAAGACACATTTCTTCTATGTTTGAGGGTTTACAATATGGATTTCCTTAAACATTTCATCAGATATTCACAAATTTGGACCCATAAAAACACAAAACTGGGGAGAATCAACACAAACTTTTAAAGAAAATAGCTATGGCAGCAAAATCAAATCTGTAGCTTTAAAATGATGCAATTAGTTTCCCAAACTATGTAAGTGGGAAATATCCTTTTCCCATGAGAACAGTACACATTATATTTCTTATTACTCTTGGAATTATTACATTTCAAGACTATTTCAGATAGTATGTTACCTTGATTCTAATATAGTAAGAAGAAAAATGAATCCTAAAATAAATTTCTCAGCCAGATATACTCCAGGCAAAGAACACGTTAAGCATTCAGCTCACATGTTTCTTTAGAGTGACTGGCTTCTGCTTTGTCTGTACCATACCTTAGCCAAACATTGTGAATAATTAAGAAAATAAGTGGTATAATAGGCACAAAGAGGGCAATGCATAATGCATTAGAATAAACAGAGCATTTTGAAATTTCTTCATTGGCATGTGTATTCAGTTTCTCAGTAAAATACTGCAGTTCAGGGAAGTAGGAAATCCATTTCTCCAAGGGGCTTTTTTCCTGTATTTAGACATTTGACATACAGTGATGGGTTCACTGAAACTGCCTGTTTTACACATTAAGCCTTTTGAAAGGCTTCCATTTTTTTTCCTCCTAGAGGCTATTTGTTTCATGACAGCACTGTCTACATTCCTCACAAAAATGCAGGCATTTGTCCTTGCACTAAATGCTGACATCCTTGATAAGAAGAAAGCTAAAAGGGGGAAGAATTGAAGGTCAACATGTTTATTTTGCTCTCAAGTGAACACAGATAAATACTTTTCAGTGACTTTCTACTTGCTACAATATAAAGTTTATTGATGAATTCGGATGAACATCTACATTGTCATTACTTGAAAAGGAAATAAAACATCAGTTGGAAAAGCTCCTCTCTAAACACAGGGCAGGAAGTAAATATATGTATTATTGTGTTCACTTCTTCTTCTCCTTCTGTTCTTGTTCAGGTTAGTTTAAATTTTTTTTCATTACAGAAAATCAAAACAGAGGACACTCATATTCCAAATGTACAAATCAGTCCAAAGAGAGCACATCTGAAATGTTGATATATATAGTTCTACCTGAAGTTTTTGTAAAACATTCAAACAAGCTGTGTCCTGGGTTTTGATTCCTTCACTGATCCCACCCCAGAAATTTCATAGAAATTTGCCATTGACTTTTTACTGAGGTATTAAGAAACCAGCAGAAATAGTTAGCCTCTTGTTCCTCTGTGTACATTTTTTACATTCTTTCGTGTTTTAAAATTTTGAGACTTTGATTTCAGGAGTTCCAAACAAGTACAAAAAGTACAAAGGAGCACAAAAAGTAAAAGTAACATTTTTCGACTCACAGAATGTTTTGGCTAGAGAAAAACATAACTTTATTAGGTATTATAAAGAACTCAAATTTCCTGTACAAGTGGAAGTGGGAATAAGGAGAGGAAGAGAGGATGAGGCAGGGAGAAAAGGAGACAGATGAAAAGATACATCTAGTCCAGTTTTAAGTAAGAGACAATGATTTGGTTTAAGGTATCCTGTGCTGAACAAAATCTGTAAAGGTAACAGCTGAAACAACAAAATTCATACAACTTCACATGGAAAGAAAATGTTAGATAGTGTCATAAATATCTTTTCAGATCTCAAGTTACTACAGTGTTACTCCCTTTTTCCTTCCCATTCTCTTCATCCACCAGTAGCTTACCAAACTGGGCTACTTATAGAATCATAGAATGATTAGGGTTGGAAAGGACCTTAAGATCATCTGGTTCCAACCCCCCTGCCATGGGCAGGGACACCTTACACAAGACCATTTCACCCAAGACTTTGTCCAGCCTGGCCTTGAACACTGCCAAGGATGGAGCATTTACCACTTCTTTGGGCAACCTCTTCCAGTGCTTCACAGTCCTCACAGTAAAGAACTTCTTCCTCATATCTAACCTGGACTTCCCCTGTTCAACCCATTTGAACCCACTACCTCTACTCCTGTTGCTACAGTCCCTGAAGAAGAGTCCCTTGGTGGTATCCTTGTAGGCCCCCTTTAGATACTGGAAGGCTGCTACGAGGACTCCATGCAGCATTCTCTTCAGGCTGAATAGCACAAACTTTCTCAGCCTGAGAATAAATCCCCATGTAAGTTGGAGTAATTTATGTCAGACTTACTTAAATACTTAGAGCATCCATTTGGACTAAATAGGTCCTCTGGAATTGTTACATCTCTTACAGACTAAATGTAAGGTTGATCTTAATATCATAACTAACGACAGCTGATGCACATTCAGTGTTCATAATAGGACCACTTTTGTGTTAAACACAGCTTTAAAAGACTTGAATTTTAAATATATGCTTCTGAAAGTTATGCAATCTATGAAAGTAGATTCTATAGAATAGAAGATTTCTACTTATTTGGCAATCAACTAGAATAGTGAAAAAAAATTCTGACCGTGCATGAAGAAATATCTTGAAGCATGCTGTAAATGTGCAGTGTTATTACTAAATAATAACACACATTTTATTGCACACAGTATTGCTACTAACTTTACTACAAACTGCTCCCAGGTAGGAAATGGCATCCACCTTTCTTTCATTTCATGTATCATATGCTTTTTAGTTATATAGCTACATATGAAATTTTCCATAGAATTAAAACCTCATTCTGACTGCTTAATGAGGTACCTTTTTTTTTTTTTTTCTTCTCTTTGTACAAATTTAAGCTTTATTTACACCACACTATGTAGACCTTACTCTGGATACTTAACAGTTTCTTCATGGATACATTTTATTCATGAAATAAATAATTGGAAAAGAACAATCAAGCTGACTGCAGTTACTAAAGAGACTCCTGCAACTGTCTACTCTATGGAATTGTCTTATGTCAAAAAAGATGAAATAAACATCTAATATTTAGTTTATACGGGAATGGTCTGGACTGCAGTCAAAGCATCAGGTATGAACTCTGTCTTGACCCTAAAAGAAGTGGAGGAACATACAGGTTTTACCAACCAATAAATTACTGCCTGGGAACATTCCCATAATCTGAATTACCTACAGTGGTAAACTGGTCCTAATCATGCCAGCTCATGTTGAGCTTCCCATCAACCAGCACCCCCAAGTCCTTCTCAGGGCTGCTCTCCATCCATTCTCCACTCAACCTATATTTGTGCTTGTTCTTGCTCCAGCCCAAGCACAGGACCTTGTATTTGACCTCGTTGAACTTCAAGAGGTTTGCACAGGCCTATCTCTCAAGCCTGTCAAGGTCACTCTGGATGGTATTTCTTCCCTCCAGCATGTTGACCATACGACACAGCTTGGTGGCATCAGTAAACTTGTTATCCATGCATAGTTTGGAGGTTTTACTTTGGACTAGCTCTAATTCGGCTTTTGACCTGAATGCCCATTAATGCCTGGAATACCCTAAGTGTTCTTGAACCCTCATACACATCTTATGGTTTAGTGTCATCTATAAGGAGTCCAGCTTACAGACTGAGAGGCATCTAGCAAAATTGACTTTGATTCAAGCAAAACACTAATGAGAAGGCACCTAAAGCACTCCAATCTAGCAAAAAAGTTATAAAGTTAGTTTTGAGAAAACAAACATCTTTTAAAACTACATATCGAGTAGATAATAAAGAACATAAATATCAGTATAGATGGCCAAGCAATGTGCTAGTCAACAGAGGGACTACAACAAACTGATGCTGTTCTTTTGGCACAGAGATTAAATCATTTTTTAAACTCAACATTGTCTCAAAGATAAGAAAGCTTCAGAAAACACAGGGAGGCTTTCAGAAGAACTCTGTTAATACATCACAGTGAGACCTGGAAACTATCCTCAAAGTAATTCACTGAAAACAAGCACTATTGAATCACTTTTGTCAGTGGAAGCAGTGAGATCTTTCTCTGTGAAAATAAGGGCAACAACAAGTCGTGGGAAGGATCAGAAGGTACATGTTGCTCATAGCTGAAGTTTCACGGTTTTTATAACTTTGCAACACCTCTGAAAGGTGACAGTGCAATTCTGTCTTCTTCCAGCTGAAGAAAATAACCAAAGAATATAACTAGCAACATGATATTATTTACAGATATAATTTGACAAACTATTTTTTTCAGAGTACGAAATTCTTACATAGAACTTATATAATCAGTAAAACTCCTAATGCTTTCCATTGTAAAGAGAAGAAATAATCACTTCTAACAACCAACTGAGACACCGAAATCTGGTTGTTAGAAGTGATTATTACTTCTCTTTACCTCATATCAGTTATCTTAAAAATGGCGAATATGTAATGGATAACTTCATGTGGAAACTTTAGCTGACTTGTTTTATCAAACACAACTTTCTTTGCTTTTTTGAGTGATATCTATGATATTCACCCCACACTTTTATCTTCTTCAGCTAGTAAAAAAATTTATAGTAGACATCTCCACCTCATTCATCCCTGTGCAGATATCCTCTTTTATTCTATCCTCGACAGGACCTGCCCAGGAGCCGGCAGCTCATCTGACGCGAGCCCCTGACTCACAGGGAGCGGAGCCAGGAGGAGCGGCAGCAGCCCTGACTGGGTAAAAACCTGCCCCAGGGTGCGCGAGTGAGCAGAGCGAGGCAGTTTGCACGGCAGCTCGAGCGGGAGGGTGGGTGCTCGTCGTACGACCAGAGCCCCATGTGGGAACTCTGTCCTGGCTGCCCCGGCGGTGGCCAGCGTAGGCACCCAGACAGAGCCGATGAGAGGGGAGGCTGCAGTGCAGAGCTCGGGGTGCAGAGAGTGCCTGCACTGGTCTGGTGAGGGGAGGGTGCACAATGGGCAGGGCTGCACTCGGTGCTCCCTGGTGGAGGTGCTCCTGCAGCAGGGGCTGAGCTGCGGGATGCTATCAGTAGGCTGTGAGATGTCAGGGAAGCTGAGAGGAAGCAGGAATGCTTGCTCCAGGCCCAAACTGTGCAGGAGCCTCAAGTGTTCACTGTAGCTCATGTAGGAAAGAAGGAGGCCACTAACTCAGGAAGCTGGGAAACAGCAACAAAAAACAACAGAAAAAAAAAAAGGAGGAAGGGGACAACTAAAAGCAAGGGGCTTCCTCCTAAATCTGTTGTCCCTGCCCAGAACCGCTTTGCTGTCCTGCAGGGGGCTAATGAGGAAACACACTCGCACCAGAAACAGCCGGCTGATGCACCGGTAAAGAAGATCTCTACTGGTACTTCCACGAAAAAACGGTGGGTCTTGGTGGTAGGGGACTTTACTTTGAAAAACACAGAGGCACTCATCTGTCAGCCTGACCCCGTCTCAAGGGAGGTGTGTTGCCTACCAGGGCCACGGATCAGGGATGTTGCAGAGAGGCTGCCTGCTCTAATAAGTCCCATGGACTATTACCCACTCCTGGTGATACATGTGGGTGCTAGGGATATAGATAGTAGTAGCCTGGGGAACAGAAAGAAGGACTACAGAGCCCTGGGGGAGGTAGTTAGGGGCTCTGGAGCTCAGATTGTCTTTTCATCAATTCTCCAGGATAAAGGGGAGGACATAAAAAAAGCTGGGAGGATTGGCCAGGTTAATAAATGGTTAAAAGGGTGGTGTCATAGTCAGGGGTTTGGGTGCCTTGAACATGGGACCCAGTTTGTAGGCCAGGTCTGCTAGGGGCTGGTGGAGGTGACTGTGGTAGGAGGCTTGCCAGACTGGTCAAGGATGCTTTAATCTAGATGTGTTGGGGGGAGGGGGGCATCACTGCATTTCAACACACCCAGTCAGTTGCCAGCACCTATAATAAAGGCTGGGAGCAATGTAGAGATATTCCAGAGCTCCAGCCAATGAGCCGGCTTCATTTGGAGCTTGGCTCAGATGCCTCTATACAAACGCTGGTAGCATGGGGAGCAAACGAGAGAAACTAGAGATGTGTGCACTTCTACGGGGGTCTATAGGCATCACAGAAACATGGTGGGATGGCTCCTATGATTGGAGTGTTGGAATGGAAGGTTACAGGATCTTTAGAAAAGGCTGGCCTGGTGGGCAGGGAGGGGGAGTTGCCGTTTATGTTAGGGATAGGCTGGAGAGTATAGAACTCTGTCTGGGGGCAGGTGAGCACTTAACAGACAGTTTGTGGACCAGGGTTAAAGGGAAAACAGCTATGGGAGACATTACTGTGGGGATCTATTACAGACTGCCTGATCAAGAAGAACCTGCGGATGAAGCTGTCTATAGACAGGTAGGAAAGCATCATGCTCACAGGCCCTTGGGGGACTTCAGCCACACAGATGTCTTGGAGCGATGGTATGTCCTGGCACAAGCAATCCAGGAGGTTCATCAGTTGTGTGGAAGACAACTTCCTTCTGCAAGTAATAGGGGAGCTGACAAGGAGAGGTGCCATGCTTGACCTTGTGCTCACCAACAGGGAAGGGCTTGTTGGAAATGTGATGCTTAAGGACACCCATGATTGCAGGGATCATGAGATGGTTGAATTCGAGGTCCTCAGGACAGTAAGAAGAGCATGCAGCAAGCTCACTGCCCTGGCCTTCAAAAGTGCAGACTTTGGTCTCTTCAGGAACCTGCTTAGTAAGGTTCCATGGGATATAGCCCTAGAGGGCAGGGGGGCCCAAGTGGAAGCAAGGCTGCCTGGGAAGAGTACAGGTATGTTGTCTGGGAAGCTAGGGACCAGGTTAGGAAAGCTAAGGCCCAGATGCAATTAAACTTGGCTAGGGATGTTAAGGATAACAGGAAAGGATTATATAGGTACGTAGCGAATAAAAAGCAGATTAGGGACAATGTAGGCCCCCTCTGGAAGCTCTCGGGAGAACTGGCTACACAGGATTTGGAGAAGGCTGAGATTCTGAATGACTTGTTTGCCTCGGTGTCGTGGTTTAAACCCAGTCAGGTAACTCGTTCACTCACTCCCCCCTTTCTTTCCCTCCCCCTACTCCCAGAGGGACAGAGAGGAGAATCAAAAAGAATGCAACTCCCACGGGTTGAGATAAGAAAAGTTTAGTAACTAAGGTATAACACAAATCACTACTGCTACCACCAATAATAACAATGATAAAGGAAATAACAAGGGAAGAGAATACAACACCTCAGCAGCAACCGACCGATAACTTGCCCCCCCAGCCTGACCAAGCTCCAACCGATACCTCCTCCAACCCTGCAGTCTCCCAGCCCTTCCGGCTCACTCCCAGTTACCTCCTGGACATGACGTGCTGTGGTATGGAATACCTCTTTGGTCAGTTTGGGTCAGGTGTCCTGTCTCTGCTTCCTCACAGCTCCCCCTCCTCCCTGGCAGAGCATGAGGCTCACAAAGTCCTTGGCCAAACCAAAACATCCTTGTTACCAGCTCTGTTCCCGAGCTGAAAGTCAAAACACTGCACTACAGCAGCTACCAAGAAGGAGAAAAAAGACTGCTACTGCTGAACCCAGGACACTCGGTCTTCACTGGCAGAGGCTCTGACTACACCACCCAAGTCTTGGAAGGCAAACACAGGGACTGTGAGAGTGAAGACCTTAGGCCCACTGTAGGAGAGGATCTGGTTTGAGACCATCTTAAAAACCTGAACGTGCACAAGTCCATGGGACCTGATGAAATCCATCCGTGGGTCCTGAAGGAGCTGGCAAATGAAGTTGCTAAGCCTCTGTCGATCGTATTTGAGAAATCATGGCAGTCAGGTGAAGTTCCTGACGACTGGAAAAAGGGAAATAAAATCCCCATTTTCAAGAAGGGGAAAATGGATGACCCAGGAATTACAGAGCAGTCAATCTCATCACTGTGCCTGGCAAAATCTTAGAGAAGATTCTCCTGGAAGGCATGCTGAGGCACATGAAAGACAACAAGGTGGTTGGTGACAGCCAGCATAGCTTCACTAAGGGGAAATCCTGCCTGACCAATTTGATGGCCTTCTATGATGGGGCTACAGAACTGAGGGACAGGGGTAGAGCAGCTGATGTCATCTACCTGGATTTGTGCAAAGCATTCGAAACCGTCCCACACGACATCCTTGTCTCTAAATTGGAGAGACATCAATTTGATAGGCGGACCACTCGGGGGATAAAGAACTGGCTGGATGGCCGCACACAAAGAGTTGTGGTCAGTGGCTCAATGTCCAGCTGGAGACCAGTAACGAGTGGTGTCCCTCAGGGATCGGTGTTGGGACCGCTCTTGTTCAACATCTTTGTCGCTGACATGGACAGTGGGATTGAGTGCGCCCTCATCAAGTTTGCTGATGACACCAAGCTGTGTGGTTCGGTTGGTACGCTGGTGGCAAGGGATGCCATTCAGAGAGACCTTGACACGCTTGTGAGGTGGGCTGATGCCAGCCTCATGAAGTTTAACCATGCCAAGTGCAAGGTCCTACACCTGGGTGGGAGCAATCCCAGGCACAGCTACAAGTTGGGCAAAGAAGAGATTCAGAGCAGCCCTGCCGAGAAGGACTTGGGAGTGCTGGTTGATGAGAAAATGGACATGAACCGGCAGTGTGGGCTTGCAGCCCAGAAAGCCAACCATATCCTGGGCTGCATCAAAAGGAGCGTGGCCAGCAGGCTGAAGGAGGTGATCCTGCCCCTCTACTCTGCTCTTGTGAGACCTTACCTGGAGTATTGTGTGCAGTTCTGGTGTCCTCAAAATAAAAAGGACATGGCAGTGTTGGAACAAGTCCAGAGGAGTCTATCAGAGGATGACCAGGGGACTGGAGCACCTCCCATATGAAGACAGGCTGAGAAAGTTGGGGCTGTTCATCCTGGAGAAGAGAAGGCTGCATGGAGACCTCATAGCAGCCTTCCAGTATCTGAAGGGGGCCTATAGGGATGCTGGGGATGGACTCTTCATTAGGGACTGTAATGACAGGACAAGGGGCAATGGGTTAAAACTTAAACAGGGGAAGTTTAGATTGGATATAAGGAGGAAGTTCTTTCCTGTTAGGGTGGTGAGGCACTGGAATGGGTTGCCCAGGGAGGTTGTGAATGCTCCATCCCTGGCAGTGTTCAAGACCAGGTTGGACGATGCCTTAGGTGATATGGTTTAGTGTGAGGTGTCCCTGCCCACGGCAGGGTGTCAGAACTGGATGATCTTAAGGTCCTTTCCAACCCTATCTATTCTATGATTCTAAGTCAAGTTTCTACACAGAAAAAAGGAAAGAAAATAAAAAAAGATGAGACTATCATAATGTTAATTTGAAGCAATGCAGCTGATTTTCTTAAATTTGCATTGTTTTTATTCTCTTGCATTGGGGTGTTTTCATGTATGAGTTTGTAATTTAAAAAGCATACTGTAAAACAAAATCCTTTAACATGACTTCACATTAAGAACTATCTTCTCATGAAAAAATTTGGATTCACTGCACAGACCTCTGCCACTAAGCAAGTTAGAATTGGTTAAAGTAGGTTATCATCAACTTTATACACCTGTTAAATAAAAATTACAAGTTGCTGGTGGATTTCACAGTTTGGTGAGTTTTTTTTTCACAGTATTGGACTGTTAAGACATTAAATCCTGTATATTTAAAGCTCTTCTGCATGTTTTCTCATGTGTGGTCTAGTTTTCATCTATTCTTTACCCTTTGACACTTGCTCTGGGAAATGCCCTTTCCCGTGTAGCCTTTTCCAGTTATTCCACTGTAGCTTCCTTCACAAAAGTCTCCACTCTGTTGTCTCATTTGCTCTTCATCCCACTTGCTTTACATACCATGTTTCATTCTTCCTTTCCAGCCCTCCCTGTGAACTCTTTTCCCCTCCAGTGTCAGCCTGACTTGTTTAGCTGTATTTATTCCTCCTCTGTGTTTCCTATTCACAGGATCATTCTTCCTCTGTGAGTACCTCTGCCAGTTTCTGTTTCACGAAGTATCTATTTGGCTTGAGTCAAATTATTTAAATTATCTTATTCTCCCTGAGATTCAGTGTCTTCTTTCTCCACCTAATTTTCAATCGTGTATTCTCCAAACTCAATACTCCTACCACAAGTTCTCCTTTTCTTTATCAGTACCTTATTCTTTCCATGGAGCACAAAACATTAGATGGGGTGATCACAGTCTGCTGGCACTCAAATCAACTCAAACCAGGCACTCAGACAATAAAATATGTGGTATTCACAATAATAACAGTACTTGATGTGATGGGTTGGCTCTGACTGGATGCCAAGTGCCTACCAAAGCCAATCTATCACTCTCCCTCAGAAGGACAGGGGAGAGAAAATATAACAGAAGGCTTTGGGTCCAGTTAAGGACAAGGAGAGATGATTCACCAATTACAGTCACAGGTAAACAGTCCTGACTCGGGGAAATTTAGCTTATTTTTTTACCAATCAAAATCTAAATAGGATAACAAGAAATAAAACTGCATCTTAAAACACCTTTCCCCCACCTCTCCCTTCTTCCTGGACTTTAATCCCAAATTTTCTGTCTCCCTCAGACCAGCACAGAGGAATGACGAGTGAGCATTGTGGTCAGTTCAACACATTTTCTTTGTTACTCCTTCCTCCTCAGGGGAGAATTCCTCACACTCTTCCTCTGCTTCAGTGTGGGGTCCCTTCCACGGGGTACAGCCCTTCAGGCAGAAACTGCTCCATGGCGTCACAAGTTACGCAACAAAACTCCAGCATGCGCTCCTCTTCCCAGGGGCCACAGATTCCACCGGTAACCTGCTTCAGCATGGGCTTTCCACAAGGTCATAACTTCCTTTGAGTGCATCATCCTGATCCAGCATGGGGTTCTCCATGGGCTGCAGGTGGATCACTGCTGCACCATGAGTCGCCATGGGGTGCAGGGGACAGCTTGCCTCATGATGGTCTGTACCATGGGCTTCAATGGAATCTCTGCTCTGGCTCTTGGAGCACCTCCTCCCATTCTTCTGCATCGACCTTGGTGTCTTGCTGTAAGATCCAGTAACTCCTTCAGTACTCTGTCATGAACTCTGTCAGGCCCCATGGATTTACTGAAGGTTCAACTGATACAAGCAGTCACTTACAGTTTCAGGGTCCACAAAAGGAAAGTCGGTGCTCCCACAGTTGTGGTCCTCCAACTCACAGGAGTGGGCCTGTGAGTCTATAAGTAATTGAAAACTGAGGTAAAAAAAAAAAATAAATGTTTCTGCCTTTTCTTCATCACTATTTGCCATGTTTATTTTTGTTGACTTTGCATCTTATTGAAGTTTATGCTTCTATGGCATGTCAATTCTTTTATTTTTCTTCCCCCTACAAAGTCGTCAAGAGCCTTAGGGTGTTCTTTTGTGTGTGTGCGTGGGGGTGTTTTTTTGCTTTTTTTTTCTTTTATATTTAGACCTTCAATTACAATTTTACAGAACCTAGGAAGTAACTAATCAGTCTTAGTTTCTGTTATTTTGTGACTGAAGTAACATCTTATCAAGTGCCAATAGCTATTGATTGAAAACTGATCGGTAGAGATAATAAAAATTACAATGAATTTAAAATAAATGAAATTGAATAAAATAAAAATAAAAAATTATTTAAATAAATATAAAAAATATAAATAAAATATGTATATTAAATATATATAAAAATAGGAAAATAAAACCAATAAAAAATAAATTACAAATTAAAATACAAATCAAAAATAAATAGATTACAATGAATAAAAATCACAATGAAGAGTCTACTTAGTGGCTAAAGGCTGCATCGGTAGGGACTTGTGTTCAGGAGGTTCTGAAAATCTTAGAAATGAAACAGAAACTTTACAAAACTGATAACATAAAGTAGCTAGCTAACTACATCTTGGTTTTTTCACATGTAGAAAAAAAAAGTATTTTAATAGTGAACATTTCTTTCTGTGGAATTTGGGGGAGTTATTAAGCTTAACCAATGTGCAGAAGGTAACCTTTTAGTCTGGAGATTCAATACCCCCCAAAATGCCTTATGCCACTTCTTACTCATATATCCTTAATAAATATCTAGCTCATAGCTTTATTCACACGCAAATATTACAAATAAATGAAAATGTTTTCATCAGCTGCATGACCTGTATTGGACAAGGGCAGTTAAAACAGGCATATGGGCTTCAGAGTTATAAATTTAGTTGTCCCTCTGAAAATGTACTTCCTTTTTACATAAGTTTCAAATCTGAGAATCAGCAAACCTATGAAAAAATCGTCATGCATAATATCACCTCTCATTACATTTTTCAGGTGTTGCTGGTGCAGAATTTCTGTGGAGAATTGTGATTTGATGTACAAAAGTAAATTAATTTTTCACCTGTGTTTTTGGTGGCACAATCACAAAGCTTTGTTAGCACAAAGTTGCAAAGCAAGAATTCTTATAATCAGCTTGAAATATTTTTTTTTTTCTGAAACTGGGCAAAAGGTCATAATTAAAAGTAATATAATTAGAAGGGAAAAATTATGTGAGACAAAGTCTTAGGAAAGATGATTAATATTCTTTTAAAAAATAGATACATGAAACTTTTTGGAGGCTGAGACATTAGTAAATCCATGGAGATGGCTTAGAAGCTGGAAGATAGATTCTCCAAGTTGCTAGAAAAAAATTACTTTATATATGGTTTTGCAATATATCACAGAGATGCCAGCAGAATGTATGTGGTGTATGTATGCATCAGTG
The DNA here is from genome assembly GCF_034315485.1 of Pezoporus occidentalis. Classification (NCBI taxonomy): domain Eukaryota; kingdom Metazoa; phylum Chordata; class Aves; order Psittaciformes; family Psittacidae; genus Pezoporus; species Pezoporus occidentalis. The sequence continues at coordinate 3,245,012 of NW_026912961.1, read as the reverse complement.
TATTTCTGAATATGCATTTTCTCATTTCAGCATGTGAAGCTGGAAAAAGATGCTGAAATGTGATAGTCTGGATACCAGTTATTGACAGTTTAGTGAGTGTAAATAAATTTTTCAGAGCTACACATATTTACAATTTCTAAGACTTGACCTCTTCCATTTTTTAAATTTTGTACATGCACACCATTCTTCAGAAAACTAGCTTCATATTAAAAAGAAAAAGGCAGTAAAAACTGCAAAAGTAGGTGGAAATGTAGTGACTCATCTATTGGCCACACTTGCCTACAAGCGTAGTGCTATTTAATACTGAGCCCATTTGCTGCAGTTGTTATAGGGTGTAGCAGTGATTTCATTAACTAAAACATTAGAACTGAATTATATCTGTCACATACATCTGAGTGAGGACAGAGCAAGCGTATGCAGGCAGACTACATTTGCAACAGCTTACATTTGCTAAGAAAAACTTTAATTTGGCGTTAAGCATTCTGATACACAACATCTGGAAGCCAATAAATGCTACTGCTTTCACATCCATACTTTTATTGCGATGTTCAGGTTAAACCAGCTGCATTGCAATGTGCCTTCCTTAGACCAGTTACTGATGCATCTGTCTGCTTTCTCTGTCTTCTGCACTACTATGACTCTGATACACAAAATATCTTTTTCTCTAAATGTGGCTCATTAGATCGAGTTGGAATATGTAGCTAATTCTTCAGTTAAGATTTTTGCTTAAAAGGTTACTTACAAAATGCTCTCACAAACTTCAAAAATATTTATGAGTCAGAAAGGAAGTGATAATGAAAGGTTGTGAAATAATTATTTTACTGGATTCCAAAAATATTCAAAGATTTCAAAGTGATATTCTGTGGTTGCTTGTGAAAAGTTTAAAATATTTAAACAACACAGCTTCAAATATTTTAAGTGTTTTGCTTTCAAAATAATCAAGCATACATATTAAAGTCAAATTTTGCTTTCTCTCTTTTTTTTTTTTTTTTCCCACTGAAATCGCTTATAAGTAGAGGCACAGCTCCTTTGTCTTTAACGAAGAAGGGTCTCATGGAAAGGAATTTATGATAATATAAAACTAAATGGTCTATCTTAATTTTATTTGATTGACAGCCTCTTTTTCTTCTACAAGTAAAAGAAGATTTGATGAAAATAATGATGCAAAACTAGATAATTAAAAAAATGTATAGAGGTGTCAAGTTAGGTCATGATAGACATCTTTCATGAGTTTATTTGTAAAATCCCGGTGGAAAACATCATGAATTTGCTTTGAATAGAAAGGCTGCCTGATTTTCCCTGTTGGCTGGGGAGTTTTATTTCTTAGCTTGTATTTCACATACGTGTCGTCACCATAACACTTCAGTCATTTGTGTTGCTGAAAAACATATGTTGCCACTATAGCTTGAATTGCATGTTGGATGTATTATGAATTTCTAGTTGGAAAGCTGGAGAAATCTTATAATTTAAAAAAAATAATTTCAAAACATCATACAAAGCCCAGACTTGCCTGCCCTTAGAAGAGATTCTTGCCGTCAAACAATCAAAATGGGAAATAATTTCTCACCTTGTAAAAGTCAAAGGCATCCTCTGCATTTTCATTATTCTGTTGCAATCCAAATATTATTCTTCCCTTCTCTAGCTTTTTCTCATCACTATGTGATCAAACTATTGCCTAGAAAGGAAAGGCTAGATTTATCAATCAAAGTTTGCTACCAGCACTCAAAATAATTGAACCCTCAGGAGAAACAAGCCCTATGTATCTTTGTTTTTGTTGTTTCAATATCTCCATAAAAAGCCATTTCAATATGTTTGGTTCTGTGACAGGAAGTTTTATGAAGTGTTTATTTTTTTCACAGTTTCAGAAAGCAAACGTTATATATATCGAGAGAGAAAGAGATGTGTATGTGTGTGTATATGCTTCTTTAGTGCCAACAAAACTTTTTCACGGGGTCCCAAGCTTCTCAGTATATGAAAGAAGATTTTTAGTCATGATCAGTTTAATATTTAGTTTTGTGTTTTTGTGGGATTTTGTCCAGATTCTAATTCAGATATCCAAAAAAGAGCAGAAAGTAGCTTTGAAAACAAAGTGGGCATCTGTGGTTTCCAGTCGTATAGCCTAAAGCTATGTTTTAAAGCATGTGTGGTGGTTTTCCATAGCTGCTGGAATAATGAATGTGGCTTACCGAATATGCTGCAGAACCACAGCTCTTAATGTAGATGTTTTAAAATAAACCTATCCCCAAAAATAACTGTAATAAGCAAAAAGGCCACAAGAAGGTTTATAATTAGGTCCTTCATAGATATGTGAATGAGGATACCACTTACTGAACTGTACATATCACTGAGATTTATAGGTCAAGGATATCTTTAGTGAATTAGCTTAATATTGAAGAAACCATAGTAAGTAATGCAGAGTCTTATACATAAAAGTATCTGGATCAAGACATGAAACCTGAGAATAATTTTGAAACCTGTCAATAAATGAACGTGAGCCAGCAGTGTGCTCTCGCAGCTCAGAAGGCAAGCGGTATCCTGGGCTACATCAAAAGGAGTGTGACTAGCAGGTCAAAGGAGGTGATCCTGCCCCTCTGCTCTGCTCTCATGAGAGCTCACCTGGAGTAGTGTGCAGTTCTGGTGTCCTCAACATAAGAAGGACATGGAAGTGCTGGAACAAGTCCAGAGGAGGGCCACGAGGATGATCAGGAGACTGGAGCACCCCCTGTATGAAGACAGGCTGAGAAAGTTGGGGCTGTTCAGCCTGGAGAAGAGAAGGCTGCATGGAGACCTCATAGCAGCCTTCCAGTATCTGAAGGAGGCCAATAAGAATGCTGGGGAGGGGCTCTTCATTAGGGACTGTAGTGATAGGACAAGGGGTGATGGTTAAAACTTAAATAGGGGAAGTTTAGATTGGATATAAGGAGGAAGTTCTTTACTGTGAGAGTGGTGAGGCACTGGAATGGGTTGTCGATGGAAGTTGTGAATGCTCCATCCCTGGCAGTGTTCAAGACCAGGTTGGACAGAGCCTTAGGTGGCATGGTTTAGTGTGAGGTGTCCCTGCCCATGGCAGGAGTGTTGGAACTAGATGATCTTAAGGTCCTTTCCAACCCTAAATATCCTATGATGCTATGATTCTATGATTCTAAATTAACAACCTAAAAGTACACTGTCAAAACCGCTATTAAATAGTAAAGGTTGCTGAGAGTAGAAGAGACTGTGTACTACACTGGGCACAGTGAGCTCACCAGTATAGGAAAGACACAGACCTGTAAAATGAAGTCAGAGGAAGACTTTGAGAATACCCCTGGCTGGAATACCACTCCTGTGAAGAAATGCTCAGAGAATTGCTGCTGTTCAGCCTGCAGAGAAAGCGGTTCTAGTGTGACCTCATTATGAACTTTCAGTAGTGGGGCCTTATAAGAAAGATATACTGAGATTTTTTACCAGGGTGTGTGACAGGACAAGGGACAACAATTTTAAACTGAAAGAACATAGATTTAGATTGGCTATAAAGAAGGAACTTTTTACAATAAGGGTGGTGAAACACTGCTCCATCTCTGGAAGTGTTCAAGGCCAGATAGGGTGGGGCTTTGAGCAACGTTGTCCAGTGGAAGGTGTGCCTGGCCACAGCAGGTGGGTTGCAGTAGATTATCTTTAAGATCCCTTTCAACCCAACCCATTATCTGATTGATTCTCTAATGAAAAATAGAGACAACAGTTCACATGCCCCAGACAGGACTTAGCCAAAAAGATTCCTGATGGAGTTTTTGTATTGAAATCAATGAATTTGGATATGAACTATATGCAACCTTGAAAAATATCTCTGTGAAGAGCCTGCTTCTGTTCAAACACATTCAGCAGATAGCAGGGTCAATCTACTGGCTTGAAAATGTCAGGATGCACACCCTGGGTGATACAACTTCTAGCCCTGAGATTTGAGTTCACCAGTTCCTCTTGAGAAAAAGGCTCTCAAGGAACAAGACTGAACTAGACTTTGGATGCTTGTAAGAAATACTTTTTCGTCCACAAGATTCCCCATGTGAAATTGAACCTGAAGATCAATAGGAATTGATCAATGTAAATTTCTCAAAAATTGGAATACTCAGTTGCAATTCCACTGTGAACACAGTTCCTATACGACATGTGAGACACTTACAAAAAAAGGGATGAGATTCTAGGTTGAATGTTTTAATTAGAAGTTTGTCTAGAAGATTACTTTACATACAATGACCATTCATTCACTCCCTGTATGTTTTCCAATTGCAATTATTTCTCATGAGGCCATATGTCAGGTTTTCCCCCACTCGTTGCCATATTCCTTTGATAGTCACAGGGAAGCTTAAATCTGAAAAGCTGTTTAGCTCCAGCCAGCTGCCTCTGTACTGTAAAACCCAACTGGCTCTGCAACAAGGCATTAGTGTCCATACTAAACTTTGGCAGGAGCAAACACCGCTATCTTGTATACTGTTGTGGCCAGGTACACATTCTCCAATGAGTTTTAAATCTTTACTTCAGTTCATTTTGTGCATTTGGAGTTTCTAAAGAGGTATGTCAATTTAAGTAATGGCACTTTACAGGAAAAAGAACATTGTAAGGAAAAGTCATAGTGTTGTAGAAATCGTCTTGCTTCAAATGTTTGTGAACATTTTTAATGAAAAAAATATCATTTTGTTCAACTTCTAAAATCTATTTCACTAAAAAAAATTATTTTTAATTTCAAACAGCAAAAACATTACTTCAAACAAACAAAGAAAGTATGCCGCACCTTTCATGCCAAGTTAATTCAAAATTCAAGAAAAATATATTTTCCAAATTACTAAAACCAGAATTCTGGTAGTATAAATTAGGACAGGTGTTGGGAATGACCTTTGGTTTTACAGCACCTTGTCTATGCAACACTTTTAAGGTGTTTCAAGTGCCCTGTCCATAGTTGTCATTTTAGCTGTAGAGGAGAAGAGTAGGGTTGCCATACTACTTCCACCAACAAGAAGTCTAAAACAGTATCTGAAGAAAAGAATGTCTCACATAATCCTGACTCATTCTATTTCTGATAATCCATTGCTTCTTACCTTCTGCTTGCTAAAAGAAGTTTCAGTGAATGGATAGATCTTGGCAAACATGTACTGAAAGAAATATCCTCTTTCAAAGTGAGTTATTTAAATATCTATTTTAAATTTAATGAAAATGCAAAACTAAGCTTCTTTTAACAGGAATGCCAGTTTCATTGACAAGTTAAATATTTTTTAAAGTGTTTTTACAAATTTAAATAAAACTGAAATACACATCTAGATACATTGTAAAAACATTAATCTCCCTAATGAAGATGTAGTTCATGGTTACTGTTAAATCCATTATAGTTGAACAGAGAAGTCAAATTCAACCCAGCCACTAAAACTTTGGAGCTTATTACAGAGTTTCCTGAGAAATTACACTGGATGCATTGTATTATTGTATCTTGTAGAGTTAGTAGTTTTTTTCATGTGTGGGGTTTTGGTTTTTTTCCCTTTTTTTTTTTCTGAGGGCTGAAATGTGCTTTTGTGGCAATATTGGCTCTAATAAAAAACACAGTGACTTTTTTATAACAGGATTTGTTGCCATAAAGTTTCATAAACTTTTTCGGCTGGGTACCATGCCAGCAGTTTATTTGTGCAGGGGATTACACATTCGTACATGGCTGAGATTCTTACCTGTTGCCATTCATTACAGAAGTTGGATCAGTAAAAGCTAAAAAAAAAAAGTACTTTGAAGGTTTTATTATATAAAATCATTTACAGAAAACACACCTGAGATGGAGCTCTGGTTTTTGTAATGATGATTTTGTCTGTACCTGCTGATATCCTGAAAGGGCAATGCTCATCTTTAACATTTGATCAGATGCAATACAATCTACTGAGTGAAAGAAACTGACAGAATGGTCATCTCCACCACTTCAGCACTCTAAACGCATTTTTGAGAATCTGCAAATATTATAATGTTGCATTGCTTCTTCCACAAAATAATCTTCTTTTGCATCTAAAAAAAAAAAAAAAAGAAAAGAAACCCTTTATAATCAAGAAACATGCACTATGTTTTATGATAGAAGTAGCCCGGGCACAAGGAAAGGAAAAAGGAGGAAGTCACTATGAGTATTTTAATTCCTTCTTCCCGTGCTTACCAGCAATTGTGTCTCTGTTTCCTTTGGAAAGCCTTCATAATGAGTTTCACAAAATAACAAAGCATTACAAAAATGGCATATTCCAAGGTATACATCACTCTTTCACTTTCATGGTTTTGCTTGTTTGTGCAGAAACAGGTGGATTTAGGAGTTTCTAGTTGAATAAAGTAGTAAAAGATCACAAAAAATTTACAACTTGTCTTCCCGTAAAAAGCCAGAATAAACACATCCTCAGTGAGATTTCAACACTTATTTGTAAGAAATATTAATTCCTGACTTTATACATGGTATCCAGAGAAGGATTTTGTCTGATTTGACAGCTCAGAAGATGAACTGCTGTACAGGGCATAGACTAATGGGAGCTAAATGTTTGAAACACAATTGTCCCTTTTGCCTTTAAACAGAAGTGTAAAAATGGATAGTTTAATTCTTAATAAAAATACACAAATACTTGAAACAGCTATTTTCATTAACTTGTCTGGATTTTAAAAGCATCTCAATGAATAACCCAGTTTAAGTGTCAAGCTAACTCATAATTTCCTGAGGACGACTGCAGGTGACAGTCTAATTTAACATAATCCCATAAACACTGTAGAAAAAATAATGTTTTTTTTAGTATCCTCTTTGCTAAAGGAGCTGCAGACTAAAAATTACATGGACCTATAAGAACTGATAGTAGCACCCTGATCTGCTAAATAGTATTAATACATAACTAGCTCTTTCATGTTTTCTAAGCTATTAAATATTTCACAGGCATCAGGAAAAGATGTTAAGTTTACTGAGAAAAAGCACAATACACTGTTTTTCATAAATTAGTAAACAACAAAGAAGCCAAATTCTACTCATCTCTAGGCTTAAAAGAAAAAGGAAGATGTGACAGGTATGATTTTTATGTGTCATAAACCAGAAGTACAATTATTCTATAATCCTTTTCATTTCTTACAGTTAAAAATGTGCCACAGTTCCCCCACTGCTTTCCACATATTTTTCCTCATACTAGTTTCCATTTTCTGCGCTATCTACTATCAGAAACAATTGCTTACCAAGCCATTCTGTTTTAGAAATGCCTGACTTTTCTGCATCTAAGAACTTCCCTATCACCATAGTGGAGAAAGATAAAAACCAAAACACCAATAAGTTCACCTCAAGAAAAGAAAGGCTGTTGGCAATGCATTGAGAAGACAGCTGCTGCAGGTATTCAACAGCAATACACAGTGCAATAGGGGTTTTGGCCCCAAGAAATGAATGCAAATATAGTAACTTAGGGTGAGGGTAAAGGCACATTTGGGACTAACAGAAAAAGAAATATTATTGCAGTTACTTGCTAAATTTCACTTCTACTACTGCGATTAAAAAAAAAAATAAAAAATCTGCCCTGTTACACAGGATTGAGCAGTGTGAGAAAATAAGTTTCTTGACAAAGGTAATAGCAGTCAGAGTTAGTAGGCATAGTACAGATCTAGCCTCCCTGCTGAAATAAAAGTGTTTATGGTTGGCTATCCATGTGCTAGTGTGTGATCGGTAAAGTATTGTCAACATTAACCACAGTTCGCCCTCGTTCTATAGCATCTTTGCGTGTTGGAGTGAAAAATAATAGTATACTAGCACTTCCTAAACTGCTTTTGAACTGTTGGGTGCCTACAGAGCTCAGTCTGTTATGATCAATTCCGTCCTGTAAATGACTCCTTCACCCCCAGCAAATAGACTGGCTTGAGCTGCTCCCCAGTTTATGCCCTTGTCAGACTTGCACTATACTGACCCTTTTTATCCATGATGACACAGTACATTTAAAAAACGCTGTTAAGTGGTAAAAGTTGATCTTTTTTGCATATTGCTGCTCTATCATTCAGAGCTCAAGATTATTTTCCTCAATACTAGTGGCCTGCAGCATTATTCTGCTCTATGCATATCATCTTCTTCAGCATCTCTTTTCCTGCTAATCCCTAAAAGTAGAAAAGCAGAATCAGCTATCTGATATAGATTTAATGTAAAATTTCACAGAGGAGAACACATAAATTAAGTGCATTTAGCTAAAATGAACATTTTACATGTGTTCCCTCTTTATTTTAGTGACCATCAAATATATTTGAATTTAAGTCCCTGCATGTATTTAGACTAAATATTTAATCATAGTCTATCTGGTTAACATTTTCCTTTCTAAACTTTTCCTCTCAACAAGCATAAATAATTTTGAAAACCTAGCTTGCTTTGCTGTAAATTTAATACTGCTTCTACCTGCAGTTGTACTTCTTCCTGGACTAAAACATTGCCACTTGCAACTGTGAATTAGTAATCTGCCATTCCATTTGGTAACTCTGACAAAATGAAAAATTGTCATGTATTCCAAATTTGAAAATAAGCAGTGCTCATTAAAAAACATCAGGTCTTTAAAAAAGTTATCAAACAAATTTAGTAATTCACAGAAGTGGACCCACTCCCCCCCCCGAAAAGTCCCAGAGAATGCTTTGTACCCATATGATGTTTTATGGTGGTCCTGTGCATTTTTGAGAACAGATAAATTTTTCTGGTTACAATTTTTTGTCAAGATATTATCTTGACATCTCTTCTTCAGGTTTATCCACACTATAATTTTCATTTGGTGATCTGCAGAAATTTTTAAACAATTCACAAAACCGCTGGACTAAGTAACTTGAGTTGCAATGGCCTTGCAGACAATATAACCTGTTCAAACTTCAGATAATCTTTACCAAACAAGAGCATTTAGACTCATTCTAGATATTTCTGAATGCCTGTACAACATACAGCATTGCAAAGAATAGTCTCACTATAGTTATATGAAGCAGTACTTTGATATAAGCAATTCCCTCTGTATAACATTTAAGACCAGGCCGTGCCACCCCTGCCCACTCGTCTCTACTCTGACAGAAATTCCTGCATTTACATTCCTCTCCCCTAATTATTTTTTAATAGTGACAAACAATAAACAGTGTCTCTGAGGACCTCACCCCCATTCATTATATTTCAAATAATTGAGATTCAAAATGTAGTTCATGTTGTACCAAGCTTGAATAAACTGCATCATTACTGTAAATTCTTAGCATCTCAGACCAAGATATAATCAAGGCATGAACATCTTTAGTCTTATCAGTTCCTTACATTCTTAAGCAAGAAAAAAATGGAAAGAAAATGAAGGATTAATTAGCATTTTTTGATTTCTGAGGTATATATTTCATATGCATTTATTAAATTTAATTTTATAGGTATTGTTCAGGGATGATTTCAGAAAATTTCTACTTTAAAATTACTAATAATTCCTAAAATCTAAAATGGAAGAATAATAATCAGTGTAGTACTGTTATTGACAGTATTGTTTTTTAAGTTTTCCTTAGGATATTCTTGAACTTTCATTCTGAGAAGTGAACAGCTTTGTAAATATGAATTCTATGACTGCTATACTGTTTCTAATACATTTTTTAGCAGCAAAATGTCTTTGTACCACTAAACACCTTCTTGCAAGTGAAAAGGGAACAAAAGCTCATAAAACTGCAATAAAATATTTATTTCTCTTCAGCAATAAGATTAATTTCATCACTCCAGATTTATGACCCTGGAAATTCTTTTCTGGATACTTAATATATCAAAGTAGCAGAACAAGGAGTCTGAGTTAGGAAATGCTTTGTGAAATGTATGATTTACTGAAGAGACTAGATCCAGGTTTTTTTCATAGGGCTTAATAAAACAGCAGCGAAATTGAATTAGTTTGGCATAAAGTTTAATTGCCTGACAAAAATTTGATAGCTCTATTGTGTTGCAGTTTATGTGTAACATACATCAGAGTTGGTCTTTTTCTATTCTTATTAGGGAGTGGGCTCTGCTTTGTAAAAAGGGAAACTTTTATTTGCTTACAGGCTTTATAAAGGTGAAAACACATGTAATTACATTTACATTTCATCCCTCTCAACTGATTTTCAGAGCTTATGTTTGGGAAAAATCACATTTATGATAATATAGACACACATGAATGAATCTTCATCTGTTTTCACAAGTCATCTTCACTTTAAGTCAAAACAACTAAAAGGATTGCTGAAAAAAAATCAAAAAATCAGAAGAAATTTAATTTCAGATTATTGTTTTAATTAATATTATGGCATGGGTTCATAATGAAGGATAAACTAAAATACAGTATTCCAATGCATTATGTGATGACATTTAAGTACTCCAGTTGATACTGTAGAAAAATAATAAAAAAAAATAAATAAATACAAAAGTGAATATATCACCCTTATTTGATATTTCAACATTTTTCAAAAGTTATAATTCTCAAAACGAAAAAAGGTTTTTTTTTTTAATATAATGATGTGGAAAGAATCAAAGCTATTGGTGATAAAATTTTTCTCACAATTCCTCAAATTTTATTTTTTTAATCCTAAAATAATTAGAGGAAATATAACATGAAACAAATAATCTTCAATCTTCCTTTTCTGCACTTAGAATTATCACCATACAAATTACTTTGTCTTTTAGTTGAAGTGTTTAGACTTTTCGTAATAGCACACAAGTAATACTGAGAACATATACTTTGCCAAAAATCATTGGAGTCTTTGCTGCACTGGAGGTTTTGAAGTGCTTCAACTCATTTGTAACTATGTGTTCAGAAATTATATTGGTACTAGAAAGCTATGCCATGTAATATGCAAAGAGTTAAATTCTGGTCCAGATTAACTCATTGTAAAACTACTTTTACATATTCAAACTGTCTCAATCAGTCACACTGTCTCAAAAAGATACATAATTACAGTTATTTTATTACAAAAAAAACCCACTGAGAACTGTGTTGCAGTTTCAGGATGTAAAACTTTCTTCCCAAAGAGCAGGCCCATAGAAAAATCTCTAATACAGTCATTCCTATCAGTTTAATAGTCTGGGACTGTGCTGATTATTCAGACAACTGAAATGCAATTGCAAAATAGGAGAACTGCTATATGATTGAATAAAACTAAGTTTTAATACTACTATAAAACTTTAAAAGTGATGCATGAAAAGTTAGTAATGGCAAATGACATATAAGGACTAAAACATAGTTCTTCAGTACAGTGACTATGTATCTCCTAAATATTATATTTATTTTTATATATGGTCAAATGATTTGAAACCATTAGATCTCATCATCAAAAAAAAAAGCTGGTAATATTTTAGTCAGCTCTTCCTTTCAATGATTTTGATGAATGATACTGTTTTATATTTTTTAATAGGGTTTAAAGCATTTGCAGGTCAAGGGTTACTGAAATGACAGATTCTTTATGACAAATTTATTTATATAATTCACATAATTGGTACATTAAAATGAAAGAATTAGAAGCATGTAGCCATAGGATGCTAGAATAGTAGGAACCTTAAAAGCTTTGTTGTTCCCTCCTATAATTATTGAGAAAGCATGCTTAATTACATTAAGTGCATTAGTAACAATTAAACAAAGTTGAGGTCAACAAATTAACCTTTTTTAATTTAAATTTGACTTTTTAATTTTAGAAAGTCATCAGCCCAGCAAAAATGACATTTGATTAAATAGCATATCTGATAGTGGTGGAATAAAACCATACTCTATCCTGTCTATGCCAAGCATAATACTAGGTTAGCATAAAAGGGTCTAACTTCATCAGTAGTGGAGCTCTGGTTATTAAACTAGCAGAAAAAAACCCAAACCTTTGTCTTAATTTCTAAACAAATCTAAAGCTATTAAATTTTGATATTCTGTGCTAAGAAAAACTGTTATTCAAATAATATTAAGTGATTCTTGTTGAAATTTTGTTGAGTGAAATGAGAAAGGCATTTAAGTACTTATGTCTCTTAAGATCCTATCATGTAGAGCAAAATTAAGAGCCCATTAAATATTCTTCTGGACCATAGTCTCCTTTTGTAGTGTCTTCACTATTTGTGAAGAAATTTCTTGAAGTTTAGCAAGTACCATGCCCTTAAACTATTAATTCATGTCCTAAAACATAGGGCCACATAGATGAAAGTCCATAGTTGATAAAAAGAGAATTAGGAAAAGCTAGCAATTGGAGCAGGGACACAGAGAAGTCAGAGATACTAAATGCTTCTGTGCTTCAGGATTGTCGTGGTTTAAACCCAGTCAGGTAATTCGTTCGCTCACTTCCCCCCCCTTTCTTGCCCTCCCCCTGCTCTCGGAGGGACGGAGAGGAGAACTGAAAAGAATGCAACTCCCACGGGTTGAGATAAGAACAGTTTAGTAACTAAGGTATAACACAAATCACTACTGCTACCACCAATGATAATAATGATAAAGGAAATAACAAGGGAGGAGAATACATCATCTCACCACCAGCCGACCGATAACTCGCCCCCCCCAGCCCGACCAAGCTCTGACCGATACCTCCTCCAACCCCGCAGTCTCCCAGCCCTTCCGGCTCACTCCCAGTTACCTCCTGGGCATGACGTGCTGTGGTATGGAATACCTCTTTGGTCAGTTTGGGTCAGGTGTCCTGTCTCTGCTTCCTCCTGGCTTCCCCTCCTCCCTGGCAGAGCATGAGGCTCACAAAGTCCTTGGCCAAACCAAAACATCCTTGTTATCAGCTCTGTTCCCGAGCTGAAAGTCAAAACACTGCACTACACCAGCTACCAAGAAGGGGAAAAATGACTGCTACTGCTGAACCCAGGACAAGGATTCAATGCCAAGGCCAGACCTTAAGAATCCCTGAGAAGACCAGGGAGAAGGTCTGATGAAATTAAGTCTTTCCCTTTGTTGAAGAGGACTTATTACTAGGCCACTTTCGATCATCTTTGAAAGGTCATGGCAATCAGGAGAGGTGCCTGAGGAGTGGAAGAAAAAGAATTTCAATCTGGTTTTCAAAAAGGGCAGGGAAGAAGACCGTGGAATCTGCAGGCCATTCAGCCTTACCTCAATCCCTAGAAAGGTGATGGGAACGCACGTCCTGGAGGCCATCCGTAAGCGCATAGAAGGCAAGAAGCTGGTAGGGTTCACCAAAGGGAATTCATGCATAACCAACCTGCTTGACTTCTGCAATGGGAAAACTGGATAGATGGGGGAAGAGCAGTGGATGTTGTCTACTTGGACTTAAGCAAGGCTTTCAATACTGTCTCCCATGACATCCTCATAGGCAATCTCAGGAAGTGCAGGTTGGACAACTGGATGGTGAAGTAGACTGAGAACTGGCTGAATGGAAGGTTTGAGGGCTGTGGTCAGTGGAACAGAGTCTAATTGAAAACCTATAGCCAGCAGTGTCCCCAAGGGTCAATACTGGGTCCAGTATTATGTAACTTACTCATCAGAGACTTCAATGAAGGGACAGAATGTACCCTGAGCAAGTTTGCTGATGATTCAAAACTGGGAGGAGTGGCTGATAGACATAAACAGTGCTGTGCTGTCATTCAGAAGGATCTAGACAGGCTGGAGAGATGGGCAGAGAGGGTCTTTTTGAAAATTAACAAAGACAAGTGCAGGGTCTTGCACCTGGGGTGGAATAACCCCATGCACCAATACAGGTTGAAGGCTGACCTGCTGGAAAGTAGTTTTGCAAAGAAGGACTGGGGTGTTCTAGTGGACAATAAGTTTTCCATGAGCCAGAAGTGTGCTTTTATGGCCAAGAAGGCCAATGGTATTTTGGGCTGTACTAGAAAGAGCAGTGCCAGCAAGTTGAGGGAGATAATCTTCCCTCTACTAAGCTCTGGTGAAGCCTCACTGGAGTACTTGGGTTCAGATCTAGGCTCCCCGGAGGAAGAGAGACATGGACATACCGGAACAAGTTCAGTGAAGGGCCACTAGAATGATTAAGGATCTAAAGAACCTCTCCTATGATGAAAGGCTGCAGGAGCTGGGCCTGTTCAGCCTAGAGAAACGAAGGCTCAGAGGGGGAAGAGATCAATGTGTGTATCTGAAGGGAGTGTGTAAAGAGTATGGGACCAGACTGTTTTTGGTGGTACCAGCCACAGGATGAGAGGCAATGTGCATAAACTAAAATACAAGAAGTTGCACCTGAACATGAGGAAGAACTTTACTGTGAGGATGACTGAGAACTGGATTAGGTTACCTAGAGAGTTTCTGGAGACTCCTTCCCTGGAGATATTCAAGAGGCATCTGGACACAATCCTGAGTAATGTGCTGCAGTTGACCTTGCTTGTGCAGAGAGGTTGGACTAGATGACCTCCTGTGGTCCCTTCCAACCTCAGCCATCCTGTGATTCTGTGACTATAACAGACAATAAGTGTACTTTACAATATACACACCACTTCAGAAATCTTTCTTAGCAATGTTTTTAGTGGATGACCGGAAATCCGATAAACGGGAGAGAAAGGAATTGATTGTATAAAAAAATAATACTCCACTCCAAAAAGGGAGATACTGAGATGGGATTACTGATAAAGGTGTGTCTATCAAGGAAAAAAGTCAACAGAAGAAACATGTTTTTAGCTGATGTACAGACAAATCTTACAAAGAGATTAGGTGGCTCTTTTGTTTTTTTTTCAATTAATAATCTCTAGCAAGTTCTTCAAAGAAGAAGTTGTGTCAGAGTATTTTAGGCACAGAGACTTCAGCCACAGGGCTGGAATTCCTGGTCCTCAACCAGCAGAATAGAAGTGAAGATGAATGAGAAACCTGATGGGGTCACAGGGTCACTAAGGCATGGGGTCACAGCAGCTCTATCAGTCAAGAGTACTACAAAATGTGTTTGTGCCAAAACAGGTTTTCCACAGAGTGGACATTTTTCTTAAAAGTTTTCTCAGATATATTTTATCTGGGAACAAGTGAGTCCACATCAGTATTTCACATTTTTTTTTTAAATTAATTTTCTTGTGTGTCATCTGGGCAGACACAACTTGGCTGTAGTATAATTCTCTACCATTACAGCGGTATGTTAGGAACTATAGTGTCTACTTTCTCTCTAAAATCTAAGCTCATTCTTCATTGTATGTTTTTCATCATAAAACACAGCATCCCCTCTGGATGTAGCTACTCACACAGGCACTGAAATGGAATCATTCAGCATTTTAAAATCAAATTCTCATTTTGGGGATGCTTTCCAACATTTTCATACCTCTCTTGATTAAAAAAAAAGAAACAAAAAACAAAACCCTACCTGCATATGTACTTGAACTCCTTATGGACTGGATAATCCAGCATCAAAAAGAAATAGCATCAGGTAGCATTACAAATAACAGGTTAATGTTAAGTAATTGAATACGCAGTGGAAGATATCAGGTGTGTTTAGCCATAGCATTTCACTGTGATGGAAAATTCACCTGAATTATCTCTAACTTCTCAAAATGTTGGAAAAGTTAACATTGGCAGCATGATAGATTAGATAATTAAAAGGTCTTTTTTGTCACTAATTTCTCAGTGGCAGACAATGAGTATAATAAAATCTGTCTGTTGATAACTTCTTACCTTGCTTATTTCAAGCATTTACAGGACAGTTCTTATCTCCTTATAGAATAGCTCTCCTGTGGATTTTTTTTTTTAAATCATTTCCAGCAGAAAAGTGACCAGAAATATCAACATGAATAAGAAATTAAGTGTTCATTTTAAGAACTGAAGCTTTTTTTTTAAAGAAAGATAAATAATATGTTGATGTAGAATTACCACTGAACAGTTAAGATTTCTATAGTAATAATTCTTTTTTTATTAAAGTGACTCACTTTTAGTTTAAAATTATCTTTGTTTGCCAAATATTGGCTCTTATTTTTCCCAACATACTTAACGCAAACTGTTATCATTATCCTGCTATTAAGTCTGATAAGAATTCAAAAGTAAGCCCTTGTGGAGACAACTGGCTGAGCAGTTTGCGAGTTACAAATATTGCAATTTTAAAGCAGCTATAGTAAGGAAAACACATTTTGGATATTCATAGCTTAACCTTTGCTCCTTCATATTTTTTTGTAAAGCTATATTTTTGCATGGAAAGTCAAAAGAAAATGTCGAATCAGAAACAACCTTACTTTGCTGTTTCGTTCAGAGAATTGTTTGACTTAGCAATGGATTAAATATTTTCTCATGAACTAGAATTATTATTATAACAGTGGGACAGTTTTAAGGAAGATTTAACAATCCAAATACTGTATTTCATAACATTCATTAGAAGAATGGCTGTTGCCATCTTTTTGTTTTAGATAACAGAGCAAAGGATTTTGATAAAGCAGTCTATTTATTCGTCTTGAAAATCACTCCGGCCATTCCCTGGGCTCTCTGGTCATGTGACCTGGCATGGTTCATCCTGTACAAAATACTTCAATTTGCAAAGGGTCTGAACATCCTAACACTTCATGTGCAATTATTTAATAACCCTGAAGTACCATAATCTCCAAGCTTTTAATTATCAAACTATGATGCAACATCTGTTCCACTTTGTCTTTGACTTGTCATTTGGCCTTGCAAATATTTTTTGGATGTAAGTACTGACCCATACATGTGAGTTTTGTTTTTTTTTTTTTTTTCTTTTATCATGGTATCAGATAGCATGGAAGGATGTAAAGTAATTTATTGGTTAGTGGGAAACAAAAGTTTTCAGTTACCACATTTTAAGACATTTATGTAGCACTCTGAAGCAACTTCATTCAGGGTTGTGTCAGAATGGCAAGACAAAGACATCTTTGAATTTGCCCCTTGAAATCTGATGTAGGAGTGTGCGACTAGTTTCGCCCACTGGATGGTGAAAGAACTGCTGACTGGATTTTCCAATGAAAAGTAGAACTCAATTGTCTGCTGACCTGTAGCACACCTGCCTAGTTCCAATGAAATTTCATCCTTATTGATCCAGTCTGAAGATAGGAGTAGCTAAGTTGTATGGCTAACAACTTTGTTTCTGTAAATATAATTCATGGTAACTGAGCCAGATCATAAAATTAATCATATTAAAAAGAAAAAAGATTTATAATTATATGAATCCTTTCACTGAGAAAATGATGCAATCAGTAATAATAATTTGAGGACATTTT
Source organism: Pezoporus occidentalis (assembly GCF_034315485.1). Lineage (NCBI taxonomy): Eukaryota > Metazoa > Chordata > Aves > Psittaciformes > Psittacidae > Pezoporus > Pezoporus occidentalis. The sequence continues at coordinate 3,227,926 of NW_026912961.1, read as the reverse complement.
CTGCCTCCTGAACACTAAGTGCATGTTCACAGCAGACACATTGAGAAAACCAATTGGAAGACTTCCAAATAGCCTCTTATGGTCTGTCATGTCACTAATCCACAAATTAAATCACTGCTGAAGTGAAATATGATATGATTTTTCAGAGCAACTTCAAAGACAGCTACAGCCAATTGTGTCTGTGATTTACACATCAAAGTGGTAATAATAAAAATACTTAGTTGTACATAGCACTTTGATCCTTAGATCATGATGCACTTGTCAAAGGTGGATAAGTGTTATTATTCCCATTTTACTGATGAGGATACTGATGTCCTCAAGGTGCTTAACAAAGTAAAGTAAAACTGAGAATTATACCTCTGTTTTCCCCCCATTGTATTTCACTTGACAGACTTATGAAGCAAGGAGTATCCACTGTGTAGAAGCGTCATTCCAATCTGAAAAACTGGGGAACTGAATTTAGGGCTCTGCAATCAGTCCAAGTCTTCATACAGCATTCTTTTGGCCAAAATGCTCATATCACGGACAGGGATAACCCTGTCGTACTTTTTCTCTTCCTTGCTCCCTGTCTCCACCATCTACTCCCTCATTTTCTTAGATTGCTGCATTTTTATGATTGCAATTACCTTCAGTTGAGCAAGAGGAATGTGATAACTTATATCAGACTGCAGGAATTTTCCCTACCAATAGTTTGAATAGACAAAGAACGCTATGAGCAGCTGGATAGGTAAGAGGCAGCAAGGTGACCAACAATAGTGCACACAGCTAACACCAACAGATGGGAGCGATTGGTGGGAAAAGGTGTTACATGTGGGTGAGTGAGAGCTGGGCATAGTGCCTGGGGTTCTGGCTCGTAGCCTTGACAGAAAATAATTCTGGAGGAGAGTAAACAGAGGTGAATAGAGTGAAACCAGCCTTCAGATGAAAAGAATTGTAAACCCAAGCAAGAGAGTCACAATGAATTAACAAATAGGATGAAAAAAAATAATTAAAAATTAGCATAATAAGAAGGAAAGAAGTAGCAGAAAAGGCATGAGTAAGAATAAGGGAAAGAAAACATGTATAAAAATAGGACTTTAATTTCTGACTTAAACCAGAAAATTATGAAGACTTGTTAACATTTAGTACTTGACAAAATAGTTTTCATGTCTGAATACAGACTTCATGCATAATCCAATGAAAACCATTCTTTTTTGACCATGCTTAACTTCTAAACTCTTTACAAGGATTCAACACCACCACATTTTATCTTGAGGTCCATATAATACTACTGGTTTGAGACCAATAGTCTTACAAAATTGATGTGAAAATAATTATTTTTTTTTATAAAACCTATGGGATTTATACCACATTTTTCAGTTATTCCTATGTTCTTTGTTAAACAGGTCTTTCTGGGCATTCTCATCACCAGAATTTACTCCCAGGATTCTTGTGGGATGTACTTAGACATTATTTAAAGAACAAAGTCACACTGGTAGTTGATTAATAAAAAGGCTTGAAAAATATCCTTAGAATTATTTTATATTTATAGCTTTAGGTCAGGGATACAGGATTATGAATAAAAATTTCTGTGAAAGTAGTACGTTTGCAATTCTATATTAAAGAGTCAAAATAGAATTTTTAGAAAGAAAGATTAATATTTCTGTTTTTCATGCTGTTGCAAGATTAATATTCCAGTGTAAAATATTTACAAATAAACCGTAAGAAATCTGTTACTACAACTAGTTAAGAGATTTTTTCTTAGACTAGAAAACAGAGTGTATCTTATTCATACATGTGATGACACTTTTAACAGCTTGTTCTCTTGGGGAAATTAGTAACATGCAGCAATACATAAAGCAGAGTTTGTTTTGTTTAGCTGATGCGGTAGAGCTTTTTCAAAAGAGTTGAGAGCTCCAAGGTCTAATTTATTTGGTTATAGATATATTTGACAATGACGTGTGTGTTTCTAGAAAATTGTATTATCTTTACGCTCTATTTCTGTGCAGGATTTAAATGGGACTTCAAAACATGTCAAAATATCATATGATTGTACACATTTTTCACTCAGAAATTGAGGCCAAATCAAGCTAGAAAACAGTGGGAAACTATTAGGAACATAAAATAATATGAACTATTCTGCAAAATTTCCTAACCACAATTAAGTAGTTGTCATCACAGAAAAGAGTACTTTTAGCCTAAACCCTCAATGTAAAGAAAACTTGTGGTTTAGTTTGTGGCCACTGCTTCTCATCCTGTCACTGGGCACCACTGGAAAGCATCTGGCATCATCCTCTTGGCACCTGCCTTTGAGATATTGATATGGATTAATGAGATCCCTTCTCAGGCTTCTCTTCTCTATACAGAACAGGCTCAGCTCCCACAGTCTCTCTTCATCAGAGAGGTGCTTCAGACCCCCGATCAGTCTTGTGGCCTCATTGACTGCTCTCCCTTCCTTTACTCATCGTACCATGTCATCAAAGAAGGCTATCAGTTTGGTAAAGCAAGATTTACCCTTGGTGAATTCATACTGAGTATTCCTGATGACCTTTTTCTCTTCTACATGTTTCATGATGACCTCCAAAATGACCTGTTCCATCACTGTTCCAGGGATGGTGGCAAGGCTGACTGGCCAGTAGTTTCCTGGGTCCTCCTTCTTGTCCTTTTTGAAGATGGGAGAAATACTGGCTTTCCTCCAATCACTGGGTACCTTTCCCGTTCTCCATGATTTTTCAAAGATGATGGAGAGTGGCAGAGCTACACCTGCCGGCTCCCTCAGCACTGTAAATAGTCTGTCTAGCCTGCCCCTAACCCAACCCAGGGAGGACCTTATCACTCACTACAACAACCTGAAAGGAGAATGGAGCAAGGAGTTGGCTGGTGTCTTCTTCCACGTAACAAACAATAAGAGGAAATGGACTCAAGCTGCAACAGGGGAGGTTTAGACTGGATATTAGGAAAAATTTCTTCACTGAATGGGTTATCAGTCATTGGAAGAGGCTTTGCAGAAAGATGATGGAATCACCATCCTTGGAAGTGTTCAAAAACTGTGTAGATGAGGCCCTTAGCAGCATGGTTTAGACCCCCAGGCAGTCCTTTGCTAATGGTTGGACTTGATGATCTTAAAGGTCTTTTCCAGCCTAGTTGATTATATGATTTTGTGGTTCTAGGAAGCCCATTTCAGTGTTGATTACCCTCTCAGTGAAAAAAACCTTTTTCTAATCACTGGATCCCAAGGAGTTCAGCAGCTCCTTTTTCATGTCCCCTCCTTAGAAAGTTGAAGAGAGCAATGTGGTTGTTCCCCCAGCCTCCTTTCTCTCCAACCTAAACAAACCCAGAACCCTCAGCCACTCCACACAGGTCACGGCTTCTAGCCCTGTTAGCAGCTGTTTTGTCTTCCTCTGGACACACTGAAGTACCTCAGCATCCTTTTTAAATTGTGAGGCCCAGCACTGCACACAGTGATCAAGGTGGCTGCACCATCACTAAATAGAGAAGATAATAATCTCCTTTGATCAGCTGGTGATGCTGTGTTTGATGCACCTTATCTGGACTTCTGTAGAGCCTCTTTCTAAGATAGATATGGATTTGATGGGTGGACTGTTCGGTGGATGAGGAATTGGCTGAATGGTAGCATCCAGAGGCTAGTCACAAGAGCAACACTTTCCTATGTGGGACATATCTGCTCTATAGTTTAGTATTTGTTTTGCCCAAATGCTTCTTTTCAGTCGTACTACATATGGTGTATTGTAAGTCTCTCATGAGCTATCCCAAAATTACTAGAATCAAAACTCTTTGAGAAATGCAAGCATTATAAATAGACCCCACCAGCTTCCCCCATAAATAAGAAATTCAGCTATCAATAAACAGATCTATCTCTCTCTCTCAAAGCAAGTTTTTTTAGTGCAGATATGTTTTCTAACCCAGTAAAGGGGCAGATGGTGATAGAGCTGACACAGTTTAGTACGCTGCTGCAAGCACTTTTACTGTATGGTAATGACAGAGACTAAGACCTGGAGAAATGGAATATTCCTGACTTAGTTATTGTGTCCAAATTCCAAACCAAGAAAAGAAACATTACCACCAAAATCCAGTAGTGCCCAAGTAACGCACTCAGCTGGTTTCCAAATAGCATAAGCTACATTTCATTCTCTTTTAAAAAAAACCCCAACATTTTAATACCTTCACTGCGTCACTATTCTTAGTCATTTTAGACCACTTTTCCTTTAGTTACCAGCTGTAATAAGCTAGATCCAAGTCTTTGTAGCAACTATATGATTTCATTCTATGGAAATGTCAGGGAGGTGCTGGGTCAGGGGTTCCCTGTAGTAGCAAGTTGGTGTCCCATTCTCTGTACCAACACTTTCCTGTTAGACTTCTGACCTCTCTCATATGCTACAGTTTCATATTGTCAGGAACTGTGCTGAGCATTTGCCCAAAAGTCCTATGCCTCTTACTACTATTACCCCATTTCCTCCATAACACAACCTGCAATTTAATTCTTTGTAGCTGACAGTCTGTTATCAACTGTCAATGACATTAACACACATTCACATGTGCATGCACATACACAGGGTTCTCCATATTTATTCGAAAGCATTTTGAATGAAAGCCTCTGAAGGGGGACAAAAATAACCAGGCAAAACTTCAAAACTCTTAGAGAGATGCTAACTGACGATTATCTGAGTTGTATAAGGCAAAGCAGAGGACCACAGAGGTAAGGGGCAGAAGTCTTGAAACTTTCCCAAGTTTGCAAAGTTAAAATTAGCTGTGAAAAGAAGATTGCCTCTTTCCTGTGTGTTTCTTTGCTAACAAAAAATGCCATAATAATTTTCATGTCACTATTTTTCTTCTACTTGTTATATGCACTGTTGCAGTGTCCTGAAAACTGTTACACTACTAGGAAAAAAAAAAAACAACAAAATAACCTAAAATGAAAAAAGCCCTAGACAACAAGAAAAATGTGAGTCAGAAAAAGTTTTAGTGTCTCTCTGGTTTTGGCAGAAGGACCTTCCTCTCTCCCTCAGGCAAAACTGTTAGTAAAAAATAAATAAATATACATATATATATATATATAAAAGCATATCCTGTCATTCTAACTTATTTCCCCCAGGTCCACTGTCACAATTCCCCATACTATGCCCCCATTATGTTGTTATTACAAGGTGCTGCCCTGACCTGGTACATGGAATTTGGTGGTACTAACAAGAGATTTTTTCCTATCCAAGAACAGCATGCTGCCAGAATGCAAGTCTGTAGCATCTTTTTATTAGATAATTGGTTGTTTATTAAATAAGTAAATTAAAGAAAAAAAAAAGAGTTCCATATTTTCTACAGTTTCTTAGATACTCTCATATTAGTAATAAACTAATGTATTTTATGATTTATAAAAGTTTTTTCACATTGGTTAAGAAATTCTTTGAAACAGAGCACACTTGTGAATGGGCTGTTACATGCAGAATTCTTCAAGGATCTTAGGACAAATTTTATCTTACTTATTTTTTTCAGTAATGAGCTCACAAATAAAAAAGAAGTCATTCATTGCTAAAGAAACTAATTGATGACATTCAACTGGGCAGAAATGCCAAGAATAGAGACTGAATATTGCAACGGAAGAGCTGAATGATTGTAGGAGTTGGAGCAATATGTTGGCAGTGTCATAGGTGTGGAAAAGGTATCTGTATATTAATTATTCATGATCTGCAGGTTGCCAGCTATGCAGTAATAGTTTGATTTCCGTACATATAATCTGTGGGCAAAGCATGAGCGCAGAGAGAGAAATATTATTGGCATTGCACTGTGCATGCTAATTCCCTCCCTATAATTTTGTGCAATTCACACTAATAAGATGACCAGAGGAATGGAGAGAAGATGGAATAGAAAAGATATAGGAGTCTACATATATCCGTGACTAGTGATAGACACGGAAAAGAGAAGGTCTTTTCTGACTACCGAAGAAAAGATATTACAGAACAGCATTCTGTGGAAAACCTTACTAATTCTGAGCTGTTTGTGACAGCTCCTAATAAACTAGTTGTGTGCGAAATGAGAAGACTGGTATCAGTGATGCAGGAGTGTCTTTTCCAAGCCCATTCTGTAGAAATGGCTGCCCATTCTTGGCAGCTCTGAAAATTCTGGGCTCAGAGATTTATTACTGTAAAGACAGAAGTTCATAGACAATGGAAAGCAAAGCCCAAACAATTGTAAAGCACTCCTTCTCTCCCCTCCCCCCGAACCTACACATAATTTACATGGGAATTTGTGGGTTTACAGACAACTACTGGCATGTACACCATCACTGAACTATTAGACAGCCATAATTACCTAGTCTCTGTCTTCCCATTTCATTCCATTTTGTTCTTTTCTTTCTTTTTGGAAACAGATTGGAAACACCTTGGGACAGAAGCCATTTCTGTTTTTTTTATGCACCATTCATCTTATCTGTACTTGAAGCACCCAGGACATTATTGAACTCCATAAAATAATAAAATTGAGAAAGAAATATCATAAAAACAGTCTCTCCTGTGAAATCTCTGGCACTTATATTACTGTTTATGTCCAGAAATACCATGAGAAGAGCTTCTCTCATTTTATCAGCATTTTCTGTTACAGTCCCAGCTGAAGAAAGTAGTGAAAAAATAATATATTCAAATATTTTCAAAAAACTTGACAAAAAAGCAGCCTAATCTTATTCCTAGATTTGGGTAAAATTCAGAGGCTTCTTCTCTTTCCTTGGTAAACACACTTCACGAGTAGGAATTCTTTACAGGAGACTGAATTTCTGAGAATAAAGGGTCTTTCATAGTTGCAAAAAGCTTTAAAATAGAAAAATAGCTTGCAGTAGTGTCTTGCAATTCCTGTGCTGTACTTTAAAGCCCCTCATAGCCTTTTGCTATGAGCTCTAAGTAATATATTCTGTTTGCTATGACCATTAAAACCATAAGTTTTTTAAAGCAGCTGCATTACAACATAAACTCAACAGGTCACATGGCGCCTTTTATAAAAACACTACATCATTGACTATTAAAGGGAATGAGTCTGTACCTCAGATCAACCACGGTTTTCCTAAGATACCAGCAGATATCCTGAGTAGTAGGGGAATTATTCTTCCACAGCTTTTAAAGTGTCTGGCAGAAAGGTGTTTCTCCTTTCTTTTTGATGAAATTTATTTTTATTTCAGAAGTAATATGTAGTGAATACAGTCAGCAGTGGATGCAGCTCAAGGGTGAACAGAGGTCTTCCCTGCAGTTCCATAATTACAACCATGACACTCAGTTCCAGAGTGCTCTTAAGCCTAACTCTGGGCTGATATTTGTAAACATGCCTTCAGAACGTATATAATGGAGGCATATGTAAGGTGGATTTTTTCAGTCTTAATATGTCCCCTTGCCTTGTGCAGAGGCCATGTCATGGAACATTTCTTCCTCTCTCTTGGGTTATTTGGTTACCAGCTGAGTGCTGGTTTTGCATCTAAACCCCTCAGTATCTCACAGGTTCATCTGGGTCATAGGTTAGCAGCTAGAAAACTCCAGAACTGTGGTGGGACTTCATGAATTGTTACTGTTTTTCGGGGTGGTTGGAAGAGAGTAAGCATAAGAGGAGGAGAAATGAATCTGGACAGCTAGAGACACAGGGGAAATGGCAGTGAACATAATGTTGACTGTAACATTTCCTGTTATGTTGCATAATTCGGAACACAAGCTTCAGTTTTACCTGAAACTTTTTATAGTGTGTTCTTGTGCAGTAACTGCTACTCAGGATGTCTTGATAAGTCAGCTTCACTGTTGTACATCTTAGCTAACCAAGTTTTAGGTAGGTACTTTTAGCTTCTTTTGAGTAGGAGAGCATTTCTGTGTTTAGATGCACCGAGTGGGGAGACCTGATAAAGTTTGTATTCAAAATTTTGCCTATAAAGCCCTGTAATCTGCCTACAGAAGATAGATTCAACAAAGAGTAAACATTAGACAGTTAGCATTCTCTTACTGAATATGACCAGGATAGCTCATAAAACTGTTGTTGGACAGCAGGGTTAATCTGTGTTTTGTAACTGCTAATGATGCAGATCAGCTGCTTTTTTTTTGAAAAGGTAAGAAGTGGAATTAATATAGCAGGAGCTGTTAAACACTGGTGTGCAACTACAAGCAATATAATGATTAAGAATACAAAAGTTTTCTCTTTGTGTGATCTTTCAGAGGCCTATGCCTAGTAGGCAGGCTGTTTGAATGATTCCCAGGTACTAGTCACGACTTAAAGTGAAGCCCTGACTCGTAAGGTTAGAGGAAATCCATATAAATGTGGGAGTGGGTATTCTTATTTATTGCAGACATATCAGCCCTTTTACTATTTTTCCTGTATTAACAGAGAAATAATATAACTAATGTCATCGTAGATAATTTTTAAGACTTTCTGGTCTGCAAATAAAATAAATTGTATATTGTTGTCTGCAGCTGTGTGTGTACACATCTAAGCACACATATACAGAATCTCACAAAGGTATATACACACTCTCACATGGCTGATTTTTCATTATGGAATACCTGATATTCCATTAAATTATTGAAAACCGTCCTGTTATATTTATTACAGAGGTCACTGATATTACTACAAATTTTCAAATTTTGGTTTCCTGTTGTTGATTTTCATGCATGAGAAACACACAGCCGCTGGACTGATGCTAGAGCTCCATCAATCTCTCTAGGCTGCTTCGACCTCAGAATATGTAAGAGGAGTGGATAAATTGGAAGATCAATGCCTTGTCCCTCCTGCTGTGCCAGCTGCTATTGAGAAATTAATATGAGGAACACTATAAATAAAAGATAAAAGATGATATGGCTTACAGTGTAAAATATTAAGGTTGGACACATTGTGTTCCATGAATATAAAACCGGAAGCTGAGAAAATTAACCCTGTAAGAGTAACCATAGCATTTGTGGATATGTGGAAAAGAAAATAAAATTTTTCTTCAATAGCTCTTCAAAAAAGCATGGAAATTTTTCAGAACTGATCACAACATTGAATGTTGCAGGAAACAATCTTTAGCCATAGTCTAGCTTATTAGAAAGAGATAGTGAAGTTGTACACTATTATGTGCTCAGTAACATAATTCTGAGAAAGCAGATGACTGCTGCATTTAAGAACGATATACAGAATTTTTCCAGGGATGGGTTTTAAGGCATATGTATTTACAGACCTAATATACTTTAGATTCAATAGGTGCTGAGCATCTAGAAGAAACCTCACAAAAACAAACTGGAATTTTACTGGAGAAAGCAGTACAGACCCTTTGCAGGATGGGGCATGAAATGTGAGCATTTCGATTGTAGAGGAAGTTACTGGGAAGTAAAGGGGTCTCTGCTCTTAGGCATCAACTCCCACAAGTAGTTCAATGATAAACTCACACTGGATCAAGGTGGGTGGTTAAATATCCTAGAGAAGCTGGGCCCAGTTTCCCCACAATGTGGTTTCAGCTTCCAGAACCATTATCTAAGCTTTAATCTACTTCCTCCTTTCATTAAAATAACTTCCTCACAAGAAAACAAATCATATTTACAATACTTCTTTACAGTGTGAAGGAAAGGTCTATGGCTCAGGTAGATCCCGTCTAATCTAGGCACCTAACAGAAGTGACTTATATTGAACATAACTTCCCTTTAGCTAGATGACAGATGAGACTTCTATTTGTAAATACTAGAGATTTGGACAGGGAAATTCAAATCTTAAGTGGTTAGAATCTCCACTGGAGCTGTCTTTCTCATCAGAGTAGTTAGGGTACATGGGGCAATCCCACTTATCATGTAAGCATCCAGTCAAATGACAGACATATGTGTCCCATAAGAGGCTGCCAGCTAAGAAACACCTTCAAATTCAGGTTTTCTTGGTGTGTTCTTGTAAGTTTCCTCACTATTCAGAGTAATTTAATTTCCCAAGAACACTTAGGCTTGTCAATTCCTTGAGTTATAAAAAGTAAATTAATTCACTAAATGATGAGTAAAACTCCACAAAAATACCTGAAGTAGTTCAGGGATTTAAACTCCACTTTACTCAGAGTTTCACCTTTGCATTGTCCTCAATTGTATTCTCAAAAGGAAATGAGTAGGATGGAATCCTAATTTATATTCTGCCCTTATTTATGTTTTCATTTAAACTGCTTAGGTTACAGTAATTTCCTTTTGAGTCAAATTCTTTTCACATAATCAAGCATAACCCATGTGGGATGTGATCTGACTTCAACAGAGCATTTTTTTGTTCTTCTGAAGCAAAAAATGAACTTTTATGAGCTGCAGCGTTATACTGTGATTCCCTAGATCATGCAGTAAGCAGAACAGGATTCATTCTTTTCTTGCTGATGACATAATACATTGCCCATGAATTTTAGGAATAACTAATTCTGAAGTCTGTCTTTCCTATCTTCACACAGAGGTGCCCACAGCTGCCCAAGACAAAGCTGCATGCGTCAAGACAAAAAAGAGCATCTGAATATGTTTGCTATTGATTAGATTAATGATTTCCTTAAATACGCAAGACACATGTACAGTAGAATAGAGTATTCACTGGGACCAGATTGCCTTGGTGAATGGAGAATGAGTGAAAAATAATAAGGACTGTCTAGACCTCTGCTCTTCAAATCACCTGAATGTGGAAATGTGAATAAATTACACCAATGTTGGAGTAGTCAAATTCTTCTTTATTGTCATGTGAATTCATGTAATCATCCTCAGGCTGGGCGTAAGTCCAGTGTGGTGTACCATTGCATATACCCCAGCTCATGCCCAGGCTACCAGGCCACCATTCAGACTGCAGTTTAGAACCACTGACATGGTTCTAAACTGCAGTCTGAATGATGCATAAAATGACTAGCAGCTAATTAAGCACAGAGAATCATGTCAGCATGTGTCCATATGAAGTCTCAACAGACTTCTTGTCATGATTTGTCCCATTCTTACTTCTCTTCAGCTACTATTTGAATTTTTGTCTCAGCTGAGTTGGGATTCAACAGGTTTTACTGAGCAGACAGATTTAACTCTTTGTTTAAGAAACTCAGAGTAATGGCATTTCAGTCATTTGGTGATGACTAGAGAATTTGCCATAATATGTGTTATTTCAATAGACTATTTTTCCTGAATATCAAATCTGAGGATTTCCCAAGACAAGAAAGTAGGATTAGGCAAGCAAGTTTTGTCCATGCAACCAAGTGCAGTGCCATTAGAAACTTACACACACATGCATACACACAGAGACATTATTTAAATAAAAGTATGACTGAGAAGAAAGATCAAGTTGTATTGAAGTGAAGAGGTAGAAGACTGAAGGCAAATGAAACTTTTAGAGAGTCTTAATAACATTTTGTGCTAGGAATTCAGATTTTGAGAATTTATGTAATCCTTGTTTGAGCTTGAAAAAAAAGGAAAGTATTCTTCAAATCTTTGTTCAGGCAATCTTTCTTGTCTATTTGTATTGGCAGAAGAAAAATTGATTATTCTGTGGCAGTATTACACCAGACAGAACACAGACCTTGATTCACAGCTTCATCTGGCTAGTGTTCAAGGGTTAAAATAACAATAAATGTTCTAACTCTTTAAATAGCAATCATGTATTTAATAAGTTGGTCTCTAAGGGCTGCAGGTGAATTTATTGAAAGTTTATGTAAAGAGCTTTGCTATTCGTATTTCCAAACTTATATCTTCCATTTTTAAGTTTCTTCTTCACCTGTTTTTTCACAATTCAGGGTTCAATTCAAAAGTAGTATACACCTAAAGACAAATTAATGAAACTTGTTTCTTATTTATAGCTGCATCCCTCAGTCTGTGAAAAAAGCTGGCTCTTGTTCAGCTTCCTGGAAGGAATTCTCAATGTATGAGGGTTTTTCACTTCCCCTTCTATCTTTTCTCTGTCTTTCACAGTCTGCACTTTTTCTTAAGGTCCAAAAGTTTGTAATGTAAAAGGAAAAGAAAAAAATTAAAGATCACTGCCTTTTCTCCCCGCAGTGACTGCCTCTGCTGAGAAATGAAGATCACCATAAATAAAAGATAAAAGATGATATGGCATTTGGAGTAAAATATTAACACCAGGCAAAAAGTGATGTATCAAAGTCTGACCAAATTAACCTCTTGGGATAGACAGAGGCCTTGTTTATGTTGCGTAGGAAAACAGGTAGTAGAGAATTACATCTGTGTGTGTTGTGTGCATGGGTATATGCACACGTGTCTGTGGGAAACACACGAATACATAATCATTTCCCTTCTCTCAGTCTGCATCCATCCCACTTTCTCCCCACACACATATAAATCTAATGTATATCTTTGTGACTACACAAGGATTTGTGAATGCTTTTATGACATTTTTTTGTGACTTATGTTCCTAGGCACAGTGAAAAAAAAAAGTTGTGAAAAAGATTGGAAAGGCACTGCTATTTATGTATTTGCAAACCTGAATATAACATACATAAAAAGGGGTATAGCATGCTAATATAAGTAAATACATGCAAAAATGAAATGTATACATGTACATCTCAGCACACTGCACATTTGCGCAAATACATATCCTGTCTGCATGTGCTTATGTATATCTATACTTCTACCTTCTATGTTTATGTATGTATATAGATGTGCTTAAACATAAATGATAAGCATATATATATATATGAACACACAAACACATGAATATGTGACACAAACCATTCAGAACCCCTGAGAAAAACACTGTGTGTTTCCTGTCTTCTTGGCATTCTTCAAGTGACATCTGCAAAAGACTTTATGCTGGCATCCGCTCTGAGCTGCAGGAGAGTAATCACTCTTCATTCCATACAGGGATGCTAACTTATTATCTCGTTGGCAGGTGCAACAGCCAGAAGCTACTTTTTTTCACACTTTCAGCCAAAACAAAAACCAAAATACCCAACCGAAAAACCATAGGAAAACATGTTTTCCATTAAAATTTGCACCAATCATTTTTTCTAGCTAATCCTTCATTAGATGCATGCTGTTGTGAAGTCCTGCTGGAAACTGTGTGTGTCTTAGGCATTCATCTAAAAAGGGCGTATTTAATGAATGTAATTGAATTTGTTAAAAAAAGACTTTAAAAACTCTCTTATTCTACAAAGGACACAGATAGTGAGACGTATATCTCAACTGTGCTTTTTGACTACCTAAATTTTGATTTTTTTTCTCAAGACAAGTAATGACATAAAAGAACCAAATAACTGAGACTGTGACTATATCTGACACTTCAGCTGAATCATAGGTAGAGCTGATCTAATCTTACATATGCATTTGAAGTAGAGTAGAAAGCCTTGCTGCAGGAAATGCTAGTAGGTGGGGACTCTCTCCTTGAACTAAATCAGTATCAGGTAGTTATATTCTAGGTTGAAGTGAAATTTGAAATATGTATCAAATTGCATTTATTTGTAATAGCAGTCAGCAGACTATGAACTACATTTTAGCAATGTTAAGCCTCTTGGCTGAGTTTCTGTGTCAAGATCATGTTATGACATTTGACCGTCTCTGTGTTTTGAATATACGTTATATCCTTTACGCTGTTGTATACTGTTCTTTCATGCTATGGTGACTGCAGTTAGTATTTTATTATGTTGATTTCCTCATTTTAACTGCCTAAATCTTGAATAGGGGATGAGAGGAAATTCTCCACTGGTCTGCAATCTGGTTAGTCAGTTAACAAATTTTAAACATTAGTGCTCTGATTCATATAATTCTATAAGCCTTAGATGAAGTGTAAGGGATATTGGCAAGCACATGACAATGAAGTAAAGATCAATAGAGATGAACAATAATCGGAAATATCCTGTATTTTTTGAACTGTCACTAATTCCAAGTCAAATTATTTTACATTATTTATAATTTGCAAATAAAATAACGAGGTGTTTGAAAAATTGTCGGAGTATATCTTCAGATTTTCTTGTGCCACGTAAACACATTTTAAAGGAGAAATGCATTCTGTTGCATCTGAAAATGTAATTCTGTATATAACATTGTACTTCCACACAGTATAATGGTCTGAGAGTTGCTAGACAAATATAGTGTCTTCACAGTCATAACTGCACATCTGTTCACTAATACAGGCAGTGGTGGGGGCAGAGGGAAAAACAAGGAAACAATGTCTTGCATGCCCATTGTCATCACAAGTTACCTACAGTCCTGGAAATATCTGAACATCCTTGCTGTACTAGTATCTGTAAGGTAGACTTTGGAACAAGCCAAATAAAAACATTACCCAGGTATTGAGAGCCTTGAATCATAGAATCATGGAATAGGTTGGAAAAGACCTCAAGATCATCTAGTTTCAGCACTCCTGCTGTGGCCCAGGGACACCTCCCACAGGGCCCTGTCCAACATAGCCTTAAATACCGTCAGGGATGGAGTATTAACCGCTTCCTTGGGGAACCTTTATCAATCAAGTTTTATAGCAACACCCATTTATTTCACTTAAGATAACATTGATTTCCCTAACAAAAAGCCTAGGTCTGAAGTGTGATAGAAGACAGGCATAGACAGCAATATGGACATTGCAATACATATTCATACCTGCAGAGATTTTAAGTTATCATAAAACCACTGACATCACCAGAGGTACACTGACTTTTATCACTTGAACAACTGGCTTGCAACATGGCTTAATCTACACAGATTTTCATGGCCAACTGCACTTTATCAGAGCTACGCAATCCATAATTTTCACTGCTTCATTTCAGTTTCTGTATGGTGTATAGAAGGGTAAACAACATTACAACTGGGTTTTAATTTCTTACTTGTCTTTTGATAATCTCAAAAGAATAAAAGGTTAATAAAGTTGAATGTCTTGGCACACTCATACTGTAGAACTGCTAGATAAGATGCGATTTGGCAGTACTGAAGTGCCAACAGTGTTAAAGTACATAAAGAGATGGAAGACATGCCATGTAAGGCAAAAATCTCATGTTGTTAACAGTACCACTTGCAACATAAAGTATGATGTTAACGTACAATGAATTACGTGGTGCTAATTAAGAAACAGACTGATTCTTTTCTAAAACTGAATGTTTACCTTCCAAGTAATAAGGGCGGAAATGTTTGTCAACTCAAAGGCTAGCATGCAAAGCTACTGTTACAGACCAATCCCTGAGATAAAAACCTATACATCACCAATTTAATGCAGACTGACGAAGGCATTTCTGAGAGGGATTAAAACGTGTAAGTACCCTTTTTATGTGAGGGTTTCTATGTATATGGTCTGATGTGCAGAAAAGAATATTTGGCCTTTGGTGGAAGGTAAAGTGGAAAGATTGTGACTGGGCTGCTAACAGAGTTAAATAGATTTGGATAGATTATTCCTTACCTTCCTTGATAAGGTGCTTTTATCCATACATATTTTATTTCATAAGTAGCCAGCTTTAACTGGAAAAAGTGTTGAAGAATCAAAACTAAGGATCTTTACCCCAGGAAGAATGAAGAGGGTGAATAGAAGTTTGCCCTATGACTGCCTGTTTCTGCACAATTGCAAAGCCAAAAAGATATTTCACAGGCTCATCTGCTAGCATGATGTTGAAATTATAGGACTGAGAGATAAGGCCGTTCAAAGACAGGTTAATAGTAGGAAGAGGAGAAAAAGGCTTTCTCCACAGATTACTGACTCAGCAAAGAGAAGAATGCCTGAAAATTACACCAGAATTCAGTTAAAATGAATAATAAACCAAGAGGAAGATGAGAATGTTCTTATTCTACTCACTGGACCAAAGAAGAAGAGGAAAATAATGAGGGAGACTAATTCAGAAAAAGACAGGAAAAGTTACCTCACATCCATTAGGTGAATGGAAACATTCGGAAGACCACTGGTGCTTTGAAAGAAGTTTTCTGGGGAGCAGTATTGAAATCTGCCTTCACCTATAAAACAGTACAAAAGTGAAGAGGTCTTTTAGCCCTACATTAGAAACTTGAGAAATTCCAAAGCAATTGAAGAACTGTTTTACCTCTAATGATGATTAATGAGCTACATAATGCATATGTAACAGTGTTAAGTGTAAATTTATGGATATGTTTTGGGTTGTTCTTTGGGTTTCTTTTTTATTTCAACAAGATGTAGGAGTTGGGACAATATAGAGTAATTTCAATTGTATTTTAACTGCAGTGGAATAGCAAACAGTGTGGGGGGTAAAAATGAATTTGAAGTATGACAAGTAACCAAGTGCTTATTTAAAGTAAAAAGGAAGTCTCACTGTTTGTAATATATGATCTTACAACAGACTGTGCAGCATTTGATGAGTAATAAAGAATAAGAATTTATGTAGAAATGATGTACTGTGTATATTTTCATATAAATTCTAGGAATATATTGGCATGATATGACCATTATTTTCACGCATAGTCCTGCAAATAGATATGATTATTAGACTAGGTATCATGGATTTACAAAAAAACAAACAAAACCCCTCAAATGAACTAAAATGAACAAAAGCACCAAAGTGTATCCTTACCTTTTTTTTTCCCATCGCCATTTATCACCCTTAATTTAACACTATATTTTTGTTTTATTTTTAATTCAGTTTGACTTATTCTTTGTGTATTGTCTTTCTTCTTGGGTAGAATTTCTAGTGGAATTGATAGGATGTTGGCAAAATTGTTTTTCCTCATTATGCTAATATGAACATAATACCTAGGTACATGATATTCTCTGATGCATTTGTCACACAAAAGTCCTGTTAGAATAAAGAAGAGTTAAGAAGAGTTATTACTCCTGTTTCACATGTGGGACAGCTAGGGGAGAGGGCCCTAACCATACACATGCAGGCACTTCAAGACTTGAAGTGATGCAGCTCTGCTTTTGTGTACTACAACTCACTGACTAGGCCACAGACACATTGAGAAGTGTTGTGATTGAAAATGCCTTTTATTAGGAGTTAACATACTATCCAAACGGAGAGCTATCTTGCATCTTGTCTCCACAAATGAGCAGGAAGGGCAAGAGAGATAAACAGCACTATTCCAGGGAAAGGAGGATGGGCCTTCAGTATTCTGTGATTTTTGTCTGTGGTTTTCCTTGCCATAAGAGGTTAATGTTAAATGTCTGTTTGGAATCAGAAAATTAAGAGAAAAAATCATGGAAGAAAAATGTATTGAACACAATTGTACAGAAATATGACACCTCTAGTTCAGGTCTCTGCATCATAAATTTCCAGAAGGAAGGAGACTGTTTTAGGGAAGTATCACTGTGTGCTTGCCCTGCATTTAAACTCTTCCCCAGGCCTGTCAGGAGTAGGTAGACCTTTGATCTGACCCAGTGCAGGTAATTTTATGTAAAAATGGATGAAAAAAAAATAGGTTGATTGACTTGAAACAGAATGGAGAATGAAAATCAATTCATTCAGGGAGAGAATCACTAGGAATATACAGGGCTGTAACAAAATTATGAACTGCTGTGATAAAGGGTCTCAGACTCTCAAAGAAAACATAAAGAAGTGGATAGTGCATTTTCTCCTATTTTTTGACCCTGTCCACCTCTCAGTTGTTTCTGTTCTTACACAATGTATGTCCATACATGCAAATAATTCATCTAATTTTTGTGTTCACGGTACTGGCAGGTGTGCATTTCTGCACCACGATGCAACATTGCTCCCTGTATTCAGACTGCCTACAAGGAGAATGAAACATTTATCACAGGACAGGCAACTCTTCAAGTTTTAGAGAAGCATGGGACTAGCATTTAAAATACTGCCTTAAGCACTACCACCAAGTTACTGCAGACTTCATAAAAATGACCCTTTATTCCCATGCCAGATCATAATGCCACTTCCTTCTTTCCTCACAATAAAATATTTTTCACCTAAATAGTGAACTGTATGTCACTAAAACATCATTCATTTAAATCAGCTACCGTAATACTTTGCTTCTCTTAGAGTGGATGCTTTTTTCCTTTGTCCCAAAGAAAATAATTTTTACTTAAGAAAGAAATCTGCTTTACTGAATTTTGTATATGTTCAGTGATGTCTACTTGTGTTCCATATAGATATTCTGGTTTTAGCACTTATTTAATCAAAATTCATTTTGCACAATTTTTGGCTGAAATGCTTCTGAAGGATTTGACTTCTTCAATTCTGTATAGTTAATAATGTCTGATTATTTATTCACCTGAAATTTGGTATTCCCTGTCAAGAATAAGGTGCCCAAAATTTGACATCAACATCATGTGTAGCACACAGAAACACATAGTGTCTCTTCAAATATTCAACAAAAGAGTTGTCTCTTTCACAAACTTGAATGCAGAGTGGTCTCTGCGTTCACTCTCATTCACTCTGCCAACCGAAAGCCATTCGTAAGATCCTTAGGGGCTGATTGACAACATGATCAGCCTAATGGCAAGTGCACTGCAGTTCAGGGTTGTGCCTCTGTGGTGCTTAATAATAGGCTCTGGATCCAGAAGAATTATAATCAGTAAGTGTGATGTGTGGCATAGCTCTGCCTGGCAGTGGAAATTTAAGTTATTTTTCACTTATACTCTGTCATATGTCACAAAGCTGAGTTTCCCCTTGCATACAGAACTGTAAACTTGTTATCCATTTTTCTGGCTCAGTAGTGGAGGAATCAGTGGAACGTTATTAGTAGTAAAGTAAGCTATGAAGCAGATGAGGAATTCTGTAACTTTATATATATGTATATATATATCACACAAACTACTTTCCTAGCAAATATTCACATCTTTCTTCCAATGGCTACAATAAGAAAGGAGGCATTTTTTTAAATCTTTGTAATAGCTGACTGACTCAATTCTTTAATCAAGTAGTCTTCTTGTAATAAGGAATAAGGCTCAGTTCCTGGACTTACAGGGGATAACTAACCTTTTATATAAAAGGCAGGTTTCCAGAAAACGAGAAAGCCAGTTACTATTCCTGAACTATCCATTTCCATTTCCCTTTGGATAGCGTGTTAACTCCTAAGAGCAATCTTTAACCACAAGCAAATAAATTAGGCATAGCCAGGCCAAAGAAAGCGAGTACAGCTGCAGTGAGTGGTCTGAATTCAAGGTTTCAAATAAGGCAAAGGGAGCTTTCCAGGGTTCCTTGCACAAAATCTTTGTCAATGAACTTTATGGCTTGCTTTTTAGGAGTTTCAAAAAAACTATAGCTTGAGGTATTACTTGGAAGTTCAGGTTCAATGGGCTGGCACATGTACAAGCTGGTAACATTTGACAGTTCATAAACAAGTCCTCAGCAAGGAGGGAAGAGTTAATTACAGGTGCCATGTTTTTGTAGTAATGTCACCCAGAGCAGGAGACCCTGTTTCAGCATCAGTGGTAGTGAAGGTAAGAAATACATGTTTTCCCAAGTGAAAAGAAAATATTTCAGACCCTAAGATTAATATCTACTATGGACTTTTGATAAAAATAGTATATTGAGATACTGAGAAGCATCATACTGTTTTTCTACATCTATCTTACACACTTATCTCTAAATCTGTGAGTATGCATGTACTATATGTAGTGTGATGATGGAGAAAATGAATGATATATCTGGGATGAGGAGAAAACAACATCAGAGCAAAGCAGACTGTAAAAATCTGCGGTTTTCATATTTGTACCAAGAATTTCATCAGAGGAAAATAAAATATTGCTACAAAAATGAAAATGTTCTCAGTTAAAAGAACTTTCTTCATAACTTTTCTACCTACCACTTCTTAACCTGTTGACATGTTTTCCCTTGGAAGAAGAGCACAAAGCAAACAGATCCTCCAAAATCATAGCTGTGATCTCTGACTTCAGCCTCTGAAACACGGGGCAGAAAAGTCTAAGGCCTGAAATTCCCTAGCCACTTCCAGAAACATGAGGCAGGTGGGAGGAAAGCTGTCAAAACTTAAGAAGGGTACCCATGCGGTGTATCCCAAATGGTTCTGTGCTATCACAAGGGTGTTAAACCAGTCCAAATTATAGCCATCTGACCTGAAGGGTGCATAAAAATTTCACTTTTCAGAACATTCAGCTTTTCAGGTGACTTAAGTGAAATACTCAGTACTTAGAGCCTTTTTGACTCAGTAACAATTGGCTACAGTTGAATTGGCCTAAATTCAACAGGACACTTATTTTCCAAATACTGCAATCAATCAACTTAAACCATGTGTTCCTGCCTTTTTCTTTATTTTCCTTATGTCATGTTTTAAACGCAGCTGGTAGCTCGTAACCACACAGCCTTTCGCTCAGTTCCTGCACTCTTTTGCTGTCCTCAGGCAGGAGGAAAAGATGGGAAGGAGAATGGAAAAAATGTAAAACCCATGCTTTGAGATAAAAACAGTTTAATAACTAAAGTACAATATAATACTACTAGTAATAATAATAATAATGATAATGATAAGGGAAATAACAAAGGAAGAGAATATAAAACTAAAAGCAAAAAGAAAAAAAGCCAATAAGCATAAATGATGCTCACCACCAGATACCGATCAGGACTAATACCTAGCCCAACCTGAGCAACAATCCGTCCCTTCCAGGTAACTCCACCAGTTATATACTGGGCATGGCATGCTGTGGTATGGAATACCTTTTTAGCTAGTTTGGGTCAGGCGTCCTGTCTCTGCTTCCTCCTGGCTTCTTGTGCCCCTCCCCACTGGCAGAGGGTGAGAGACTGAAGTCCTTGATGAGGGTAAGAACTACAGAGCATTAACTAAAACTTCTGTGTGTCTTAACATCCGTGTGTTCTTAGCATTGTGCTCAGACTTAAGCCGAAACACTGCACTGCACCACCAGGTGCTAGGAAGGAGAAAAATAATTGTTACAGTTGACACCAGGACAGTTTATCAAATCTGCTTTTGCTGATAGAAGAGTACATCAAAAGTTGGTATCCGTCACAGGCAAAAAATAATACTTCCATATGCATGATCTTTTTGTTGAACAACTCACTGCAATTTTTGCATAACAGAACATGCTCCTGTTGGCACCATGTCCCATAAGGACAATTTAACTTACCCAGTAGTGGTTGCTCATTGATGCTGATTAAGCTATTGCCTCATTTTAATTCAAATAATAACTTTTTTTTTTAAATTATATTTTCTCTCTAATGTGAACCTACACATAATAATAAAAAATCATCAAGAAATGCCACTCAAATTCCAAATAGCTCTCAACTCACAATTTGGGATTATGTTTTCAACATTAATATATGAAATATATGAACAGAGAATAATATATTGCTAAGTTAAAAAATCTCAGTTGACTCATATTTTCTGCAATACTTCTCATTAATTAAAGCAAAATACCTCCTGGAATACCTTTTCAGTTATTTCATTAATTCTGGCTCTTTAAGTCAATATAAATCCATTCTTACAAAATGAGACCTAAAGCAGCATCCTTTTGATCTGCTAACACAGTCCTGCAAACTGTCGCTTGTTCTGCAGTAGACAGAAAGCATGAGAGCATAAAATGACTACAGTCAATCCATATTGTTTGTGCTCAGTGTCTTGAAGCAGAGATGCTCATGTCAAAACATGAAAGCATCCCTAAAATAAAAAAATCTAATGAGTTGACACACTTTCTCCCTCCTCCTTTTGAACTTCTTTTTTAACTTCCTTCCTTCTTCTTAACTCTTGATTGTTTATATTTTTTTCTGAATGTTCTACTGCTTTGGCATTATTATAGCTACCTTCATTTGTTGGGGTTTTTTTTACAGACAAGAGCAGATTCCATAGATTAACTATAGAGAGCTGATTCTGCAGAGAAGATTGTTACATCTTTTGAACAATACTCTGTGGGCTGATAATCTGTGTAAGTTGCATAGCATCCAGAAAATGACCATGATAAAGTCCATGAGAGCAGGATTTTCTTGCAGTTCTAGGCAAGCTTACAAGAGACTGTACAGAAGGAAGGAGAGTGATATCACAAAGAACGTGAAGTGTGGGTATGCATGTGGCAATGTTAAAATTTCACGTGGAAGACAGATAAGCTGTGGTTGAAATCTTCTACACTGAACAATACAAAAAGTGATTTTTTTCCTTTATTTTCTCTGTAATATTTTCACCTACAGCTAGAACATATGAGTAGATTATTTTCTTTAGAAACAAGGAATTTGCTTTTTATGAACACACAGCTTATTTTCTGCACATTTCCACTATTGCTAACAGCAATACTGAGCCAAGAAAGGGGAACACAGTTATTCAAATAGATGATGAATGTAAACAAAGACTTGTCTTTTAAAGAAGATCTTATTCACAAGCCTATTCAATGTGGGGACAGAAAGAAGTGGGAAATGCTGGAACAAACTCGCATGACGGAGTGTACTATATGTTATGACCTATGTTATCCATGTAAATCCTGCATAAAATAGCTCATGCCTACACAGTGCTAGAGTTTAGTCAGCAGAGGCTGGCAACCCTCCTTGCGTGCTTGGAGTTTAAGGAGGCTACAGAGGCTAACATCAACTGAGCCTGCAGATTTTCATCACTGAAATCAGTAGGAGTGCTGCTGGAGCTGACCTAAAGGAGGGCCAAGTTCAGCATAAGTACAAGCATTTGACAGCTTTCACAACTAGTTAAAATACAAGCCTGATAATACTGCCACTCTCATATCACTTCTGAAATCCAGTAGAAGGGTTTTAATATTGATATGGTTAATATACCTCAAACAGGATTCCTTTAATTTTTTGAATCGAAAAATTCTTCACGGTGTTGACATTTCTTCACTGAACTCTCAGGATTGTTTGGTTTCAGAGACTACAGGGTCCAAGACACATTCTGTTTTAAATAATCCTACATAAAAGATTCATCTTTCAGCCTAATATGATTGAAACTTGGCTTGAGCATGTTTTATAATGCATTGAACTGGAAAGACTAGGGATGTTGAATTATTCAAAAACATGATAACGAAAATAGTGATATATATGTGTGCATACAGGGAGGAGTGATCAAAGAAATCAGGGTGACTTGATATGCCTTGTTATTTCATTTTATTTACTTTTCAGAACTCATCCAAATATTAGAGAGGAGAAAATCAATATGAATTTTCACCTCTGTCACGTTCCACACTTCAATTATTAATGAATGTCAAATTTGACCACATTTCTTCATACCACCTGCTCTGTAATAATATTTCTAAGCCTTTATTAAAAAAGTAAAATTGTCATTGAATTTCCAAATATGATTCTCTGGTGGCTAATTCAGCTTGTTTTATTAATAAGTGAGTTCTGATGAGTAATACTAATTTAATACACCTGCATGTAAGATTAAACCATAAATTATTCCTGCTGAAGGTGATGAGATTTGACTGCTGTGTGATTGTTAGGCAATAACCCAGAAGCACACTAAGGAAAAGAGGTTCTTTACAGAAATGAAAATGTTAATATTTTACCTTTGTTTCAGGAACCTTCTGTGCATTTTTATGTAAAATGAGCAGCTACCACACAGTGATTTACCTACATACACTGCAAACACACACAATACATATATGTACACACAGAAATATGCACACAGAAGAAATATAAAATTAAAAAGATTCTAGTCTTCACTCATTGGAAAGACATTTAAAATAAGAATTGTTTTCAAATGGGCTTTCACCTTATTGTCACTCTACATTGGAACACTTCATGGTCACATTTACTGTTGTTTCTGGAGTTGAATAATGCTCCCTGTCTCCATGTAGTGCTAAGACCTGGAACATAAGTTGAGTTCTGACAGAACTTAAATCATTAAAACAATGTTTAATTCAGGGCTTTAACTTCTTATTTTTTTCACACTAGTTTTGTTTTAGACATGAATAGTCAAATTATTTTCAACATAAGTAAAAAATTATGCCATAATGAGGCTAACCTGAAGGAGGTTGAGGTATACTTTTCAAACCATGGTTTTAGGGTACATTTCATTTGATATATTGCATTTAAAATCTTCCAGACTAAGTTGGTATTTAATAATTGCAGAAGTAATCCCCAGACAAAATAACTTCAAAATTTCCAGAATTTAAGACCAGAAGTTATTGTCCCTTGGACAGATAGACCATTTCATAATAATATTGTATCCATTTATCATTTCTAAATCAGACAGTATGACAAAGTTAAGTTGCTAAGCCACTGTCCATGATATTTGAAAAATCATGGCAGTAAGGTGAAATTCCGGATGACTGGAAAAAGGGAAATATAACCCCCATTTTCAAGAAGGGGAAAATGGATGACCCAGGGAACTACAGACCAGTCAGTCTCACCTCTGTGCCTGGCACAATCATGGAGCAGATTCTCAGAGAAGGCATGCTAAGGCACATGAAAAACAACAAGGTGGTTGTGACAGCCATCATGGCTTCACTAAGGGGAAATCCTGCCTGACCAATTTGGTAGCCTTTTATGATGGATCTACAGAACTGATGGACAGGGGTAGAGCAGTTGATGTCATCTACCTGGACTTGTGCAAAGCGTTAGACACTGTCCCACACAACATCCTTGTCTCTAAATTGGAGAGAGATCAATTTGATGCGTGGACCACTTGGTGGATAAAGAACTGGCTGGATGGCTGCACACAAAAAGTTGTGGTCAATGGCTCAGTGTCTGTCTGGAGACCAGTAACGAGTGGTGTCCCTCAGGGATTGGTGTTGGGACCGGTCTTGTTCAACATCTTTGTTGATGACATGGACACTGGGATTGAGTGCACCCTCAGCAAGTTTGTCGATGACACCAAGCTGTGTTCTTCAGTTGATACAATGGAGGGAAGAAATGCCATCCAGAGGAACCTTGACACGCTTGTGAGGTGGGCTAATGCCAACCTCATGAAGTTTAACCATGCCAAGTGCAAGGTCCTACACCTGGATTGTAGGAATCCCAGGCACAGCTACAGGTTGGGCAAAGAAGAGATCAGAGCAACCCTGCCGAGAAGGACTTGGGCGTGCTGGTCGATGAGAAAATGAACATGAGCCAGCAGTGTGTGCTTGCAGCCCAGAAAGCCAACTGTAACCTGGGCTGCATCAAAAGGAGCATGACCAGCAGGTCAAAGGAGGTGATCCTGCCCCTCTACTCTGCTCTTGTGAGACCTTACTTGGAGTATTGTGTGTAGTTCTGGTGTCCTCAACATAAAAAGGACATGGAACTGTTGGAACAAGTCCAGAGGAGTCTATCAGAGGATGATCAGGGGACTGGAGCACCTCCCGTATGAGCAGAGGCTAAGAAAGTTGGGTCTGTTCATACTTGAGAAGAAAAGGCTGCATGGAGACCTCATAGCAGCCTTCCAGTATCTGAAGGTGGCCTATAGGGATTCTGGGGAGGGCCTCCTCATTAGGGACTGTAGTGATAGGACAACAGGTAATGAGTTGAAACCTAAACAGGGGAAGTTTAGACTGGATATAAGGAAGAAGTTCTTTACTGTAAGGCTGGTGAGGCACTGGAATGTGTTGTCGAAGGAAGTTATGAATGCTCCATCCCTGGCAGTGTTCAAGACCAGGATGGATGAAGCCTTGGGTGACATGGTTTAGTGTGAGGTGTCCCTGCCCATGGCAGGGGGGTTGGAACTAGATGGTCTTAAGGTGCTTTCCAACCCTAACTATTCTATGGTTTTATAATTCTATGATAAGGTACATGTACAGTCAAACGTACACAAACTTGGTCTTCCTCAATTACTGAAGTTCAACAATACACTGAATTGCATTAAGCACTGGATTTCATTAAAGTTTGATTTTTTCTCTCACTATTTAAAGACTGAGCTCAATGTGGGCTAGCAGTATGCTCTGGCAATGGTGAAAGGCAACAGCATCTTGTGGTGTATGAACAGAAGCAAGGCCAATAAGTTGAGAGGGGTGACTACTTTATGCTCACTAGAGCACATCTAAGTGCTGTTTCTAGTTTGGGTCTCCCCATATAGGAAAGACATTGATGAACTGGACAGAGTCCTGTGGAAGACAAAGAGGATAGATAGACAGGGGCTGGAGAATAGACCCTGCAGGTAGATACTGTGGGACCAGGACTTACTCAGCCTAGAGAAGGGATTACTTCAGAACCACTTGCGATCAGCAAGTATGGGGAGGAGATCAAGGAGGAACAGCCAGGTTCTTCACAGGTGAACAAAAAGCAAGGGACATAAACAGAAATGAGAGTTTTAGAGTGGCTATCAGGGGAAATGTTTTCCTGAAAAGAACAGTCCAGAGGTGGAGCAGAGGTCAGGAAATCTCACCCTATATCCACCTCCAAAGTCTTAAAATCTCATCTGGATAAAGGTCTGAGTGACATGTTCTGATCATGAGATCAAAGCTAATCTTCCTTCTGTCCCTTCCAAACTAAATTATCCTATCATTTTCTGAAGTATGCTGAATAAGGGGAAAAAAAAACATCTGAAGAAGATTAAAAAGCCCTTCAGTCTTTGCCATCTTATTATTTCTCTTGGAACTGAAGTACAAAAAGTGAAATGTTGGAAGCTTTTTGTCACAAAGTCTTGACACCTAAGTAGTAGCAACACAGTCATGATTAAAGGGACATAGCTAGCAGCTGATAGCTTCTCTATTTCTTCAGAGGCTGGTCAGGTCTTGGATATTCTTATACATGAATCTTCCTTTGTATGACTTGTTCATCCTTAAAAACATCCTTCTATCCTTTTTTTTTGTGGTTCTTACCATGTGCAAGCATTTTTTCTTTCCTTTGCTTTGTCCTTCCTTTACCTTATGAAAAAAGGATCACCATGCAGCTTTCCTGGGAACTATGCATTTTGACTGAATCATGTTCAGATGAGTCTTTCTTTTGATTTTGTATTTAAGTATCACCATTGCTAACATCATTTATGACACCCTGATCTGTACTGTAGTATATTTTTCTGTATGATGACGGCTTGACTCTTTTGTGTATATGTGTGTGTGTATGTGCATGTGTATAGCCAAACATACAGACCAATGTTTTTCTAAGGAAGTGCTCAAATCATAGGCAGGGAAGTAAGTGGCCAGTGCTTTCAGGTCTGTGTTTTCACCTGTCTGTTTTAATACCTTTTTTGGGAAATCTTCCTGGAACAACTTTCATTGCTTTTGAAACTTTCAAGTCTTCTGTGAAGCCAAGAATGCAAGCTCATGTTCCTGAATTTCTCAATGTAACAGAAATTTATAAAGTAAAATGAAGCAAATTGTTATCTTATTTTAAAAACATATCTATTTGACCTCTTGGGTTTACATTAGTATCTAGCCTTGTTTTAACTTGTAAAGGACATTTAGGGTAGTTTTCTTTCTTTTGATGATCTCAACGGATTCTTTCAGTTCAAAGCAACAATGCAGCAAAGAGATGGGATTCCAAATGGCATGACAATACAGTTGCCTAATGCTAGGCAGAACAGCTGGAAGAACTACGCAGAATAGCAGCTGTTAAGTACATCAATGGTCAGTGAAAATGCAGTGTTCAGCAAAAGGTGTAGCAAATAAGAGAGATATATTAAATCGGCTATAAACCTCCGGGAACTTATACTGTTTTATTATACAGAAATACTTTGCAGAAGAATGTGAAAACCAAAATATCAAGACTTTTTCTTTCTCTGGTGCTCTTTTGTGTTGGTGCAAAAGTCTTTGAGATGCTCCATTAATAATAAGAATTTAAAGGAAAACTGGGGACAGGAGGAAAGTTGCATTTATATTGCAGTTATAACCCAAAATAGGTAGACATAAGGTAATTTATTATAGCAGATTCCTCACAGTTTTGAGGGAAAGGGCAGCCACACACTATTCCAACTTGCTCCAAACAAGGTGAATGATATAAAGGGACACATATTTAAGAAATTAAGAGAAGTATAGAAACCATATATGAAGAAATGGCAAAATATCTGTTAAGTCTGTAAAGGATTTTTTGAATGTTTCCAGACAAAGATCAGACAAAATTTACAGCCAGTTTCTTACTTTTTCCTGACTAGTTACCTGCTTATTAAAATGCAGATTTTACAACTTCAAAGTCTCATAGGAACGCAGTAAACTTGTTCCACAGGTTGTTCCAGCTAAGTAAATAAGCTTTTCTCCAAGTGAAAAGATCTGAAAAAAGATCTTTCCTCACAACAGTGAAGAAGGGGTAAAGGTAGATTTGTAGTTGTCACTACATGCTGTAAAACCACATTTGACAAAGGAATATACCTATTTCAAGAGTGAATACTATTGCACATTTGGGAGAAATCATCAACTATTTTCTTGTAGAGATCATCTGTCACTGCTTACAAACTCAGTGGACCAGTTTACCTAAGAAGTAATCTGTCAGTGACCTCCAGCCCTTCAAATACCACACCATTTGTTTCACAACATAAATCCCTACCAGCCGAGCTTCAGACCCAGATTTGATACAAGAAGGGAAGAGGTGATGAAGACAGATGATTTGTCAGTTTAGATTGGACATTAGGAAAAGTTTCTCCACAAAGAGGCTGGTTGGTCACTGGAATATGCTCTCAAGGGATGTGGTCATAGCACAAGCTGGTCAGAGTTCAAGGAGCATCTGGATGATGCTCTGAGTCATATGGTTTATTTTTAGTTACTCCTGGAAGGAGTGGGCAGTTGGATTTGACAATCCTTATGGGTCTTTTCATCTTGAGACATTCTATGATTCGTAGCTGTTGTTCAGTTTAAATCAGAATCTTGAACCAGGAAAACAAGAGGTTTATAAATTTCTGATTAAACCTATCATAGAATCATAGAATAGTTAGGGTTGGAAAGGACCTTAAGATCATCTAGTTCTGACCCCCCTGCCATGGGCAGGGACACCTCACACTAAACCATATCACCCAAGGCATCGTCCAACCTGGTCTTGAACACTGCCAGGGATGGACCATTCACAGCCTCTCTGGGCAACCTATTCCAGTGCCTCACCAACCTTATAATTAAGTACATAATACATTATGAACTTAAATGACCAGAATCAGACGGATGTGTCAACTCTAATAATTTAAAAACTGTTCTAATCTTGTCTATAGTTTAGTTTGCCCTCAACTTTAACCATATCACTCATCTTCAGTGAGAAAAAGGGGCTTAATATTAAAAAAATGAGGGCTTGTACAGTTAGCTCCTCTGTTTTTTTAATGCAAGAAATTGCTATCATTTGAAATGTATTATCCGGCTTAAGAAAAAATTACATGAGGAGAACAACAGCAGTTACATGAGTTGCTATGTTCTTAAGAATCTTCAGTCTGATTTAAGCATAATCTTCATTTAAAACTTCAGCAACAGATTTGTTATATGAAGTGAAAACTGGTAAAAGCACCTATCAAATTCTTCTGAAGCTGGTCACTAATTTGTTGTATTCTATTATTAGGCAAAATAAAAAATCTTGTCTCTGCCCTCTAAAGCTTTCCTCTAGCTGATTTACCACAGCTAAAGAAAAAGAAAGAAAATAAATATTTAAATGTAAAAATGTAGTCCAGAAGGAGATTGGTCTTCTTCCCCAACATAATAAAGGCAGTTTTAGTGTGCAGTGAAGACAGTATCACACTGCTAATGTGGGAATATTATCTCACTGGGGAAGCATAGATTAAAATTAAAAAGTCTATTAACTAAAATCTCCAGAATGTTGATATCCTTCTGCACAAAAGCATATCTATGCATGTTGGGGGAAGGATCCTTCAATTTTTTTTTAGTTTTAGACAATCAACTTAAAGATTAAAAAATACAATGCCAAATACTGAGATACTCCCTTCTGAGAGTTTCTCCTGGACTACAAAGATAGATAAGTATATCATGATACCAACAAACCCATTGAAAAAACAAACACTTATGTTTCCTGAAGTGAATTTGAACTTTCCTGGACTTGTGACCTTCTTTTCTACATGAGAAAATTTTTCTAATGTGGATAATTGCACTGATGGCTGGACTAAGAAAATAGGCCAAGAAATAAGCTACCTGTGATGCTGTTAATTCCTTCAGAACTCAACAAACTGAACTTTTTATCCATGTGTAATGCATCCTTCGACAAGATAGTAAATAATTTTTGAAGTACATTTAATCAGGTGAACTAAATTTAAAGAAGGAAAAGGAAGGTATGAAATATAGTGTTTACATTTAAAAAATAAGAAAAAGAGGGTGGGTTAAAGAAAAATTTCTTTTCAGACTCAGAACTTAAAATTCTTAGTTTACCTAGTGATGTACTCTAGCATTCTTAGCATGCTTCTAACAGGCAAGCAGCAAAGCAATTTACTGGTTTGCTGCCTTTGATTTTATGCTGCTTGCAGTTGTACTATGTCAAACAAAAATAATTACAAATATGGCAATATGCAAATTAGACAAAAATACTGCTAAATACCTGTTTCACATGGGCATCCTGTTTCAGGCTTCAGAGAGCAAATGGATAAAACACTAGTTTAGCTCTCAGATCAAGGTTGAAGTCATAACTAAAATACGGATTTGAATTTTAAAACCGTAAGACATGCTTGGTCACAAATACCAAACAGTTTTCCTTGCTCTGAAGAAGTATGAGTAAATAAGCTAATGGAATTACCCCTCACTCTTCTGAAACACAAATTAGGTTTAGATGATATAGTATAGCTAACTAAGAAATCTTGCTATAATTGAGATACCAGAGGTCATATAGCATGCACATCTGTGCACATAACTCAAAGGACAAGTGGCTCAGGTAATGATTAATGCAGAAGTGTAGAGCAGGCTAGTGCACTGGAAGCCTCTGAAAATTTTTATGGACACAATTCGCTGCGCATCATCATCATACCAAAATTACAAAGACATTTCAGATTTGATTTGAACAGGGAAATAAAACCCCACAAACAATTTTACATTAAAAACACATGAATGTTTGTGAATTATGGAACTGTTCATTTGAAGTTGTTCAAGGTCATGAGTTTTGCAAACATTGATTTGAGAGCACGACTTAGGGTGATGTGCTTCAAAAAAAAAAAAAAAAGAAAAAAAAAAAGAAAAACCTATACCCCTAATAAATATTATTTATTGCCAGTAATTAATTATGGAGGTTTTGACAGCACCCAGTTATGCACAAAACAAATTAAAGGGAACTTTTAATATAACTAGCAGAGCAGGCATTATGTAAGACTGCTTAACTCTTCAGTTATTCAATGCTCTTTTCAAATGTATAAAACCTTGACCATCTGCTGAGGTTGGAATTTGCTGTGTAAAATTTAATCTTCAGACTTTCATTATCTTTGGGAGGTATTTTATGTGATTTTCAAAAATTAGGACAACAATGTTCAAAGGTCAAGATAATGTAGAATGGCTACTTTATTCTTACTAAAATGCCAACCAGATGTCCTCAGTGGTAACAAGACTTCTTGCACTGAGTATCTTAGAAAGAAAGAAAATCAAAGAGCCCTTCCCTGAAGACCTGGAATTCTAAAATATGCGTCCATATCCATAAACCTCCCAAAATCAGAAAAATTATGAGACCTTGCATTTTTCTGGAATCCTTCAATTACTTGTTATATAAATATAATCACATCATTGAGGAAAACTTACCACACCTTCCAACTGAAGGCAGAAAACAGAATTACAACATATAATAAACACAAAAGGTCAGCTCATTAGATAAAACATTAAGCATCATCATTATATCTATCAATTACCTTTGATTTTTTCTACTTTTCCTTTGTTACATTTCTTTTTAGTATTGTGTTGAAAAAGAGAGATATTGCTGAAAATTTATATAAACTTATCTTTATCTCCCTTTCTTTCAGTACCTTGCTCTGCTTTCTTAGTTTTAAAATTATTACCTAAGGAAGTTCTTCAAAATTGCAGTTTTACTAAATGAATAGTGATACACAAGTTCGCATGGTCTCTATTATACTAGATACACAGTTTAGCCTTTCTTAAGAGTCTGAAATTAATATCCTTGAGCACTCTGAGGCAGTGATTTGCTCACTAAACACAGAAGGCTTAGCAGAGTCTTTTGTGAGAATCAACTGTATCTAAGAATTTTGCAGCGTGAATAGTACCAACATTCACTGATGATATTCATGTGTTTAATGCTCATAATCAAGCTCATAATCAATTTAACAAAGAGCTATATTTTTCATTTTGTATTCTTTAACTTCATATTGCCTTCTTGTATTTGCTTGTCCCAGACTTCCAAGGTTTTATGGCAGAAACTACTATATTTGCTGACGTGTTATCCCTACCTTTTCCATTACCATAAGGAAATGACAGAAATTCTTTTTGACTTTCAATAAAATTAACAGATATAGTAACTTGTGTATATGAACATACATAACTAAAACCATTAAATTATGGCTCAAAATATCCAAAAGCTAGTAAAAAATCTGTTTATTTAAATAGTAACAAATTAAGGAAAGTCCTTTGTAAAAATTAAATTGTAATTTGATACCGATATCTTCTTTACATTTTGGATAATGGTATTTCTATTAATAATGTATATTCTCTAATCATATGATGAAAATTTCTCTTGTAAGAACAGTGTTTCTTCTTCTCCAAGACATGAACATGAACTGAGACTCTGGCCCAGAATGTTACTTAGGGATTAAGTTATGTCTTTTTAATGATAAAAACCAACAATTTTGGAGTACATTTAGGAGTTTTTATTCATAAGAATAAGTAAAAGCACATGGCTTTAATTTCTTAAGGATTTGCAGTTCATTATTTAAACTGAGTCTTTCAACCTTGAAGTAATTAACAATGTGGAACACTCTCTTTTTCAAAGCTTTTAAAAAGTCAAACAATTCTTTCTTCTTTGTCCTGACATAACTACTAAAATTATCAGTGTATGAAATATTATGTAACCTGATGGGAACACTAAAACCGTTTGACAGAGAGGCAACTCTGGGATTTTGGTTTTTCATTTGCAGCCTGCTAATGATAAAAAGGTATTTCTGTTCTTCATTTGCAGAAAAAAAAATCATGCAGACTTTCATCCCAAGAGCACAAGAGACTGCAATACTTGTTAGCAACTACCTCTTATTGTCTCTGGGCAGAATAAGTCTTTCCACAAAAGTGGCTGGTTCTACCAGCCTTACCAAGAAAAAAAGCTCAATAAAGTGGAAATTAAATCAGCAACCCTGCCTCTTCTGACATCAATGACAAATTTCGAATTAACTCTGGCAAGTTCAGAATGCAATCTGCTTTCAGTTTGCAAACACGAGCACTCGTGGGTGCTTATAAAGGAGCATTTCTCCAACATCCAGTGAATGGTGGAAAGACATTGCACACTGTCTTCAGTGAAGCTCTTAGGGATTGAAGACCTTCAATCTATCTACCCAGACTACCACTTGACTGGTTGGTTCTCACTCTTCACACAACAGCATGATAACTATATATGAGGTTCTGCTCCGTGTTTGAATGCCACCCACTTAAGGAAAATGTGGTGCAAGTCTGGTAAGTTTTTCAGAATGTATCTATGAAATAATACAAGGTGGTAAATCACAAATTACACTCATTCAACCATGTCTTCCAAATGGGAGATAGCAATGCTTAAGGTATCTTTCCACCCTCACTCCCACCTATAGACCTAACATAAACTCTCCTTGCATTTCACAGCATAACTGTAGGCACAAGTGTAGGGCTGAGATGTGTCTATCTTCCCAGGTAAAATCCCTAAAAGCACCCTTGAAATAGAGGTATCAGAAGCAAGTAAAGTGCTGATGCAGAATCTGGCTAGCTATAATTTACTGGGCTGTACTAGTGGACAATTTTTCTCAGCAAGCAAACCGAATTTACAACTACATTTGATATGTACATAGGGTTAATAAGAAATAAAATATGCAGTTATTTAAAGGACCCTGAAATGTTTGCTTTAATTTTCAGGGTTGATATTTAAAGGTCAACTAAGACAACCAGAACTGATTTTAGAAGTCATTCTTCACTGTGAGGTCTGAGACAAGTGGAAAAAAATGGCAAAAAGACAAAGTGGTATCCCTCAGATACCCTGATGTGAGCTATAACATTACATACTATCTTTCTAAATCTTAGTTTTAAGCATCCAACAAAGTCTGTGGTAACACAACTGTTCTTCAGACTGCTTCTGGGTCTTTTCTTCTTTTCTTACAATTATTTTTCTTATTTTTAAAATAATTTTAAACTGAGAGGTTTCTTTTCCAAATTAACTGATTTCTCTTCAATCTTATGCCTTTGCCTATTTCTCTCTTAATTTTTTTTTTCATGCATTTATTATTAGTACCATCTCAATCTCTTCTCCTCCTTGCATTCTTCACTTGTGCTCTCCACATACAAAGGTGTTTGTTGGTTGTCCTATTTCCTCATTAAAGTACTTCTCCCTCTGTGGTTATTGTTGGTGCCTGTGCAAATTTTTGCTCCTGGAGATCATGATTTCTATCCCAGTAATCAACTGACAGGAAAGATCAGTATGTCTTCCTTCCTCTTTGTCGTTCATTGCTGCCTGTCACAGTGCTGTGAGTCAGAAGGGGTAGCAAGGCAC
Source organism: Pezoporus occidentalis (assembly GCF_034315485.1). NCBI lineage: Eukaryota > Metazoa > Chordata > Aves > Psittaciformes > Psittacidae > Pezoporus > Pezoporus occidentalis. The sequence continues at coordinate 3,193,662 of NW_026912961.1, read as the reverse complement.
AGAAAGGAGAAACAGGGTGCATGTTTTTCTATTTCAAGTGCATGTTCTAATGGCCTTGACCTCACACAGTGGTCAATTCCCTTATAATTTGGAGTAAGTTGCCAGGGAATTATCAAATATCTTTCAAAGTATAAAACTGAATTATGTGATGAGCAGAACTCTTATCAGAAGAGTATTGGAGGCCTTCTTGTTACAGAGCAGAGTTCTGGAGTTCGGTGGTTTAGGTTGAGGGTTGTATTTTTCTGGTAACTTCTGATAAGGTCTTTTTCTCTGCTAGGCTGAGCTTACAAGAGAGCTTTCAAATCTCAGGAAGCTATTCTGCAGTTGCTCTATAGAACTGAGACACCCACAGAGAGTGGCTGTAGTCATGGAAGATGCTTTAATTCAGGTGGAAAGCTGCTCCCAACAGCAACACAAGAATATTATTTATTACATAGAACTTACAGTTATTACTTAAAGCTTCATTGTAACTCTCAACATATTCTGGAAAGTAGATTTTTCTGGGTTAAAGACAATATGAAGAAAAAACCTGGAGTGAGCAAAAAAGTGCTAACAACAACTTAGAAAGCACAGATGTAGTTAGAGACATTTTTAACATCTTTACCTGAAACCAAGCCTGAGGGTTGATTTTTCTGGTTTTCTGTGAAAATTACATGAAATTCATATCTGAATGTTTATGTTCAATCACTCTACAAATTCTAGCAATTCTGGCAGGCTAACACCTGATTCTCAGAGCAGTGAGTTTACAAGCTAAGGTACACTTAATTGTATGTCCACAATTAAGCCACAGGTTTTTAAACTGAGACTGAAAATAAAAGCTTTAGGAATGCCTATTAAACCAGTGAAAGGTAGCAAATACGTCGTTGTCCTGGGTTCAGCAGTAGCAGTCATTTTTTCTCCTTCTTAGTAGTTGGTGCAGTGCTGTGGTTTTGACTTTCAGCCTGGGAACAGTGCTGATAGCACCGATGTTTTTAGTTACTGCTCAAATGTTTGGTCTGGCCAAGGACTTTCTGAGCCTCATGCTCTGCCAGGGAGGATAGAAAGCCGGGAGGAAGCAGAGACAGAACACCTGACCCAAACTGACCAAAGAAGTTTTCCATACCACAGCACATCATGCCCAGGATGTAACTGAGAGTTACCCGGAAGGGTTAGTACACTGCGGGGTTGGACAAGGTACTGATCGGTGCTTGGTCTGGCAGGGTGGGGCGAGTTATCAGTCGGCGGGTGGTGAAGTGTTGTATTCTCTTCCCTTGTTATTTCCTTTATCCTTATTATTATTGGTGGTAGCAGTAGTGATCTGTGTTATACCTTAGTTACTAAACTGCTCTTATCTCAACCTGTGGGAGTTGCATTCATTTCGATTCTCCTCTCCATCCCCCCGGGAGCAGGGGGAGGGAAAGAAGCGGGGGAGTGAGTGTACGAGCTGCCTGACTGGTTTTAAACCACGACAATTTTCAAAGTTGGTCCAAAGGCTTTGAATTTTTTTAGGAGATAGTGTTTTCCAGGTCTTAGCTCTGAAATTACATCAGTATTTTAATACATAATATGTATTGTCTAGTATAAGTATGTACAATGAAAAGTCAGACTCATTTGAACAAAGCAGTGATCTACTGAAAGGCAAAACCATTTCATTTCTTACAAACGTAGAGGTCAAGTGAACAGGACCTTTTATGATAATTGTTCTATTTGCTCTTCAGACAAATCTTCTGAAAATAATATAACAGCTACACAAAAGTTGTGAACTTGCTTTTAAGTTTATATTTTTTAAATAGGAGTCTGGTTCACTCTATAGCTTTAAGCAGAAGGTAGGCAAATTTACATTATAATGATTAAGTTAATGACCCAGTTATTCTTGCCTGATTATGGGAAAACCCTGGATAAAGTGCATGCATAAACCTCAGAAAGAAGTTTGAGATTTTGTTGTATTGGTTTTATGTGGTAAGTTTTTGGTACCAGGGGAAGTCTGCAGGGGTGATTCCTGTGAGAAGATTCCAGAAGCTTCACCCATGTTGGATGGAACCAGATTCAGCATTTCATCCTATTTTCTTCCTCTGTCCTGTTGAGGAGGAGGAGTAATCAGGTGGCTTGGTAGGCACTTGGCAGCTAACCAAAGCGAACCCATCATCGTTGTACTTGAAAATTGCTGCCAGCTCTAATATTGTCCCAGATTTCTACACTTGAAGGTACACCAACTTGTTATTATGACAACATCAACATTCTTACCATATCTGTTAAGTGATCTATGTGGAAATTGAATTCTGTCATATGTAAGATACCATACATGTAATCTAAAACACAATAAAGTGATGCTTATGATAGATTTAGCCAATAAATATAGATCATTTAGCCAATAAGTATAGTTCATTTGTACAGCATAGTGCACATTTGCAATTTACCTGGAAGAAAAAAAGAAACTAGCTTTTCATAAACAGACTTTGTCCCAGGTGAGTTAGAATAAGTCTCCCTTTGGTCACTGGACTCAACATTAGAATTAGATTTGCATTCCTGAAAGCATGAAGTTATTACATATATTTTGAACAAAAGACTAAAACAGTGGATTTTAATTCATGTACACAAAATTTAAGTGAAGGCTAAAAATGGAGGCAAGGAAAGTCTCAGCTATACATTAGTTAACTTGGTTCTTATTGCGAGCAAACTACTAGCAATTTTGTTATTGTCAGCTGGTAGTTCAGTAGCTGAGTGGATCACCTACAATGAGAGTTTCCCAAATTAAGTATTCAATATCGAACTATTGCTTCTGAACTCATGTAAAAATACCTGCATTTTTGACTATCAACTTTGGTTTAGTATATTTAATTTTTGTAATATTTGAGATCTTGTTTCACTACAGGAGCTGATGTTTCAATGATTTAGTAATCTTGAACGCATTTATCTCTTTGATCCTTCAAAGATTAATTTCATACTGGCAACATACTTTCAGGGAACTAATATCAGTGTCATTGATTGACCATAACTTTAGAAGTACCTTTGTAGTGCTGACATTTCTGGATGAGTTGTGTCCTCTGAATCTGAAAAAGAAAGGTTTTAATTGTGTAGAATGAGGGTTTCAAACTTCTTGGGGTTAGTTTGATAGTAGATTTTCTCCCATAGCACTGTTCATTATCTGTAGTCAAAGACAATGGTTTGATTATCCCCTTCCTTTCAATTAGGCCTCTGCACCCATGGGGCCCAGTCAAGTTGCTGTACTTATATAAGTTAACTTTCAAGTTAGTTTTGCAGGGTATCAGAAGAATGGGTTGATCTGTAAAGTTTCGATCAGCCAATCTTAGCCAGCTGCAGATTCACTCAATCACTGAGAGGTATCAAAGGTAACCACAAAATAAGCCCACAGTTAAGACCTAAAAATACATGGCAAGGTTTGAAACCCGATTCTGTATCAAAGAAGCACAGCTAGTTTGTATTGATCTAAGCGCCTAACAGAAAGTACTGCGGAAGAATGGGAAGACAGATTATTTTTGTGCTCATGGTATCAAAGCTATATTGAATTATTGAGATCCCCCTCAAATTTCAGTACAAAATCTACTTTTCTCTTCCACCTTCTATAAAAATGTGTCCAGGTTTTCCTTCTAACCCCATGTTTATGACCTTGTTTAAATAAAGGTGAGAACAAACATCTTTAAGTCTTGAATTTAATTGCAGTCTGACTTTCAAATTATTATTTATCATCAGTATAACAATGAAGCTTGAAATATTTCACAGTGCCATTATGGAGTTCAAAAACTTTGTATCACATAATCTTAAAGTTTACACAGACAGTATGACAACAAATGAGAAATAATTTTTAAAGTACTCTAAGAATTTGATAAAATTAAGAAAAAATTGGTTTAAGCATGACTTAATCCAGAAGTAAATGCAAAATTTATTGCATATAATAAGTAGGAAATCAGTGTTATTTTTTCCTAAATATTTCTAAAAATCTGGTGAAAGGTTACAGTGAGTGAAACAGTTTATTTTTAAATATCTTCCATTAAATATTGTACTTGGATTGAAAACAAGTTTACAAGAAAAAAAGAAAGCTTATAAGTTTTTACTATTGTGTCTGAAAAAAATACATCATCTGAAGAAATACAGCCTACATTATGGGTTTGTGGAAATATAGAGGAAATAAGAATTTTCAGGTGGTGAAGGGAGAAATATTGCTTCTTGATAGACAAGGATTTTGAGAGACTATGTCAGAGGAAGGAGTGACCCATTAAGAAGAATGGGGTTCAGAAATTATTTTGGGCAAGGTGACAGCTTTGCTGGTGGCAGGTATCTCAAAATTATTTTTTCATGGAGGAGAAAATCCAGGGAAATGTTACAACACTAAGTGTATGTTCTATATGCTGGGGATGGAGGGGTAAGAAGAGATGAGGTAGGAGCAAGTTGGTGCAAGGATCTTTCTGTATTTCATTCAGAAAGGCCCAACAACAAATAGTTTAATAAGATAACCACTTTAATAAGACAGAATAAGAGGAATACATATGGCATGTAACAGCTTACACCCATTCAGATTCTGGGCTAAGCCTGTACCACAACCAAGGGATGTGTGACATGACACAGCATAGCCTGAAAGCCACATTGGGTGTGCAGCGCCTGACAGGGTTAGCTGTGCTGTAGGTCACTGGCTCCTGAATGTGTAAGGGGCCTCTGGTCAAGATCAGCACAGTGTGCTGAACTTCTCTGCTTGCCTTCAATACATTTGTTATGATATCGGACTGGGGGTTTCTCTAGGTTTTGTTGAGCTTTTCTCTCTCTTCCCACTCTGAGACCAGTGACCTCATAAAAAAGCCTTGTACTTTTGGACATGTCTGACTGTACCCCCTTCTCCCTGTCTCTGTGCCACATCATGCAAAAGATTTGACCCTGAATGAAGACTGAACTCCTTTCCTTACTGCCTGTCCTGGGTTCAGCAGTAGCAGTCATTTTTCTCCTTCTTACGGGCTGGTGCAGTGCTGTGTTTTTGACTTTCAGCCTGGGAACAGTGCTGATAACACCGATGTTTTTAGTTACTGCTCAGTAATGTTTAGTCTGACCAAGGACTTTTTGAGTCTCATGCTCTGTCAGGGAGGAGGGGAAGCTGGGAGGAAGCAGAGACAGGACACCTGACCAAAACTAGCCAAAGAGGTATTTCATACCACAGCAAGTAATGCCTGGTATATAAACTGAGGACAGTTACCTGGAAGGGTTAGATCACTGCTTGGTCAGGCTGGGTATCGGTCGGCAGGTGGTGGGTGGTTGTATTCTCTTCCCTTGTTATTTCCCTTATCATTATTATTATTGATGGTAGCAGCAGTGGATTGTGTTATACCTTAGTTACTGGACAGTTCTTATCTCAACCCGTGGGAGTTACATTCTTCCGATACTCCTCCCCATCCCTCCAGGAGTGGGGGGAGGAAGAGGGGGAAGTGAACAAATGGCTGCGTGGTACTGAGTGACAGGCTGGGTTTAAACCATGACACTGCCCATATGTGTCAAGGTCTGGGGAATGGATGGCAGAAATAGGGAAGCACAGGCTGATGCAAATGACAACTATATGAGAGTACATACCACATCCTGTTATGAAAGGGAAACTGAAGGAAGGTAGATGGTCTAGTTAAATAGGGTTAAGGTTGGAATGATGAAAGTATTTAATTTTAAAAGGTTTTGTTTTTTTTTTTTTATGCAAACACCAGCCTACGCAGTTAAGAACAGAAATCAACAGATTGTGTAAACTTTGCCAAACATTCCCCTTGAAAGGAATTGGTCAAATATTTGACCAATCTTTGAATCTGCATGTTAAAACATGTTGATGAACTGTATTTTGATTTGACACCATTCAAAGCTTTTTTCTTCCAAGGGTGGATGAGGAAAACCCCGGAAATGGTTTCAAAGACCAGATACTTATACTTACTAGCAGTTGTGAACAGTTGATTTACTGCTAAGGCAAGAAAAAAAAAAATCAACAGATACACTTAGCTTCATTATGTGTGTAATAAAGTGTCTAATGTTCCTTTCCTCCCTTTTGTTGCAATAGGAAATGAAGATTTGCACTCTGGGTAGAGCTTTCTCATGGGGAAGCATCAGAAACCTACACCAACAATCCCTAAGCCCCAGACCTTGTTAAATGCAGTTTCAGTCCTGGGGACCTAATGCACTGATTGCTTCCCGAGAAGGAGTCACATTGCCTGCTCCATTCAGTCATGTTATTGAAGGCCTAATTACATCTATTATGCTGTTCAGTTCCACAGACTGTTATTGAGGGGGGGGAAGATGTGAAGGATGGAGGGGGGCTGGGCTGGGGGAGAGGCAGAGGAGAAGAAGAAACTAAAATGCATGGCAGGAAAAAAGCCCACAGATCTCAACTGCTGAGAAACGGACTGATGACTGAACTACTATGTGAGATTATATTTAAACCACCAAGTGTGTTATTGTAACAAGACAAAATGGAGATGTTTCCAATTTTGTATTATTGCTCAGGCAAGAGAGAACCAATTACTCTGTCAAAATCTTAGGTACTGGATTTTGAAAGCTTCACAAAACCTTAGCTCGACCAAATAAATCCTTGTACAAAAAAAAAAAAAAAAAAAAGGGAGATAGGGAAGAGTGAAGCATTTTTTAACAATGCTGTAAAGTTTCACTTTCCAGGCTGTCAACAGCCCTTCCCAGACCTCTTTTCCTTGATATAATGCAAATATCACATGCCATATTATGCTTTTTTGTAGCCTAGATTGAAACTCTTACCGTGGCCTAATAGAGCTCAAAATGGCAGGAGGGGAGGGAGTGGGGAAGAGACTCATTATTTTTAGATGGCTTTGCTTTTCCCATAGGGTTCTCATAGATCCTACTTAGCAGTATCTCATTCCGGCACTGATTAAGTGGGAAATACACAGAATCTCAAAAGGTCAAACCTATAATCAGCTGCCCTAAGGGGTTGACATGGAAAACTTCTTAATCCAAGTTCAGTTTATTGCAATCTTGTAACAACATGCAACCTGTGATACACATTGAGGGAAAGAGGGGTCCTAACAGATTTTTGGATGCCTTAGCATTAGAATGTTTTGTCTTATCTGTTCTTTCGGTCAGGATTCCCATTATTTTCTCCATTTAATTTTTGCATGTTGATCATTTGCTTTCCTGCTACTGAGGTGGGTGCATTTATAATAAGTAAAAAGTACATGAAACATACACACTGATTACTGCTGAAAAAATGATTTTCTAAGTTGATCTATAGAGCAGGCAGGGAAATAAAGCTTTCTCAGAGATAAGAAAGAAAAAAAAAGGAAAAAAAGAAATAAAACATTTAATAAAAAACTTAGAATTACTTGGGTAAAACTAAGTTTTTGAATAAACCTTACTTCCATGCATGTCCATTATGATACTATTGAAGTGTATTTAGACACATCTTTGGTTATTTCAAATAATCTCTGTGTGTTTACTACTTCACTTCTTGTGAATAATTTATACACCACCCCTGCAAAGGAGAGCCTGATGCAGATACTCGTCCATTTCTACAGGATTTGAAGACCTCAAATGAACACACAACTTAAACCATAGCAAATCTGCAAGCAGTATTTTTTGTTTGGTTTGGTCTGCAATGTATGGACTACTTTCCAATGCTGGCTCTAGGTACAAGCTAAGAAGACATTTTTTTATGTCTGCAAAACTCAGGGGTCGGAAATAGCCATGCCCCTACTCTTTTCTGTGCTAGGGTGGTGAAAAACTGAACTGACTTCTGTCATGGTTTTTAAAATGTCTAGGGTGTTAGATTGGCATATCCTTGCCAAAGATGCCATTACCATCTTCTGTATTTCTGTTTCTTCCTAGGCAAAGGCAGAAGTTGCTTGCTCTGCTCTCCAAAGCTCTTTCTCTCACTTTACCTCAGGTCTTGCCTTTTCTCACTTTCTTCCTCTTTTTATGCCAGAAACAGGCCTCTGCTCACTCTCAGTGGAACACAAAAGGCAGTTTCCCTTTTACTGCAGCAAAGCTACCTTGAACTAGCCATGCTTCACTTGCTTTAAGAGCAAAGCTGTGCTGAATTGTTCAGCTGCTTTTTTATCATTATGGGAATGCTCTGAATGCTCTCAGTATGTTTCCACAAGGCCCCCTGGATGTTGAGAATCATTCCAAAACAGGTCTTTGCAAAGCACTAATTGAACCTGGGTTACTTTTGTCAGCTGAACTTGTATAGGCATAGAGACATCCCAGGTGACAAATCTGTCATAGTTACTCTATAGGTATGAGACTGTGAATTTGTGTAATAAACATGTGGTCTGATTATTTTGCTGTGTAATGGAACTGTAAGAGTGATTCATCTGTCACACAATGTGCACTTTAGAGACCATCATACAGATAAAACAACAGCAAAGCCCCAGAAACAGGTAATCATAAAACACATCAACATGGAGAGGACTTTCAGAACAAGCACATCTTATCTCTGAAAATAAATATTCCACATTGAAGACCAAAGTAGAAATAAAAAAAATAGCCTTTAGAAAAGACAAATGCTACATAATTTTGCATGGAGGGCATCAGTCCAGAGGGATTTTTTTGACACATTACACTTACTACGCATCTTGGATCAGAGGTATATTTCAAAGATTTAAAAATACCCCACCAAAAACCTAAACCCAAAAATACAGAGCAAAATCCCAGAAAACAAATCAAAGTTTTTGAATGTCTTCCTGTTATCTGAAATAAATTTTTTTTCAAGGTTACACTTTTAGAAGTTGTGGCGCAGAGATCCATATGAAAGTAAATCTACTTACAATCAAGAAATAGGATTTCAATCTTGCAAATATATGCAAGTAGATGCATGTGAGAAATTCAGGATGTGCTTGCACAGGTTAGAACGTTTATATGGAAATAGAGATATTTTCATTAATTGCATTCTAAACAGGAGAAAACTATGTTCTTTTCACTTTTTCTCCAGCAAATAGCATCCTTACCACCATCTTCTCTGTGAGACAGGAGAAAGACAATCTTGCAGAGTTACCCGATTAGTTTGTTAAAACCTGAAGTTAGTCTTTTAGGCAAAGACATGCCATGAGAAATCTTGTACTGCAGTAACACCAGAAATGGTCCAAAATTCTGTTGCAACATGTACTATACAAGGATAGATCAAAAGTATTATCAGGTTTTGGGAAGTAACAATTTTGAAGATACAGTCTCATTTCTAACTTCCATGAAGCAGAAAGACCATCTGAGCATAAGCTATCAAATGTTATAAAAGTACAGTGGTCTTTTAGTGGTCACAAAGCACATGAAGCCCATTTCAGTAACTGTCAAATCAGCATGATGGACCTTTACTCTCACAACTGAAGACAGAAGTAATCCTCAACTCTTCCTATAATGAAAATCAAACCAAATTCAAACTACTTTCAGGCGTGGAAACATTTAGCACTTTATTTTAGCTTCCATTATGATCCTGGCTTGGTTTGGCTATGGTTAGGAAGTATACTTCACATATCACTATGTAAGTATTGAATGCCTGGTCTTGCATGTTCATTTAACTTTTTCATCTTGCACTGCATGATCATTGTGCATTTATTTCACATCTCCCTTTATGTGGCTTTTCAATTCTACAATTCTGATTAAGCAGTACTTCACATTCATGTTATGTAGGCATAAATAGAATAATAACCTCATTATCACTTCACCTTATGTGTGATCACCTTACATAGTTCCAGCAAGACCAAGGATTCTAGGACCTTTGAACTATAAAACCTTCCTCTGATACTGCTCAGATGAGCAAAGGCCAGAGATACATTGAAGGCACGGCCATAGAATTTCTGGTGATCAGGGAACTGAATGATTTATGCCCATTTCATCTTCCCTACAACAATGTGCAAACCCAAATGGATATTAGATTTATATAAGAACTGATCCATATTAATTCCTGCTTTAAATTCTACTTCTATCAATTTCATTACATACCCTTTGGGTTACTCTTCTAGTTCAGTTTCAGTCTGCATTTTTTTAAAGGATCTTGATAAACTTGAAGCATAGTTCTTGATTCTCACTTATGGGGATTAAAGTGAACTTTCTTTAATGAGCTCAGCCTGATTTATTGTTTTCTACAGAGGCATTTGCAGATAAAAGGTGCTAGGACTGTGTGTGTTTGTCGGAGCAACTGCAACCTTTTGTGGATATTAGTTTTTTTGATATATGAAATGTCTTGGTCATTTCGAGTTTTTGATGTATTTTTCAAAATGCAGATATTTCAGCAAATCACAAATGACCATCAATCTACCAGCTGCCACAATTCTATTAGTGAATAAGCTGAAAATAGAAGAATAGAAGACCCAGGGAGAAGCGCCAGATCGTGGGACACCCTGTTCATACTCATAAATCATCCTGGAACTTGATAAATTGATCCAGTACAAAACAAACCCAGAAAAAAGAAAAAAAGTCTAGTTTTAATGTGGATCAATACTCTGAAAGAGTGTGCCTGAACACTACAGCAATATTTGTAGTCACACAGATGAGGAAGGGGCATGACAACAGTAGTAAACAATCACTGACAAAAAGGAGGAAAACCTGTTACTTTGGCAGCAACATGGGCTTAAAACAGTATAAAAATACAAAGTAGTAGTGTTTAAAATAAAACCAAAATCCTATTCAAATGCTTCCCTAGAATTTTAAATTTAATCTCAATTTTACTAGCCAACTTTGGAGTAATTCCAAACTTCAAGGCCACAGATGACAGGCAGCAACTCTGTTTCTCAAATGAATCATTTTCGTTCAACTTCTTTGTCGCTGACATGGACAGTGGGATTGAGTGCACCCTCAGCAAGTTTGCCAATGACACCAATCTGTGTGGTTTGATTGTTACACTGGAGGGAAGGAATGCCATCCAGAGGGAACTTGACACGCTTGTGAGGTGGGCTGATGCCAACCTCATGAAGTTTAACCATGACAAGTGAAAGGTCCTACACCTGTGTTGTAGCAATCCCAGGCACAGCTACAGGTTGGGCAAAGAAGAGATTGAGAGCAGCCATGCGGAGAAGGACTTGGGGGTGTTGGTTGATGAGAAAATGAACATGAGCTGGCTTCAGTGTGCACTTGCAGCCCAGAAAGCCAACCGTATCCTGGGCTGCATCAAAAGGAGAGTGACCTGCAAAGGAGGTGATCCTGCCCCTCTGCTCTGCTCTTGTGAGACCTCACCTGGAGTATTGTGTGCAGTTCTGGTGTCCTCAACATAAAAAGGACATGGAAGTGTTGGAACAAGTCCAGAGGAGGGCCACGAGGATGATCAGGGGCTGGAGCACCTCCTGTATGAAGACAGGCTGAGAAAGTTGAGGCTGTTCAGCCTGGAGAAGAGAAGGCTGCATGGAGACCTCACAGCAGCCTTCCGGTATCTGAAGGGGGCCTATAGGGATGCTAGGGAGGGACTCTTCATTAGGGACTGTAGTGACAGGACAAGGGGTAATGAGTTAAAACTTAAACAGGTGAAGTTTAGATTGGATATAAGGAAGAAGTTCTTTACTTTAAGGGTGGTGAGGCACTGGAAGAGGTTGCCCAAGGGAGATTGTGAATGCTCCATCCCTGGCAGTGTTCAAGGCCAGGTTGGAGAAGCCTTGGCTGATATGATTTAGTGTGAGGTGTCCCTGCCCATGGCAGGGGGGTTGGAACTAGATGATCTTAAGGTCCTTTCCAACCCTAACTATTCTATGATTCTACGATTCTATGATTGATTGCTATGTACATATCTTCTATGTACATAAAATGAGTAAAACCCAACCAGAGTGCTAGTGATTCACTTTCAATGCCAGGAATGAACTCTTTGCTCTTCAGTGTGTCAGTGTTATGGTCAGCTATCCAGTGCCAAGTATGAATTGCCTGCTACTCAGGGAGCAAGAAGAGATCTGAGCCAAGATGAGAACTTTTTGTTAGGAAATTGCTGACTCATTGAAATGGAAGAGAATTGGTCTTAACATAGCAGTTTTGACCAGAAGAGAAATTTCACAAATCTAGATGAAAGTTCAAGGGAAACCAGCACCCTTGTAAGAAAAAGCCCAGTAGCTGAGCACTTGTTTACATATGAACAGCTCACTCGTACTTCTGCTCTGCCTCAGTGCTTTAAGTACTTAAATATGAGCCAGGCCACTGAGTTCTGCAGATGAAGGCTATTCACTACTCCAAGTAGGTCTCGTTCTCCTAAACCTCCTTACATTTTTTTTTGTTTTTACTCCCTATCTGCACTTAATCTACAGTTTTAATTTCCTTAACCTAAACCTCAATGAGAAGTGAACTCAGACAATAGTCACTTTCTTAGGTTAAAGGAAATATGGCTTAAAGCATCTGTTTACCTCTATGTCCCATCTAGCAACAAAAAGTCCATTTATGACTGGCATACGTAACCTTGATGGAGGTACCAAATCACAGTAAGTATGTGTGTCTTTGTTTTCTCTTGTGAGTTATTTATTTCCTTGGAATTTAAGGCAAAGATGAAGATTGGGACTACTGGGGATTTCATTAATAGGACAGAATGGATGTAGTGTGGTCTCAGTGAGCTTATTTTTGACATGCTGCTAAGAGATGTGAAGGCATGTTTTTCAGGTCACTCTTCTTAATAGAGGAAATGCACATACATTTCCTTTCAAATGTCAAGCATATTGAAGTATACTCTAGGTTGGGAGCTGGATAGTGAAAACTAAACCGGATAAAATACAAGAATCCTAGTAGATTAGGAAAAGTGATAAGTAGGGAAGATTATACAAGGTCTTTATAATACAAAGGTGTATGCACCCTGCTTGTTATTGAGCTCCCATTTTTTTTATGTGGTTCTATCACAAGCTGCACACAGTACTTATATCAGAGCTATCATGTTTTCTGACTTGGCACCTGCTAATATCATCCTCATCTTGCTCATTTCACAACAAGCCACTTGCAATGCAGTCCACATGAAGCTATCATATATCAAATTAAAGATGAAGCTAATGCAGAATCTACTCGTTTGTGAAATGTTTTTATGTCCCTGATAGGCATTGACATATGAGTGACTTTGATGGATGATTGAGTTTAAATGAAGTTTAAGACTTTTTTTTTATTATTATTATTTTTTTTTTTTTTTAATTTTAATCTGTAATACCTTGTTTTGGAGCCAGGAAGGAAGGAAGGATTTTCTGAAAAGGGTGTGTCCTTCCTTCCCCCACTCACCACCTTTTTAAATAGGGATATCAAGTAGTTTAGACAGCCTTCATAGCCTAACCCGGAAGTCTACATTCAAATTGGTATGAGGCATCTTCTACAGTTTCTTCATGGCTAACTTTCAGAGGTAGCCTGAAGATTACTAAAACTAAACTAAAGGTTCCACAGAGGGTTTCTGAAGAAACAGAAATTGTGCGTCCATTTGTAAAATAGCTAGAAAAGAAAGTCAGGCAAAACTTGGCATGAGCTGGGAGCCCTGAGCACAGTAATAAGTACAGCTGTGGTCACAGGCTTTTGCAGAATAATAGAACACAGGCTGCTTCTACCAATCATCTTTAGATTCTCACTGGTGACTGGAAGATCACAGATAAAACATTAACATTTATGATCTGATGAAAGACAGTGCCCCAGAGCATAAAAAGTAGCCCTGCTCCGGCTTGATGATGAGAAGGGTGGGTCTGCATTTATCTAGATCCAGCTATGCACACAGTACTAATACAGAATACGGGCTGAGGTGAAAGATGCCACTGCTGAGTCTGGAGGTGCTGTGGGAGATTTCAGGCTCCCAACCTAGAGCTGTAGAAACTGAAGGCATTGAACTGATTTCAGCAGGAACTTTCTACCCCAGTGTAGCCTGTAACTGCTCAGGTTACAGAGGAAGGTGTAACTTAATGAAGGCTTGTAAGGAAAGGATTTAAGAAACAATTCAGGAAAGCAAAACAAACAAAGAAAAACTAGAGTTCTCCAAATCTATATCTGAAACAATTCCAATGGGCAAAGGCACAGGTGTGTGAGATGACTCTGGAAAAGCAACTGGAAATTCCCTGTGGCCTCAGTATAAATTCCTTTTATTCAGATGTCAGCATTTAGTGTTTGCAGCTAAGGAGTGTCTTCCACTGGCTACTTGATGTGCTTCTGTTTCTTTGACAGGTTTTATACTGATGCTGAGAGAGCCCTCTCAGATGAAATGTAAGCCGCATTTACCTTTAAGTGCCCCACACTAGGTTGTGATGCCTAATCTTTTTTGTTGATCCTACTAGCTGGTTTCTGGAGCCATTGATTTTCCTTGCTGTCAGTTTGTGGCCTTGACTGTTTAATGTTTATTTAGACTGGTATCCATAAATTGCTTCTGGTGCTAAGGGCGAGGAAGGCGGCAGGAGGTCAGGGGTCCATGTAAACCTGTCCATATATATAAATCACAGTTTTTGTTCTTCACTGTTGTTTGTGAATACTGTTTGCTGGGTGAATAAAAAGTTTTTCTACTAAAATATGGAGAAGCTATTACTAATTCCCTTCTGTCTGCGATTTTATTGCATTCTAGATTTTCAATTTTGTTGCAATCTAGATTTTCAATTTTCTGTTTCTTAAGGGTACTTCTTGTTATCTACTCAAACATGTAATATTTCTTTTAGTTAGACACAAAGAGGGAGAAGAATTGTTTGTTTGCTAGCACAGAACTGTACTTTAAAGTAGGAAGGGGTGTGTATATTTTGCTGGTGAGTTTTCAGCATAGCAATGGGGGGAATTGTTACTTGCTACCTCTTAAATTTCAGTCTTTGTAGAGAACAGTAGGACGCAACAGTGGTGGACTTAAAAAGCAAATATCACCTCTCCTGGTGACAGCATCTGAAATTCTATCTATTTAAAGAAGAACTATTAACTTCATTGGGCAAAAATTACATTTGTATTCCAGCAGTAGGACAGGTCTTCTTCTCTAGTAATATCACTGGCAAAGCCAGAAAAATGGAAAATGGTTAAGAAAAGGGGTCTGTAGTGTATAATTCAGGAACAATTCAAGGGGAAAAGCCCCACAGTTCATTTAACAGTGAGCTGTTAGAATGCTATAGCCTTAAATCAACGGAAACTATTTTGCAAAAACTAAGATTTTTTTCCTCTGCAGCAGTAAATATCACAGTCTGTACAAGGTGACAAGTGGTTATCCTGAGGCTAGAAGGACTGTAATCAATAGAGGTGTAGCCTGGGCCACTATTCTGTCTGTTGGTGCAGAAATATTGTGCACAGATATGATGCTGAAAAGAAATCAAAATAAGAAAGGGAAGCTGCTCCAAAATAGGAAAAGAAGTATCTTACAGGCAATACTTTATTGACCAGAATATCAGATTCAGGTAGTTTTCCATTTGACCTCTGTCAGTTGAGATGGTCATTCACTATCCTAAACTTAAGCAAGTTCAGTTCATTTTAAAGGGATTTATAAAAGCAACCCTGACAGGATAAGTACTTGGCTAATATTCCATTTTCATTTGTCCCTCTGTTTTGCAAAGGTCAATGTAGACTTTTATACATTTTGTAAAACCCATTAAACATGTGTCCTGGGTTCCGCAGTAGCAGTCATGTTTTTCCTTTGTGTTGACTGGTACAGTGCTGTGTTTTGACTTCCGGTTTGAGAGCAGTGTTGGTGAAGCCGATGTTCTCGGTTGTTGCTAAGTGATGTTTGCCCTGACCAGGGACTCTGTGGGGCTCGTGCTCTGCCGGGGAGGAGGGGAGGCTGTGAGGAAGCAGAGACGGGGCGCCTGACCCGGGCTAGCCGGGGAGGTATTCCATACCACAGCACGTCATGCCCGGGGTGAGGGGTAACTGGGAGTGACCCGGAAGGACAGGGTTTTCCGGGTGGAGCTCGTTTCTCTTGGCCGGTGGTATCGTATTCTCTTCCCTTGTTATTTTCCCTTATCATTGTTGTAGCTGATAGTAGCGGTGGTGATTTGTTGCTGGACTGTTTTTGTCTCAACCCGTAGGAGTTGCACTCTCTCGATCCTCCTCCCCGTTCCTCCGGGAGCGGGGAAGGGGAGAGCCCCGGTGCGGGGAGGCAGGGGGGGAAGACGGACACGGACCTCGATTGTTGTCAGCTCGGCACCACTCACTGGGAGTGAGTGAACAAGCTACCTGACTGGGTTTAAACCACGACAACATGTATTACAAATCACTAGCACTCAGAAGAAAGTCTCAGTTGCAACCATGTTCAGGTTGCTATCTCACTATTTCTGAGGATTAATGGCCAGGACAATTTCTCTGGAGAAACTGTCCTTTAACAGAGCTTAAGATACCCTTAACTTACATGCAAGGCTCTAAGCACCTAAGACAAAAATCTGCACCGTTGTTTACATACCTTCATATATTAAAGCTTTGTATTTCATAGCATATATTTTATTAGTAGAAGATTAGATGATTCTAGGAAATATAAAGTACTAGAGGAAGGGAAGTGCTTTCAGTAGTGTGCCTGTTTCTCTCCTGTACAGAAATGGATTGCAACTTTAAAAGCAGCACCATAGCAAGAAAGCAAAATGCATTAAGATATCAGAGAATACTCCTAAGACTCTCATGTGGGTCATCTAAAGAAATAAGTCAGTAACTTTGGAGTGGATAAGGAAGAATGATAAAAAACAAGCCATGAGTAATTCTCATGAAAAATTTGTTGGTTGGCATATTTACTGTAGTGACAAAATCTAATGAACACTACAACAATTTAATTTGTAACCAATCCACTGTAGCCAATATATCTTTATTCAAAACAATAAAGATGACCAAACTCTCAATGGATTGACTATTTCTAATAGTATTCAGTATAGCCAACATAAAGAATAACCAGTGTAATTTAATACAACATAATCAGTATGATTCAGTATATGAAATTAATTTGGCAACAATTACATTTATTGGCAAAATTTTTGCTTGATTGGGCCTATGCTCATAAATTGTTAGAAGCTGGATCTGGACAAAAAGCAAATTATTCAAATGGTCCAAATGTTCCGCAAGAATGAGCACAGTAAAAATAACTGTTGGCATAGCCTATTTAACCTGCAAACTGGAAACAGAGTAAGACTACAGCCTTCCTTTGATAAGCAAGTATTGAATAAGTACATTTTCCTTCAGCCCAAATAAAGAAAGTAACTTCCCCCACTACAGATTTTTCTGATTTGACACAACATATTTTTATACAGCTGAGTTTAGCAATGCATAATACCTCATTAACATTTAAAAACTTGAAATATGTGTTCTTGAAGGTTTATTTTATGGTTTGTTTGTTTGTTTTGTTTTGTTTTTTTAATGTAAAATAGGAAAGAAGGTTGTTAAGCTTTATTTTTCTCTGGAAAAATAAGATAGAAACTGTTTTTCCTTCACATTTTTTTCCATTTGATGTCAAGAGATTACATTAGAGTTTTCCCTATTTCCACTCACAATTGATATTTAAATACCAGAAATGACAAGTTTTGAAGATGATAAGGAGTAATAATTCATTTACTTTTATAAATAACCAAGATAAGTTTAGTTAGGAGGAAACAAATGACCTAACAGAAGACTAAATCTTGGCAAGTTTGCTTACATTGACCAAACACTGCCAATTAAATTTCAACCAGCTGGTTGCTTCTAATCCTCTCCTGCTCAGTCTATTCGAATGATTTATAGGGGTTTGAGTTGGATATTTTTTTCATGCCACTTTCATTCGTCACTAACACCAACCAAAACATTTCTTGTGAGAATGAATCACAGATGAAATGTCAGAGGGCTTACTAGACTGGGGATGAGGACAAAAACACTTAGAAAAATGTGAAACTTTTATCACACATACATAACTCCAAGTCAGCAAGCCATAAGTAACACAATTTAAGGTAGTAGCCAACTCACTACCCTGTTAACTAGATTGCTAAATATTAGCCAAACAACCCTTATTTACTCCCACATTAGGACATTTGTTTTCTACTCAAAGTGTAAGAGAGGAAGAAGGTCAAGGAAGTGGATGATAAAGGGCTGGTTCTGCCATTCCAGTGTACATCCTGCAGGTCATTTACGCAGTCTTTCCTCTAGACCATTCAGAAGCTCCTTCCCAAATGCTTTTCCTGGTTTCTCATTCAGAAAGAGCTGAACTGTCTTACCCAAACAAGTATGCAGTTCTACTTTGGCATGGCTCTTCTGCTTTGTTTGATTTACTTCTGAAGGCAAAATCCTTGCTATTAACTGCAGCCGAGTTCCAGATTCATACATAGTCCAGGGCAGCCCAAGAACTGAACAGAACATATAAGTGAAGAGCTTTTGCTTTTTTTTTCATAGTGTGGATGGAGCAAGAACAAAGAAACAAAACACGAGGAAAAATAAATAAACAAAACAAACAAAACAAAACATTCACACATCCAGTTTCTGTAATTACACGGGAAGTTGATTTGTTACAGTCTGCATCAAGAGCTGACGCAGGAAAGATGCATGCGTGGTCTTCTTGGAGGCAGAAATACACTTTTCCATAAAGCTCTGCAAAAGGTGTAAGGTAACATGATTCCAGACTTATTACTTCTGACAGTTTTGGCATTTTAAATGCATGTAATTAAACACACAAAGAGTCGGATGAGAAAGTCTAACCCAATAAATAAAGGTCTGATATTTTACAGAATAAAATTGGGAAAAATGTGAAGGTGAGTACTTGTTAAAAATAAGGATCTGGCACTATAATCAATTAATCTGATGCACTAAGTAATAGTGATCACAGTTATTTTTAATTTTGGCAAAGTATAAGGATCTAATTTGATGTTGTCACAGTCATGTCCCGTTGTTTTGGAAAGAAAGCAGTAGAAGGATTAATCTTTCCAAAACACCATTCATTTAAAGGATAAAAAATACAAAATTGGGATATGAAGACTGTAAACAAAAGGATCAGTTATCTCAAGTCTTATTAGTTGCAGAAAATTTTATCTTCTTAAACTTTTTAAAAATAGATTTGGAAAATATTGAATAGAGAGAATTCTTATTAAGAATCATTCTGGATTTCCTTTTTTATTTCCAACAGTATATACAACCACAGGAATAATGTTTTATTCAAATACTTTTATGCAAGTTAAGAAAAAAAAAAAAAAAAATCTAATTGTAGAATGTGCTTATGATGGGCTCCCTGCTGACCCTGGGTAATCTCCATATGAAGCATTAATCTTCTCCACACTGCAATTGCTTCATAAACTGCCAGGTGTTATGGAGAATGGTATTACCCAGTGCTTTGTAAGCGCTCATAGAAGACAGCGAAAGTGTGGTATATGAGGGGAAGCAGATCCTTCATTATTTCCACAGGAATATCAGGACTTGCTAGAGAGCACGAGAGTCAAGAGAACATTATTAAGTTCTTTCCTTGTGATCAGTATTGCATTTTAGTGCTCTGAACTTTACATACATGATACAAAAGCTGGGTTATGCACAGCTTAATTAATTTGCCCAAGGCCTGAGAAGTTCATGGCATGAGAAGTTCTCTGCTGAGCACAGCCCCTATGTCCTAAGCTGCAAATTATCATTCTTTGCACCACTGAAACTGTCAGGTCTTATGTACTCAGACACAAAGAACAAATCAGTCCTTAACCTTCTATTTGTTAAGCTAAACAGATCGAACTTCTTGCTTGTACCATAGGGAGCATTTTACAGTTCTAATTATTTGTTTCTAGAACCTCTCCAAATGTTCAACATCTTCTTCCAAATGTAGATACTTTCAATGGGCGCTGTATTTCACTACTTGCATTCCAGGAGTGATTGCAAGAGCTCTATTCACCTATATAGGCTCTATTTTACTTGTTACATCCTGATTTGACACCTCAGACTCTCACAAGATACCTATGGCTACATTGTCATGCTAGGAATACACAGCCAAATTCCAAATTTTTTTAAATAATCACAGCTGCCTAGGATAAAACCTCACATGTAAGCAGCATTTCAAGGATGAACTTTCCAACCTGTACGAATTAGTTCTGACATAGATTCATTCTAATTAAAAAAAAAGGGAAAATAAAAAAATGAAGCATCACCAACAGCACATGTAAGCTCAATGAAAAGAATCAAGTGCCTCCCATGTTTATATATTTCATACATGTTCTTAAAAAACAAGCCAAAATAAAAAAAGTGTTAACACAGGAAAAGCTACAGAATTCAAGCCATCAGAAGTTTTCTCATTACAGAAGCCTTTTTTTTTTGGGGGGGGGGGGGGGGGAGGGTTAAGGGGGGAGGGAAAAGAAGCAGCCTATTATTTTGATTTTCTTGCATGTCTTTAGGTGTAGTAATCCTATTGAATTTAGTTATTGTTATCCACATGAATGTCACAAACTCACCCCTTATGAGTAAAGTACTACACATTAGTAAAAGAACATTGATGTAAAATTGACTTATCCTTGTTTTTGCCATTTAGATCTCAGAGCAGGCACTATCTCTTGCAGAAAGCAGACTCAAGGAATCTTGCTGTTTTATTAAACTAAAATAAAAATCACTGAATACACTTATTTGTGTACACAGAAAACAAAGAAACAAGAAAGCCATCCCATGTTTATATTCTTCCAAGAGTCTAATACTAGAGGTTACTGAATTTTACATTACGCTGGGAACACCTAGGGAAATAATTTAATATCCACCTAAATCTCCAAAGAGCTCATTATCATTAGTGTCTTGACAAAAGATACAAAATTAATAATAATGATGATAGACATTTAAAATAATATATTATCATTATCTGTGATGTAATTGCTACTCAGAGTATTTCACAGACCATTGTTGAATTATAACTGTCAAATTTACCATGATTAATTTCAGTTTATTTGATTTGATGAAAAAAAAATGAGGCAGATGTCTATATGACTTGAACATAAAGGGCAGAGTCATTAGTAAAGTCCATTTTGGATAGAGAAGAAAAAAACAGTCTGGGATTTACTGAAAAACTCTAGCTAATGAATTATGCCAACAGACTCATGGAATCCTCTAATTATACTGATACAGACTTCATCAGCTAATACTTTTCACCTACGACAATCATCCTCTCCATATGTTAATCCCATAAGGGATGTTTTAACACTGTGAGTGAAGATAATGTTTCCACAACTGCTCTGAATTCTCTGCCTTCTGCACTGATGTTGGTATATAGCAGGGGAAGAAATAGTTTACTCACTATCAGAAACTGTGGTCATAAGATTTGTTTGTTCTCCAGGGGTCTGATCCAGAGCACATGGAAGACGAGTCAAGAGTCTTAATCACTTCCTTTACCATATCTGTATTATTCCTATAAATAAACAGACAAATAGGAAAGAAGAAATAGCACCAGACTCTTATTCACTATCCCTCTTCTCACTTAAATGTGGTTAAGAAAGCATGGGCATACAAACAGTGGATCCTTGGTTCCACCTTTATTCATTTGAATATGATAACCAGTTAAGCGATTCAAAGACAGGTCTAACTGTTTCTGCTTAGGGCAGGTCTTCTGTAAGTCCTGTATTCTTGGTCATTTAATAGGCAAATTTCAGGGTAGATCGTAAGCCCTATATAATTAAAATAGTCACAATTAGCTTCTGTATGTGCCCTGGGGAATTTAATATTTTCCTACAACTGGATTATGTTTTCATACTTTTCTTAGGGAACCTTACTGAAGACATACAATTTATATAAAATTCCATGAGATTGTTGTAAAAAAGGGACATTCAGACAAAATTTAGTTTTCATTGCAGGAGTTAATATCTGCTGTAGAGCCTGAGGCAATAAATAACAAAGAAACCCATGTGAAACCTGGACCCACTCATCCCATCTGTAAAACTGTCTCCAAAACTACAGCAGGTGCATTTGGCTTTGTGACCTGACACCCACTGCTTTCACCCTTAAAAAGAGACTTGAAAAATGTTACTTGTTCTTTTGTGGGTCTGCCTTCTCTGAAACCAACAGCCTATAGTTCTTTGATGCATATATTGAATGTAGGGGCTTGGATTTTTACAGTCATTTATTCAGGTATACATGGGTGTGTGTGTTTGGTTTTGCTATTAAACAGTTTATGTAGACAAGCACTTCTAAGCACCTTAGAGGCACTGCACCTGTACTTGCTGCACTTAAATGACGTTTTCACTCTTTAGAGGAAAGAACAATATTGTTCTAATGTGCACAGAACATATGCTAATCAGCTGTACTCTTCAGGCGCAAATGAGATAATGTGCTCATTGTTTAGACACTGAAATTGTTCATTACAAAATGACACAGTGTTTGCCAATTTTGTCTTCATTATAAATGTAAATATTAACTGGCGATATGCAAAAGAATACAAAAAGTCAACAGCAATTAATTGGCTTCTGCAGTAATTAGCAACTGTAAGGCAAACACTTAGGAGCTGTTGTAATTGTCTGCATTAGGAATACACCTCCTGTACAGATCTAATTAGCAATTTAAATAGTTCAGAAATTATATGCCTCTTGCCTTTACACTCCCTGAAGTACTGTTCATTAATGGGAAAAAAAATTGCTAGTAAATGTCATTTGCATTGTTTCCTGTTAAGAGCTCTACATGAAAACCTCTGTGTTATTTGCCTCAGACTGAAGAATATGGAACTGAGGCTTGTGGACCAATACAGCTGTAATTAGGCTATGATTCCTTTGTAAACAGCAGACACAAAAACTGACAGAAGCTTATTTTTCTCTGAGATACCTACTCTACAATTTAAGCTGTAAACAAAGAAAGCAGAGCTATACAAAAGCTGCAGCTACCAACTAAAAACCCGTCCAAACTATGTCTAGAATTCATGCAGTTCTATTAATTGATGCTTCAGCAAAATATTTCCTTTGGGGATGGCAATCACATAAGGGCTGGATAGTACTTCCCATGAAACAGCATATATATCTAAGAATGATACAAAGACAAGAAAGTAGTTAGCAGATAGTCATGGTGAACACCAGGAGGTCTGGGTTTGTTTAGCAAAAAAACAGATCAAGAGGGTATTTGATTTAAATTTAGAAATATCTCACCAGGAGAAACAGGAGGAAATTAATCTGTAAATAAATAAAAGCTTTGATCTTAAAGAGACAGTTGACACTAAAGCAAGTGCATAACAGTGGGCTATATATATGTTTGGATGGAAAACCAGTACAACATTCCTCAATATCAAGAAGATTAAATTCCCAAATAACATTTAAATAACATCAAAGTTCCTATCTCCTCTACAGCAGAGCTTGATCTGTTTACAAACATTTAAAACAGGGCATCGCCATGACCCAGGGGTTACCTGGTAATTTTACATTCTCAAAAAAACTCACTGGCTCAGTACTGGTATACCTCAGGTAAATGCTGAAAAAAGGACCTGTGTTGAGAGTCACAAGAACAGTGAATTTAAGAGTGTGATTAACCTCAGGCAAGTGTATATAACAGGATAGCTACCATGCCTGGATGCAGCTACTGCTGCTACCATTAGCAATAGCTAAGCTGCACTACTTGCAACACAGATGCTGTGTTAAACAAAATGAGACATGGTATCACTCACACCAGTAAATGGTGCTAAGACTCTAACAGCGCCTACAAGGAATATAATAATCCTCAGATATCACACTCCATTTTTTGTTCTCTCCAAAGCCTGATTCTGGCAAACTCTGCGCCAAAGTCTGCATCTCTGTTCTTGTGAGAATATCTCAAAGCAGAAAAATGTCATACCACCACCACCCACAGCACCAACACTTCACTTTCTGCCTTGTACTTCAGGCACAAATGAGTGCTTGGAAGAGAAAAGAAGGGTTTTAGATTCTTTTCCCATAACCCAAACACCCATATCACTTTTAAAAGATCTTTGATTGGAGCGAGCATTTTCTTCCAAGAGGCTATAATAGCCTAAGTGAAGCCTTGTTAAATATCTGATTATCAGTAAATGCTTCAGGCTGTGTATTCTCAAGCACTTAGGAGGTTTTGTTGGCTGTTTTTTTATTCTTCTCCTTACTGGTTCTTCAGAAGTCCTGATAAACATATCTTTGCACCACCTTTTCTTGAACAGTCCATTGATGATCATATTCTGAGCATTTTAGAAGTCTTTCTGAAGAAAATTTGGAATTACTCACAGGTAGTAGAACCAGGACATTCAGAATTTTATAACGCATTCTCTTTTTCATTTTCTTGCAATTTTCCATTCATTTCTTGTGCACTCAGGCAAGGTCTCTGCACAGTTTTAGCTTATGAGGGAGAGTGAGAGGAGGAAAAAAAAGGGAGTGAGACATAGCATTTGCATTTACATTTTGGCATATAAGAAGTTCAGAAAAAACTGTATTTCTTCTGTAAGAGTAGAAATCTCAGCCAGTTTCTTATCCTCTAGGGAAACCATGTACTCAATTTTAACATAGAAGAGAGAAATTTTATAAACTGTGCGCTAAAAAAAACCATATTCTTTCTTCAAGGCTGACTCTTACTGTCACTCACACTTAGCTGTTCAAAATTATCATTACCCTAAATGAAACTACAATAAGTATGTATATGTTTCCCACTAGTTCAACTCCTGCAATTGCATTTCTCTGATGAAGGTTTCTTTTTGATGTGAAATGTGGTAAATCACATTGCCCAATAGGCATCAAGGGACTTGTTCTCAACAGCTGTGCAAAATTTGGACATAGGAATTTCCTGTAGTATATTACATTCAAGGGTGTATGGAACTTGAAAAATTTTGAAATGCAAGGGAGATAAATAATATTGATTTGGTACAAACCATATTTATTGTACTTGTTTCAGCTTTTTTCTTTTTTTTCTCCCTTCCTGAAATTACCTGCCATCAGGACTTAATAGACAGAATAAACCTTTAGCTTCTGAGAATCCTTAAGATCAAAGGTAACTACTTCCACTTCAGTACTACCACTGAAAAAACTTAGTTATTATGCACTTGCAGAGTCAAACTTACAAAGAAAACTGCTTATTAAAAAAAAAAAACAAAACCACAACAGTTAAAACCAGGTATTAGTTACTGGCTGGGTTTAAACCATAATATAGCCCTTTCTTATTTACCTGATCCTACCACCATGCTGCTATAAACACTGAAAGTAAAAATCATCAGATAAACAAAATAATTAACTCAGACTAGAAATAGTCATTAATTTTCATAGGATAACTTTAAAAAATTTTAAACTTTCAGAAATTCAGCTTTTACTCAGACTGTTTCCCTGACCTAGATGGCCACACTCAAAGCCCTCAGACATACCTATATTTCAGAAGGTAGGGGAAAGGGAAAGCAAGGGATAAGTGAGATGAGGAGTGCCTTCAGTCACAGATAGGGTTAGCCTCCCACTCTGGAAGTAAGAGTTTCAGTTCAAGAGGTATGGGAAAAGACTTCTTGTTTCATACTTCCAGTACAGCGAAGTTGAGAGGTGGAGAGGAGTGCAATAGGCCTGGAGGTAGGATGCCCATTGGGAAGCACAGGATTCATGCTTAACTTGTGGAGCACCAAGAACTGGCACAGCGCTGCACAAAGAGTTCCGTAGTGGTCAACCTCTGCATGAATTGTCATAACTCTAGTTTTCTCAATTTTCTCTTCTAGAAAAGTTATACAATAAAAACCCTTACTGCAATCAGACTTCTTTCAAGAAAGCCTGTTACAGACTCATGGAATACTAGCAGGTTGCTTCAGCATGCTTTATTTTTGACAAATTCATGCTGATTGCTACTCATGAATTTGTAATGCAGGGTTATCCTAAACAGATTTTGTATTTGCCCATCATTCATAAACAGATTTGGAATAGGTTTGATAGTGGTGTTTTGGATTTTGTTGAGCTTGGGAGGAGGTTCCATGAAACATTAAGGTGTTTTGAATTGTATGTGGGGGTTTGTTTATCTGTTTGGTTTTTAATATGGGGTGCGGGTGGGGGTATTTTGGTAATCTTTCTTCTTTCTCCTTAAAAAAAATATTACTCTTTATCATTAAACAATATTGTGGACTGACTATACAATGATCATATGAAAACAATGTGATTAAGGAAGAACATGTTTCCATTAAGTTTATATCCTGAACTTTCAATGTAAATGGTCAAAAGAAAATAAAATTAAAAAGTGGTTTCTTGTGTCTCAACGTGTTAGAAATTCTTACTAAAATAAATTCATGTCCATAGATAACAAAAGGTAAAAATCTCTCCCTTTCTCAACAATTAGTATGAACATTTTTCCACACAGCCTAATTTTAGTGCTCCACAATGGAATACCTGGTAATTTTTTAATCTTCCTCACAGAATGATGAGGAATAGAAACTTTCATTCAAAAAGATCTTTCAGGTTGCTGCACTCATGAATAGAAGTGTTAAGAGCATATCAAATGTTATAAGAGTCTTGATAAACCTATCAGACTTTGTAAAAACAGAGGTATATATTTATGGTTCTTTCTTCTGAAACCAAGTTTGGGTTGGAGCTATGCTTTACCAGCAGAGCTCAAATATCCAGCAATCTCATAAAAACAGTTGTTATGCATATTTAGTATGTACCTGGTCATTACAAACTTGAAAGATTGTGAGATCACAGCACTACTCTGCTTACAAGAGAGAGCATATGCTTTACAATATTAAGATCTGCCAACTGGTATCAAAAGGCAGATTTTGACAGACTTGAGCATAAAGTAGAGTTTAGATGTTCTTTAAACAATGTGATAAACAAACTACATTACCAATTATTTCCCATTTTCCTGACCTAGAATCTAGTTACAAAACTCATCCTAAATATCTCAGTTCTTGAGAAGCATTTTTTCCTTGTATATTTACTTAGAATGCCAGTGAAAAGCACAGTAACTTCTTGCTAAAAGTATTTAAATGTGTAGCATTCCCTAGCCCTTACCATGTCAGATTGAATGCACATATCTGAAATGGTGCTATTCACTTATCTTGACATCCCAACCAGTCATATAACTATCTATGGTAGCAACATAAAAATGAAATGGTAGGAACAACTTCAATACAAAATGAGGATGTCACATCATCCTTTACAATATCAAGAATAATTTTTAAGTGAAAAATTTCCATTAATATAATAGTGAATGCTAGTAGATTAAAGAGGGTGAGTTCATAACATGCTGGACAACTATAGATCCACATCTTTAAGATTTGTAATCCTGAACAAGAAAAAAAGCAGTATTTATGAAGATGAAGACTTTTCCTCTCATTTAACTTGTAATTCAACAAGTAGTTCATTTATAAGAAGCATTAAACATGTTGCTTCTCCAAGGCTTAAACATAAAATCTTTGACTGTAAATATCTGATAAGAGAAAATGCCATTAACTAACTTTGGTAACCCAACTTACAATTTATTAATTTTTCTGTTTTTTTTTAAGATCCTGTACTTCCAGGCATCTCTGTGCTTATGGCATCCAACATTTGCTGTCTTTGTGTCTCAAAAACATTAAGTCCTGGTATTTTTCTATTTGTACAGCAACACCTGAAGAGAACTAGCTGGTTCCAATTTCTTTTAACGTCTGTGTGGAAACTGTGATTTGAGGGAGTCAATTTTTTTTTCACAAGCAAAATAAAATGATCTAGTAATAACTGCTGTATCTTAAGAAACAAGAATACTGAAGGACTCGGGAGAGACTCACAAGAGAAGGTATGAAGAACCAAATATGAGAAGAGTGTCTTTCTTGTGTCAGCAGTTAAGTTTTCAGGTTGCCAGTGAGTAAGAGAAGGAGGTTTACATGAAAAAAAAAAAAAGAAAGAAAGAAAGAAAAGGGGGAAAGGGGGAGGTCTGATTTAGATGGGTAGGCAGCCATAACTCCTGAAGAACAGGAAAGTGTGCCAGGGAATGGTGTTTTTCTACTTTGTCTGGAATATGCACTTTTTGTTATCTAAATTGAAAGTTATTACTCTTGGAAGACTGTAAGGTCTGCTTTTTTTATATGTGAACAGGTGACTTACAAGGCATGGCTTTGAAAATCAGACTGTAGATGTGAAATAGCAAGGATATTGCAGAATATATTATGCAATATATTATTAGGGAGTTAGATACCTACACTGGTCTTATAATATCAGAAAATGCAGCCATGAAGTGGATTAACATACAAATTTCATCTGAATGCAGAGGGTTAAGAACAAAGTATTCCAAAAAAGGGACACAAAAGGTCTAATCTTGTAATGTCCCCTAAATGAATTTTCTTTTCTCTCTCAGAACTCAGCTGTAAATACTGAGGTTACAAACATGTTTACATCTTGCCAAAAATGAATAAATTTGTTTCATGAAAGTACAGTTGTATTCACAAGGATTAATTGTGTCACAACTTACCTAGCTAGACACAGGACAGGCAACCATCATAGCCCATTAAAACCTTTGCTGGGAACCACAATTTTTTTTATACCTGTTAATAAATCTCTCTAATGTATCTTAAAAGTAATTATCAGGAGATTGTGATTTGGGCTTCTGTTTTTTTTTCTTGCACACCATGCAGCAGCAGTTCCTTGCCAATTAAAGCTGAGATTGGTCTTTTTTGTATTTTATACCTTGCTTGATGTGAAAGCACTGTCATTTTTCAAGCCCGCATATTGTTTTTATTTGATTTGTTTATTTAACCTTTTTTTTCTTTTCAGATAGAAATTTTAAACACAATTCTGTCCTGAACTGAAAGAGGAATTGAACCTGAGATCACCTTTTCATATAAACTGGAATGTAAGGCCATTTTAAAAGGATAATGAGAAATTTCTGAATTATTGCAGTATTTATTTTCTTTAAAAAGAATATCTTAAACAGTAATTTGCTTTCCATACTCTATGCATTAATTTTTTTCAAGACGAAAGCATAAGACATGTCCTAAGTCTTCATATCTTATGTCAACTTGATGGGAAAACAAAAAAAAGTACACAGTCCTTCATTTCAAAATACAGGTGCAATACGCATCTTTCCTTGGGCAATTTTCTACAGGAAAAGAAAAAGCTACTTTAGACTTTGAGCTTCACTCTCTTTTATTCTTCTTTCTCCGTTTATTTATACTTTTACCAGGGAAAGTGCTCAAAATTGATTTTGGAAAGATTGTCTTGATTATAGCTTCTTTTCACTTCTAGAGTCATTTTACCAAAGCCTAGGAACTCAGTGCAATTTTCATTAGGGCCAGCTGGAAGCTTTCCACGAACTCCACTAACCACTGGATGGGGCTCTCTGTTTTCCCAATGAAAGTAAACGGCTTTTGCTCAGAAGCACAACATCCACTGCTTCTCGTCAAAATATATACTCCCTCAACCATACCTGGCAGTGTCCAAGGTCAGGTTGGATGGTGTTGACGCAGGAGTCACGGAAAAAACAGAGATGATTAATGTGATCAAGCGATTGCCAAATTTATTCAAAGCCTTAACTCCTTATATAATATTTCTTACATGCACTTACAGTGATTTGGCATATTACGATTGGATACATGTCTTGAAGACCCTTAGTGACTAACATATAATTGGTTAAGCACAGGTATCACAGTATCACAGTATCATAGTACGCTAGAGATTGGAAGGGACCTCAAAAGATCATCTAGTCCAATCCCCCTGCCGGAGCAGGAATGTGTCCAGGAGAGTTTTGAATGTCTCCAGGGAAGGAGACTCCACAACCTCCCTGGGCAGCCTGTTCCAGTGTTCTGTCACCCTCACTGAGAAGAAGTTTCTTCTCAAGTTTAAGTGGAACCTCTTGTGTTCCAGTTTGTACCCATTACCCCTTGTCCTATCATTGTTTGCCACTGAGTAGAGCCTGGCTCCATCCTCGTGACACTCCCCCTTTATATATTTATAGACACTAATAAGGTCACCCCTCAGTCTCCTCTTCTCCAAACTATAGAGACCCAGCTCCCTCAGTCTTTCCTCATAAGGGAGATGCTCCACTCCCTTGATCATCTTAGTTGCCCTGCGCTGGACTCTCTCCAGCAGCTCCCTGTCCTTCTTGAACTGAGGGGCCCAGAACCGGACACAATATTCCAGATGGGGTCTCACCAGGGCAGAGTAGATGGGAACGAGGACCTCTCTCGACCTACTAACCATCCCCCCTTCTAATACACCCCAGGATGCCATTGGCCTTCTTGGCCACAAGGGCACAGTGTTGGCTCATGGTCATCCTGTCGTCCACTAGGACCCCCAGGTCCCTCTCCCCTACATTGCTCTCTAACAGGTCGTTTCCCAACCTATACTGGAACCTGGGGTTGTTCCTGCCCAGATGCAGGACTCTACACTTTCCCTCATTATATTTCATCAAGTTATTCCCTGCCCAACTCTCCAGCCTGTCCAGGTCTCGCTGGATGGCAGCACAGCCTTCTGGCGTGTCAGCCACTCCTCCCAGCTTAGTGTCATCAGCAAACTTGCTGATAGTACACTCAATTCCCTCATCTAAATCATTGATGAATATATTAAATAATACTAGTCCCAGTACTGACCCTTGAGGCACTCCACTAGTTATAGGCCTCCAACTAGACTCAGCCCCATAGACTACAACTCTCTGGCTTCTCTCCTTCAGCCAGTTCACAGTCCACCTCACTACCTGATCATCCAGACCACACTTCCTCAATTTAGCTGTGAGGATGCTGTGGGAGACTGTGTCAAAAGCTTTGCTGAAGTCAAGGTAGACCACATCCACCGCTCTGCCATCATCCATCCACCGTGTTATTTCCTCATAAAAGGCTAAGAGATTGGTCAAGCATGATTTCCCCTTGGTGAAGCCATGTTGACTGCCCCTTATAACCCTCTTATCCTTGATATGCCTTAAGATGGCACCAAGGCTAAGGTGTTCCATCACTTTCCCAGGGATGGAGGTGAGGCTGACCGGTCTATAGTTACCCGGGTCCTCCTTCTTGCCCTTTTTGAAGACTGGAGTGACATTTGCCTTCCTCCAGTCCTCAGGCACCTCTCCCATTTCCCAAGACTTGGTAAAGATGATGGAGAGTGGTCTAGCAATGACTTCCGCCAGTTCCCTCAGCACCCGTGGGTGCATCCCATCTGGACCCATGGATTTATGGATGTCCAGATTGCTCAACTGGTCTCTAACCCATTCCTCATCGACTAAGGCAAACCGCTCCGTTGACCTGACTCTATCTAAGGTCTCAGGGGCGCAGGGCTCTTCAGGACTGCCTGCAGCAGAGTAGACAGAGACAAAGAAGGCATTCAGTAACTCTGCCATCTCTGTATCTTCTGTCACCAGGGCACCCATCCCGTTCATCAGTGGGCCTACATTGCCTCTGGTGTTAGTTTTGTCTGCCATGTATTTGAAAAAGTTCTTTTTGCTGTCCTTGAGCCTTCTCGCCAGGTTTAATTCTAAGGAGGCCACCGGGAGCTGAATCGGAGGTCAGATTTTTTTTTTTATTTTTTTTTTCAAAAGTCGCTCACCCTGCTTTGCACAGCTACAAATGCCAGCCTGCTTGGCAGCAGCTATAAAAGCCTGCCTGCTCGGCAGCAGCTACAGCTGCCTGCCTGCTTCAGCAGCAACCATTAAATACCTGCCGGCAGCCGCACTTTTGCATTAACCCTTTCTTGTCCGAAATGTTAAACTGCTACCTGTTAAAAACTTTTACATGAACCCAACAACAAAAATACACAGAACACCATCTGCCCTCAACACACACACGCGCACACACACACACACACACACACACACACGTATGGGATCCCACAAGCACATGCCACACAACTACAATATTTGAAGCACAAAATCCAGACAACCATTACTCCCACTACAGTCCCACGTACAGAACGTGGCACAAGGACCCTGTGGAGACTAACAGGAAACCAGCTCCAAGAAGCATCATTGCAGTGCATGGCAGGCTCATCCTTAGCGGGCGTCCCCGCAGAGGCTCTGCCTCCCCCACATCGTATGAGGCTTGGGCTTTTATACTGACCAAAATGCACACTCATTCCAACACAGGTGGCCAGCTTATGTTGGAAGAAGTGGCCAACAATATCTATAAAGGTATCCAAAGGCCGACAGAAACGTGGACATACTTATATTTACCAACTTCTAGTACATGAGTATCGCAGAGAGACTGTATCAAATGAGTTGTATATGGGCTCCCAAGTCCACGGTCCGTCACAGTATGCCCAATACCCCTGATAACAGCATATAAGAGACCTTCCCACCACCAGAAAATCACACAATACCTCTGTATTCCGTGCTGGTCTCGCTTCCCTGGAGGTTCGGGGAAGGGAGGCATGGGGGTGGGGGGTGGGGTTTTTTGGGTTTTGAGTTCTTGTTTGTTTGTTTGTTTACTTTAACGTAAAAAAGGTTGCTCCCTTCACTTTAAGAGGACTGAAAACATCCATAAAACGGATGTCCTGAGCTCAAATTTCAATTCATTCAATCACTGAAAAGGGGGGTATCCTGGGGTGATGCTGACTCTTTCCAGGGTTTCACCCATCTAGCTGGCACCCACTGCAAACCGGAATCTGTAATTTACACACATATAACCTCAACCAGTTAGTTTTACTTCTGCAGAACCTTTCCAAATGCCAGTTTCCAAATCCTTGTGCTGGACCACAATACCCGGAGTTTTAGTCATATAACCTGAACCTAATCGCTGACCGGGTATTATAGCAGAGGAGTCATTAAAGTCTCCTGTCAATTGCAAAAAAAATCATAATATATACAGCTTGAGTATAAGAGGATTTTAACCCATATGTGGTCACCACTTGTCAGGCCTCCTTAACTATTTTGAGATCAAAAGCTTCCCACTCTTTACCCCCTGCTGTGTAGTAAACACAGGATATGCAGAGAGGCCCATTGCAGAAAATTCACCTGTAATAATCGCATCTTTGATTAATCCGTGCCAACAGTGCGCAGGATTTGTGCCCCCCGATACCTCTCCCACCCCCTCCCCCTGTTTGCCTTCTTTAAGGAAGGAGTTTTGCAGAGGATAAGGTGGAGGCACCGATGGAGGTGTCTCAATCTGAGTCTAGAGGGCTTCAAGCTTTTTCATCGATTGTTGCAGCTGAGCATCTCCAAGGCCAGTGAGTAGTTGCTGATGAGCTGAGCAGACCGACCTGGGAGATGACGAGTCAGAGTCTGGAAGTAGAGGATATAAATCTGGCTCGGATTCAGTGGACTCGGAGTCTGATACTAGGTTGAACTCAGGGTCCCCGTTGTTCGCAGCTATGTCTTTCTTGTCAGGTGTCTCGTTCGGTACATGGCCATCTGCGGACCTGGCCCTTGCTTTCGTCTGCTTGGGGGGTTGATTCTTTCAGCGCCGTTCCAGGTACCACAGGAGGTGCAAAAGTCATAGCCAGAGCACTATGATGGGGGTTAGGGGAGACAGCCCCTTCTGGAGCTGTGGCGGCAAATACAGAAGCTACTGCCACCCTTTCCAATTTCGTCTCTTTCAAAGTCTCAAACACCAATCTCCAAAGCGTAGAGTGTTTCTGTGCACCTTCGGTCCCTTTACTAACCTCGTGATCACGGGACCACTTTAACAGCCTCTGTAAGGCGGCACTATCATATTGCAGTCCTCTCTTAGAGAGAATGTGTTGGAGGAGCTTCACCACCGCCTGTTCCCCTTTGGATAGCAAGCGCCCCACCCCATCTCCTCCGAGCTGCTCATCTGATCAGGGCGAGATTCCCAAAGTTTTGCAGACGTCTGACTTCCCAGCACCGGGGCAGTGCTGAATTTCAGCTGGCTCCCCCCCTCCTCCTTTTCGTCGGACCTTCAAACTCGTCTTCATCGAGTTACCGATCGGAGGGTCCCTGTTTGGGCGCCACTTGTTGACGCGGGAATCACGGACAACACAGAGACGATCAATGTGATCAAGCAATTGCCAAATTTATTACAAAGCCTTAACTCCTTATATACTATTTCTTACATGTACTTACAGTGATTTGGCATATTATGATTGGATACATGTCTTGAAGACCCTTAGTGACTAACAGATAATTGGTTAAGCACAGGTGTGAGAACTTGACCTCGAAAGCTTGCCAACAGTCCACAGTTCTCATTAACTCAGTGAATTCCAGCTTCTTCTTATCTTGCTTGCTTAAGCTTCTTTGGGCCTCTCATGGCCTTGCTGTATCTTTCAGGATTATTCAGAGTTTATGTACTGATTATGCATTCTCCCATGAGAACACTGTCTCCACAGGATGGGGTTTTGAGCTACCTGGTCTAGTGCAGGGTGTCTCTGCCCATGGAAGGTGGGTTGGAACTAGATCATCTTTAAGGTCTCTTCCAACACTAACCATTCTATGACTGTATGATTCTATGATCACTGGATCCTGCAAATCCGTAGTGTTCCTGCCAGTATTCCTTGAGGTCCAAAATTTGTAGCTAATTCACCATTTCAGTTAACAATTTTCAAACTATAATTAAAACATTCTTTTTTGGAAGAAACGTGCTTTCCTGTGAAAACTCCCCTTCTGCTCTGCTTCCTCCTGTCTCACCTTTCCCAAAGAAGAAAAAATACAGTTTTCTTAGAAATGCTCATTAGAAGGAAATCCACTGCAAGACATTTCTACTTACAAAAAAAAATGAAAAGGAAAACACTGAAGCAAAAAACCAAAAATGTTTTCAGAGCTCATTAAGCACTTTTTTTCACTCTTCTTAGATGGCAGGTCCATTGCTGCAGGAGTCCATTTAACTCCTGTTACTTTTATGTCTCCAGGTTATAAGAGCTGATATCCTGAACTACACGCTGAGAAGTATTCTGTCTGAAAGTAACCATCACAGCAAGAGCTTCGTGATCAGAATAAAGTTACTCACAAATCTGACTGTTTTCCATGGTTTCTTGAAAAATAAGATATCAGGCACATTGCCGTGTAGTGGTTTCCATTGTTAACTTCTGTACTCTTCATCTCCAGGAAGAAGATAAATATTGCATGTCCTGCTAAAATGTGGCTGTGACTGCAGAGATTGAAGATCATCCCTCATCTTGCAATTTGAGGATTACAACTCTAGGCTGTAATTACTGATAGGTCATGATGGCTCTAAAGCAACAGCCATTTAATATATGCAACAGAAATTATGTAGACATTTTAAAAAATCACCCGGCCTGTAAAAAGCTAAACCCTTAAGGGGCTGGTATTTTGTATTACATGTCAACCATTGAAAAGACATAGACAAAGAACATAAACATTAATAAAGCTCTAGCTTTCTTTTCTGGAATCTAATGTTGTCTGGTTATTTATCCCACATTATGTAGTGGATCATAATATATACTTGAGTTATAGTTGCAAGGCTAAAAGATTTGATAGTAGCTATACCTCATTATTTTTCCTTTAGATAGCTGTGAAATTTTATTTATTATAAATAGCTTATTATATCAAATAAGCTATTTGATTTATTAGTCTATGGCATTCTTACCATAACTGACAAAACAAAGTAAGCTGAGGTTTGATCACATCTGGAATTATACGCAGGAATTCAGCTAGCTTAGGACTGAGAAGTGTTCAGAAGAAACAAAAAACTAATGGTGGAAATGTTTTAAGTAAAACAAGCCATTTTACTTAATAAAATTAATCTATCCCCTTCCAGTACTTTATTACTCCTACACAATGAAAAGGTTTTCATTTCAAATTACACTGCTATTTGGTAAATGAGAATGATAAGGAAAACATATATATAATATAAGGATGATGACTTGTCTCTTGGTGGTTCAACACCTAAACAACTGCAAACAAATGAAAAAATACAGCTTGTTGAACAAGTTAATCCATCAGGATAATACAGTTAGGAAAATGTGAATGGCAGCTCCTGTTGTAAAAGAAAAAAAAGAAGAATCAAGTTCAATTTAATAAAGAAAGGTTAGGTTTCTCTCAAAACTTTAAGAAATCTGGCCTGATAAAATCCTATGGACTGCAGGTTTATCTTTTAAAGGAAATTCAAGAGAAATTGTCATAACATTTCTTTTTTGTTTTCCTTACTTTTTTATTCTTGCTTCCTACAGCATAACCTTTCCAAAAGACATCACAGCACCTACACATATTCTAGTTTGGTTTTTTTTTTCAAAAATTTTCATTAATAGCTACATCTAGGACTCGCAAAAATCTCTGTTTTGCTTGGTTTCTTTATCTATATGTTTTAGAAATTTAAAACAACAACACAGGGATACAAATCCGAAGGCTAGCACACTGATGACCTATTTCAAGAAGGTGAAGATTTATTTTCTGCTTAGAAAATACTCATAGAAAGAATGTAGTCAGAAAACCAAGCATTATTCTCATACTAAATCCAAGCCACAATACAATAACACCTCCTATGAAAAAAATAGCTCTACCCCAACCAAAACAAAGACAAAAGTATAAGACTAAGGGACTGAAATTCTCAGATTAGGAAGGGAATACAGTCTATTAAAAAAAAAAAAACAAAAAACAAAAACCCACAACAAAATTTTTCTAAGCCTTTTTATACTCTGCTCAATGCAAAAAACGTTAATAGCTGAAATTTAAATACATATATATTTCTCACAGTACAGCAAAATAGCTACTACGTCAGAAACATCAGGATGACATCTACTCTGTAATTTCATAAATACATCTTTTTAAATTCAGTAACAGAAGGGAGATTATAGGTCTCCCAAAGATAGGCTTAAGTTAGGCTACAGCTGTAATGAAATAACCTGAAAGTATCGTTTGTAATAATGAAATTCTTACAAAATTAAATTTAATCCAGATCCTTTAATAGTTCTGATGAATTTAAGTATTTTTTTTTGTGCTAATATATTTTACATAATGAGCTTCTTGTGGTATTATTATGCCTCTCTCTACCTGATTCCTTCCAGTGGATGTGCTTAAACAGAACATGAAGTACCCTTCTCTCAGAGAGACTCTGAAAAAGCTGAAACTATGAAAAATTTGAAATCCTTTTTTAAAAAAAAACCTTTTTTTCTGAGAAACTGACTGTCATTTTCTGCTACTGTTTCTTTTGATTTCTGGACGGAAGGGGAGATGACTCAAGTAGTACAGATGGTCCAGTTTTAGTGTGTTTCTGGCTGACAAAAATTTCTTTGGTCAGAGTCTGAGTTTTACAAACGCTTTGAAATTAGCCTTCATTTTACCTACAGGGAACCACCTTGGATAAATTAGCCTCATTCATACTGACAACTGTTTTAGTAAGCTATTATTGTGTGATTACATGGTATATGTGGAGGAGGTGAAAATGTTTAAATTAATCTATTTGGAAAGAGAATAAATTTTTGGTGGTTTTAATAAACTGATCATGAAAGTATCAATCAAGTAAGTTGGAGCTGCTGCATTCAAATATACCACACAGTGATGAATTGAAAGGAAGACATCTGTATTTTAGGAATCAGAAAGCTATCAGGAGTCATTATCCCTGACGAAAACACATTCTACAGAGGAGTATGGAGCGAAACCAATTACCCCTCAAGTACCTCTGCAGAGGTCCTGGGCATTTTTAAATATATTTTTCTTTGAAGATGAGGAAAAATAATTATGTAGTTCAGCTGATTTTCCTTTTTTCCTTTATTTATTTATTTTATATATTTCCAAGCATGGGATATGACAGAAGCAATTTACGATATCTCTTAGCTGTCTTGTGGATTAATCAGGAAGGAGAAAATCTGCTGCTTGACTGCTTTAAGGCCAGAGACCCCAAGTTTCAAATTCTGAGGTTTTCAAATTCCTGAAAGAGAAATCCAGGTTTAAAAGTTCCTGAAAGAGAGATCCTGAAACTTTACCTTATTTGATTCTAAGCAAATCACAGTCACAATTTTCATTCAGTGGTAAATTCCTGATCAAGTTTCCCAGTTACTGAACACTGAATATATCATGTAAAATGGCAGATAGAGTGTTCTCTCTGCTATGTAATAGGTATAGTTCTATTGTGCCTCTATCTGCTTATGACAACCAGAGCAGACATTAATATTTAATTCATACATGAACTTTTTAAATTCATTTATTCTTTTAGATGCTCAGAAAAGCAGTGCATAAAATGTAGAAGAAAAAGATTCAAAAGAAAATCGAAGGGACTTAGTATGTCTCATTTTAAAACATGATGATGAATATACATCACATTAACACTGGAGATTTTTTTATCTGTATTCCATCTCTGTCCAGTGGCCAGGAATTGAAAGCTGCTTTTACATTAAGAGGTGATAGTAAAAAAGAGAAACAGCAATCCAAAATTCAAGGGTCAGATTATGTAAAGATCTCTGTGTTAAGAAATCTGAATCCTTCCTGCAGGAAAGGATCTACAGAAAAGGGCTGCCCTAAGTGAGAGGAGTGAGAGGTAAGTAGATCCCTACGTGAAGAAAAAAGGGAAAGAAAAAAAACCATTTGCGGCTCTAGAGCTATGTGGCAACTGAAATAAATATGTAGCACACAGATTTCATAAACAGGAATTCTGAAACAGCAAGGACTGGATTTTCATTGCTTAAACACAAGATTGTATCTAAGGCGACTAATTTCTAAGCATATTGTCCTTATACAATTTCACTACTAAGATAAGGATTGTGACTGGACACGTCAGTTTACCAAAGACCAGACTGATGGTAGCATTAACTTTTTTTTTTTTTCACAGTGCTCTGCTGATTATTAAGAGAACGGACTCCCATTTCAGGTGTGTTAATTAAACAGAATGAATCCAGACCATGTTGTGTAGTTTGGAAAGTACAAAAAAAAAAAAATCTTAACAAAGCAAACAAGCTATCAAATGCATTTCTTTGTCTCAGTTTCCTCACAGGGTTTGTGCTTCTTTCAGTCTTATATACAAACTTTCTGAAGCTCCTTGATCCTTTCTGGTCTTCTTCCCTCCCTTAAGCACATGACTCCTCAAATACAGAATAACTTCTCTGACTCGTAGTCTGGATTTCACATGTTTCCCATCTGCCTTTCTGAAATGACTGATGGAAATAATTCCTTATGAATCCCTTCCACCTGAAGTATCTCTTCAAATAAGATTATCAAAATGCTCAATGATCTGGTACTTATCTATGGTATTATCTGACAGCTATTGTCTATTTCTGTAATTGGTAGACTAATTGTGCTTTTCTACAATCTACCTTGTATAGGAGAGTTTCCAGTAGAAAAAAAAGATCATCAAAGACTAATGAATTATCCAATAATCTTGGGGTTCACAATTATGAGGATTATCCTCTGAGACAAAAGGTAACAGAGGATGCAGGCCATTGTCATTAGTGAAGCTAAATTCACAGACTGTTGAACTAAATGTGCATAATCTCCAACTGGAATTATATATGGGTCAGATTGCCTTTATAATCCTGTTTCAGAAAGACCAGTTACCATGATCATTTTAGGATTAATTTTGGAGTGTGAAGAAGTCAGATATAAGATAAAAATGTTAATGTCAAATACTCATTTTTCAATGAACTGAAAACTAGGTTCAGTCATCCAAAATCAAGAGGAGCTACATGACTGAGCTGACTTCTGGTAGCTTGAACTACCACTTTCTCAAAATCACTATATTCTGCTCAAGTGAGAATTTATTTTGTGCTTTTGTGTATGTCATGTTCCTATTCAGTCTGAATGCATTGCAAGTGTTTAAAAAGAAAAAGAGTTCATTGTGGACTGAAGAGAGGGATTTTTGTAAATAACCAAAGCTATGAACTCTACAAAAAAAATGTATCAACCTTTTTCAGAACGGTGATCTAATTTTCAAAATATCAGGAGACCTTCATGTTTTCATATGCAGAAACAACGATCCTCTGCCAGCAACAAAAGTAGAATATTTTTGCTGATACAAACTTGGCTACTGCTATTATATGATGAAACGAATAATCTGTTAACAGCACTTTTCCATAAGAGACTGAAACTGAATCATTCCACTGACTTCACTGGGAATAACATCATATTCTTAGGACACAGTACCTACTGGAAAAAGCAGATTCCAGTAGGAATTACTGCAAGGTAGAACTGTTTACAATCTAACTCTTGCATCTCCTGAGTCTTGTTTTCACTAAAGAGTTGATGGCAATATTACTAATACCTTTCCTCAAAGACGCAGATGGAAAATAGTTCACACAGGAAAGGAAACCTTTACTAAGTTTTGGCATAGTTATTAATTTGAATAAAAGATGAGGAACAGATATGATATAAAAGCACTTTGTACAGTTTTTACCAATTATCATGGGGATCAGTTGTAATTGTAACTGTGACACACACACACCAAATTTTTATTTGAATTAAGATAAAGCATCTTAATAAATGAAGGCAAAGATGCTGGTGTACTACGTATTTGCCTGGTAAATCTCCTGCTTATTAAATTCCATATGTTGGTCCTTGAAGTCACTGAAAAATCCTTTGTTCATAGGATCGCATCACATAAAAATGCTGCTGTAGTGGAGGACATATTTGTGTATGCCTTCCCAAAATGTGTTGGGATTTTGGATCTTATTGTAGGTCACACTTATTTTCTAAATTCATTTTAAACTTCTGAATGACAGTGTTTTGAATAGTTAATTTAATAAATAAATAAATAAATAAAAAGTTATAACCTTGTACCCTGACTGAAGGCTTTTTCACTTCTCATGAAATTTTGCCTTTTGGCATACTACTTTACAATCATGTGACTCAGGTTTCAGATGGAATTACTTGTATACATTCATTTAATTTTTCTGTTTATTTTCCATCTATCTTGAAAATTTGAATTTTAAAGTTATCTTCTTGAAGTCCTTGACATACAATCTTTAATAACATAAGTATGGAGGTTACAAGGACATTCCAGTTCTGTAGTGGTTTATAATATATTTTTACAGAAGGGTTAATAAGATCATTAAAGTGCAAATAAATATATGCTTGGAACCCATCAATGGACCAGCTACAGAAAAGAAGCTTGAAGAACACTGAAGAACATGGGTTACTCTTTTAATTCTCTCTACGTTCCACCTAAATGTATCTTCTCATCTTGATTAGGGCAAATGAACAAAACACTGCACTTCCTAAGCACATCACACACTCTGTTAAGCCATAAGTGTGATGATAAGGTAAAAAGGTGTTACTAGTAACGTATATTAGTAAGTCAGTTTTAAGTCTCAAGATACTAGCCTGTTCCAAGCAACCAGTAAAATTTCCCAGATACTGTCCTCTCTCCTCCCTTTCACAAAGAAGTGTTTGTCCTGTCCTCTCCTCTGCCCATACAAAGAAGGGAGTGATGACTCCACTCAGTTTTAGAAACCTGCAGTAGCTCTGAATTAGGTTAATTGAGTTAGCCCATGCTGACAGATGTGTTCCATATGGGCAGCCAGCTAAAACTCAGTCGGGTTTGTGAAAAATGTAGACAAATAAACTGCCAACTAATTGATTGAAATATTCATCAAGGGATATGATTTAGAAGAAATAGGCTTAAGGAAGGTTCTGATTGAATTTGCTTTGGCCTTTTCATTCAGAATTCCCTGGAGGTGGCATTCCTGGTGATGAATGACATCTGTGTTAAAAGCAAAATAAGAAGGCTGTATTTCTGGTTAGATGTTCTCAGTTCTCTGCATGGGGATTAGGTGAACGTGGTTACAGAAGGAATTCTGGGCAGCCTAGACAATCTGCGAAGTGTTTATCTCTATAGTCAAATATATTTGTAATTTGTTTTGTTCTTGTCTAATATTTTTACAAGAACATACTCCTATAATAGTAATATTATAATGGGCAGAAGAGCGTCATGATAGGTGGCTGGTTGTGTTCTCATTGAATTGTTTAGAAAAGCCAAGAAGTATATACTGTATTAGCAGTCTGACAGGGCACTAATGGAAGGGACAGGAAAAAAACAAAAAGTTATTAATTAACTAAATAAAATGAAATATAAATAAACAAGAAGAATTCTCACAGATGCTTTTCCTGTTTTTTGAATATTTAACAGACTAAAAAGACCTCTAGTTTTGTAGGATATTTGACTGAGGAGAGTGGATCCCTGCCTCTGTGCAGGGCTCAGCCACTCAGGACTAGTAAAATAAAGGCCTGATTCATTTGTTCAGCACATTGCCCCTTGACCAAAAGTAAAATTATTAAAAGAAGAATTTATCAAAAATTCCTGCAAAGGTTCCCCTCAAAATTACCTCCCTTCCAATCATGGCCTTCAACTGTGAGACTTCACAGTCTCCGAAATTTTGCTTAGAGCAGAGGTCGTGCAGTGCTGCCTCTTGTTATTGCTAGTGTATGATCAGATCAGCCATGGCTTTTTCCAGTTACGTTTCAAAAATATCAAAGGATGGAGATTCTTCAACTTTGGAATTGGTTACTAACCAAACAAAAATTTGATTATTCTCAACTTTTTGGGTAACCGGTTCCAGGGTTGCTTCACACTCCATGTGAAAACACCTGTCCTAATATTGAATTTCAGGAGTACCATCTTTCTGGACTATACAGCTTCTAGTAAACAATTGACTGAACAAAAAGTCCACCAGGAGAACTTACAACAAAACTAGACGATTATAGAGATCTGATCCTACTCTTCACACTCACCAAATATAAAATTGTACTTACATGGCACTTCATGGCACTACTTTGAAGCAAATTCTGATTCTTTTATTCAACAAGGTGATTATTTTCAAGTAATATATGTGATAAACTCAGGTTTGCTGGGATGCAAATTTAAATTTACTGGGAAGTAAATTGCTTGGATATGTGAATAGGTCTGAGAGGCATTCTGTGGATAACATAAATAGTATCAGCTTTCTGTCTTTTTTTCTTTCTATATGCTTTTGGTAATGGGCTCTCTAATAAAGAGAAGCTGCTTCTTAAAAATTTGCTTTATCCTTTCTATGAGGAATTTAACACACCAAGAACCAGCCAAGTTATGGTATGCAGTATTTCTGTAACACTGAAGAAAGTGTTAAAAACCTAAGCTCAAAAAAAAAAAACGTAAAAAGATTTTGCAACAAATATTTTAACAAGTTCTTTTAATTAACCTCCTTTTAGGAGATTAAAGTAAAAGTTTTCTATTTGAGTCATCTTTTTTTTTTAAATAACAAAAGGAAAAGCTGTCTGTGGGCTCCACTTTTACTTCAGCTAAAACCAATAATTGCCACTATTGGACTTGAATGAAATTGATGTGCCCTTTAAACTGCTCAGATAAAATGTGTCTACAGCCACCAGCACTCAGGCTTGTAGTGTTGCTAGCCATGCACAAACATCCAATATCTGTCTCTTGCTCATTGTGAACTATAGTAAGGTTTATTCAAAGAGATATCTATGAATGAATAATATGCAGCTTTCAGCTTAGGAGCGCTAGAATCTTAAGTGTTTCCCTTCGATTCGTGGACTCCATGAGTCATACAAGAAAGCTACTAAGCCAACACTTC
The DNA here is from genome assembly GCF_034315485.1 of Pezoporus occidentalis. Lineage (NCBI taxonomy): Eukaryota > Metazoa > Chordata > Aves > Psittaciformes > Psittacidae > Pezoporus > Pezoporus occidentalis. Next base: position 3,150,616 of record NW_026912961.1, on the reverse strand, counting down.
ATCACTGAAAATTTACTGGAGTTCTACTCTTGACCTTAATTTGTGCAAAATCAAGGGTATATCTAAAATCATAGAGGTCTTCTTCTAGCTCTGTCTCTGCCAGTAATGATGCTCTACTTCTGTTTGCTCATTATTCTTCTGTAACTGCCAATGGAAAATATCACGAGTGAGCCCTAATATGCTTTAGAAGATTGATCAGTTAGCTCAAGCTTCCTTCATTGGTGGGTTAAATCATTTGATATAATTTTAACTAGTAGGATTTCAAAAGAACTCGCATACATTTTTCCACCGACAGAAGGTATAGGAATTGAAAGCACAAAGGATTGACACAAATCAGATTAACTATTTAAGAGGTGGATATTTGCCTTTGGCAGAAGAAGCCAAAGATTTCAGAGAGAAGTCATTGAGTAAACAGGGAGAAGCTCTAACCTGAACTGAGACTGAATCAATCCATTATTTGCCTCCAAAAGAGCCCAGAATTCCTTCCTGTCTTTCTTTCCCCCCTCCCTTCCTGAGACATTAGAAGCTAAACCTATACAATTCTTTCCCACATAACACTCTATCTGTGCCTACAGTGATTACAAGTTGTGAATTCCAAAACAGCCTGGAAGATATACAGCTAAAATGACCAGGTATATGTCTAAAAAAAAAAAAACAAAAACATAAGGTCCCATGTCAGCATCACACTGCCAATTTATACTGTGGAAGTTTGGAAACTTTAAAAATCAGCTCACAAACTGAACAGCTGTGAAACACTACACTAGACTACATATTTTTAAAAGGTATTTTAAGCACATAACGTCTATCAAGTCTACGCCTAACATACATTTACTGATGATCCCAAACACTTTTAAAAACCACCATTTGTGTTTCTAACCTGTTTGAAAATTGTAAACTAATTTTCATGGTTCCCAGACTCCTGGAATACCTGTGCATATGTATACGTATGTGCATGAGTGTGTGTGCACTCACATCCATGAAACAGAGGAAAAAGGAGACACACACACATTTTTCCAGGGCAGCAAAACAAGTGTAACAACATGTCAAAGTCTGTAACAGCATGCAAGGGAGTAAAAACAGGGATGCAATTAATTTTCCTTTCTTAATAGACAACTCAAAACTTAAAAACTTAAGGATTATCCTATAATCAAAAATACACCTCATCTGAGAGTTTAAGGATCATCAGTGAGATTGCCACACACTTGTGTCCAAATTCTTCTGCTATTTCCTCTGAACTGTCATTTTACAACCTTATACAATTTTTTCCTGTCAAACAAGCCCATGAGATCTAAATTAGCCTCAAATTAATGTCTCTTTTAACCAGCAACTATACTGTCAAGCTGATTGGTTGATGCAGTTAATGATTCTTTAGCAAATAGTTCTTCCATAATCCTTGCTACTGTATGTTTCCTTGGGGTTCTTTTTGGTGTTTTGGGTTTGTTTTTTTTCAAAATCCGACAGACCTTAAAGAAACAGAATAAAAGGCACACATGCTTGCACATACATATATCCATCATACTCTAATTTGCCAGAAGAAGTGGATTGGCCCAAGTTCAAGAGCCATTCTTGAAGCAGAACCTCTTTTAATCACATTTCGTACAGCTGAAGAGGCAATCCAAGCCTGTAAGTGAATGCTATCAGAGGTTTTTAAGCCAGGTAAAACCCCTTCTGTAAAACAACTGAAAAACCCACTGAAATACAAAGGAAAATGCACACCTCTGAAGCACAAACCAGTCTCATCAGAAGTCAGAATTTTTACTTTCATTCAGGCCCATAGGTACTACTAAAATGATACGTACTTCTGACATTGTCAAGGAGGCTTTGAGATCTAGGAATCAGTACCACTGCAGACTAAGTACCTTCAACCATCTGACCTGGTGAAGGATCCGGAACTGCTTCATTCATGTTTCTGGAGGCTGAGAATGCGTAAGTAAGGAGACAAAACAGTGAGGTTCAGATTTTCCCAGCTAACAGATTTTCTTAGCTACCTTCCAGACAATGTTTTATAAATGATAGCTTCTTTATCTTTTCAATAGTCAGTAACTAGATATTAAAATGCATGGACTACGAGGTGTCTTGTCGGTATACAGAGACAATATATACATTTATATTACATTACACACCTTTCCTCACTCACCCTCCAGATAATTCCTGCCAAGAAGCAATCATGAAAGTATATATATGAGATAAGTTGTACATCCATCCATCCATCCATCCATCCATCCATCCATCCATCCATCCATCCATCCATCCCTCCATGTACTTTTGGGAAGTACATGATTTTTTGTAAGATTCCACAGTATATCCCTGGAAGCCTCGGAAACAGTCTCTCTCTTCACTCTGAAAACAAAACACCTCTTCAAACTAGGATTAGACCTCACACCTTTGTAACTTTTCTTCATCCTATAGTTCTATCTTTACACATAAAAGTCAACAAGAATAATTATTCCTTACTATGGGCCAACTATACCTAGAGAAAAATATCCTCGTTACATTCACAATATAACAATAACCATGAGGGGATCTTCAAGCTAGATGGAGATTGTATTGACGTAGGTGAAAGATGAGTGATATTAAGAAGAAAAAGGTGAAGTTCAGATCATGTCTTGTTCGTGCAAAATGAATGTAGAATAGTCCTTTAAGAAAACTGATATAAATGTGAAGGTTTAGGAAATACAGATAAATGGCAATGATTCTAACTACACGCTTTCTAGTTTCTCACACTTTCTTTGTGTTACTTCCTCCAAAATGTCTCTCTAAGTCTCTATGCTATGCTGCAGAGGTCATAGGGCAATCACAAATAAAGAGGTAGAAGTTTAAATCAGTTGCAGAAGGTGAAGAGAAGCCAGTATAGAGATTTGAAGAGGAGCCATCCTATAAATGTGTGGCAACACTTGTCTGTTTTAAAAGTCATCCTCCTGCTGTTCACATTTGTATTTAATTTGCAAACAGTAGGCGGAAATTTGGAACTCATAGCCTTTCAGTTCCTCCTGATTCACTGCATGTTTTAACTGAGAAAACACTTATCTAGATTGACAGTGTCTTCTTCAGTGGAAGGTCAAAAAAAGGATGCTGAAGGAGATGCCAGTGAGAAACATGGGTGCTTTAGCCTATAGACAGACTCCAAACTTTAAGCTCCAAGTAGTGTTCCAGAAGCTATTTTTAAGGTGACTAGACTGACTGTAGCTCTTAAAAATCTTGATCGCATGGCATTTAGCATGTACTCAAGTACAGTTTTGCACACTTTCATAATGCTACAGAACCTCAGTTATTATGTTTTGGATAATTTTCTTCACATTAATTTTATTTCAACTGCTTTTCTATTTGTTTCTCTCCTTTTTTTTTTTTTTTCTTTTTTTCCTAACAGCATAGTCAAAAAAGTTAGCTCCCATCCTCAGTTTTTGCTTACAGTTATGTAAACTTCCTTTTCCCCTCAACACAATACTTCAGAACTATGGGTTTGTTCTTTTCATGCAATACTATCCACTCCCAGCAAGTCTGCAGAGCTGAAGAAAAGAAAGACAGCACCTGCATGGCAAGTGCCTGTCCTACTAGTTAGCTATTGCAAGCCTGTCCCACAGTTTTCTCTCTCAGTTCTGCTGATGCCATTAATCATCTGGCTGATAAGCCTAAACACAAAATCCAACTCAGGAATTCCCTGTAACTTGGTTGCTGAATCGGAGGGCAAAGTAAGGGAAGTGTATTTCATTTCCCAGTTCCTTACAGAAGTTATTCCCTAATGATTCACTACTATGATTTACAGACAAGAATGCACAGACTGGAAGCCAGGCTTCAGTTGGAGCTCGGCTCAGATGCCTCTGTACAAACGCCTGTAGCATGGGGAGCAAACAAGAGGAATTAGAGATGTGTGCACGTCTACAGTGGTATGATACAATAGGCATCGCAGAAACATGGTGGGATGGCTCCTATGACTGGAGTGTTGGAATGGAAGGTTACAGGTTTTTTAGAAAAGACAGGCCCACCAGGCGGGGAGGGGGAGTTGCCCTTTGTGTTAGGGATAGGCTGGAGAGTATGGAACTCTGTCTGGGGACATGTGAGCAGTCCACAGAGAGTTTGTGGGTCAGGGTTAAAGAGAATATAGCTATGGGAGACATTACCGTAGGGATCTGTTACAGACCGCCTGATCAAGGAGAACCTGCGGATGAAGCACTCTATAGACAGATAGGAAAAGCCTCATGCTCACAGGCCCTTGTTCTCATGGGGGACTTCAACCACCCTGATATCTGTTAGAGCTATGATACGTCCTGGCACAAGCAAACCAGGAGGTTCCTTGATTGTGTGGAAGACAACTTCCTTCTACAAGTAATACAGGAGCAGGCAAGGGGAGGTGCCATGCTTGACCTCGTGCTCACCAACAGGGAAGGGCTGGTTGGAAATGTGATGGTCCAGAGCAGCTTTGGATGCAGTGATCACAAAATGGTTGAATTCGAGATCCTCAGGACAGTGAGAAGAGCATGCAGCAAGCTCACTCCCCTGGACTCCAAGAGAGCAGACTTTGGTCTCTTCAGGAGCCTGCTTAGTAAGGTTCCATGGGATATAGCCCTAGAGGGGCTGATGCCAACCTCATGAAGTTTAACCATGCCAAGTGCAAGGTCCTACACCTGGATCAGAGCAATCTCAGGCACAGCTACAGGCTGGGCAAAGAAGAGATTCAGAGCAGCTCTGTGGAGAAGGACTTGAGGGTGCTGGTCAATGAGAAAATGAACATGAGCTGGCAGTGTGAGCTTGCAGCCCGGAAAGCCCACTGGAAACCCAAGCTGCATCAAAATGAGCGTGACCAGCAAGTCAAAGGGGATGATCCTGCCCCTCTACTCTGCTCTTGTGAGACCTCCCTTGCAGTTTTGTGTGCAGTTCTGGTGTCCTCAACATAAGAAGGACATGGAAATGTTGGAACAAGTACAGAGGAGGGCCACAAAGATGATCAGGGGACTGAAGCACCCCCCATATGAAGACAGGCTGAGAAAGTTGGGGCTGTACATCCTGGAGAAGAGAAGGCTGCTTTGAGACCTCATAGGAACCTTCCAGTATCTGAAAGGATGCTGGGGATAAACTATTCATTAGGGACTGTAATGATAGGACAAGGAGTAATGGGTTAAAACTTAAACAGGGGAAGTTTAGATTGGATATAAGGAAGTTCTTTCCTGTTATGGTGGTGAGGCACTGGAATGGGTTGCCCAGGGAGGTTGTGAATGCTCCATCCCTGGCAGTGTTCAAGGCCAGGTTGGACAAAGCCTTGGGTGATATGGTTTAGTGGTGAGGTGTCCCTGCCCATGGAACGAAATGATCTTAAGGTCCTTTCCAACCCTAAGTATTCTATGATTCTATGATTCTACATTCTAAAGTAGAAACTACATTGCCCCTTAATTGGCTTCCAGTCACCAGATTCTGAGAAGTCCATACAGGGTTATGTTTCTAATAAAAGAAATTGAACAGAAAAAAAGAATCTAAAAATAATGGTCTTCTTGACTTTCTTTTTTTTTGCATTTATTAAAAAAACCAAACCAAACCAAAACCAATGAACAAACCAAAGTCTCAAATGTTATTTTCCTTTCATGTTAGACAAAGTGTAGCAAGGGTGACAAGTCTAATCAAGTAGAGTGATTTCTAAACAGGGACGTATATTTCTAGGATGTTTGTGTGGTGGACTCACAGCCGTACCAGAAAACCAGTGCAATGGGACTTTGGAGTATACCTACTAACTCTTCAAAAATTTTTTTTTTCTTTTTGGAGTGAGACTAAGCATTATTAATTTAGCACCAGAGACTGCTTTACAACTATGGCAGTTTTGCTCTTAGACCTGCAGCAGTAAGTCTGCTGTTATGCCTTCTTCTCCACTACGAAAATGGTTGAAAAGACTTAGTCGTTAAAACACCAATTAGATGAATTTTTAATAATGCATTCGAGTACTGTTACCAGTCTCTGCTATAAGAGATACATACAATATATGAGTCCCAAATCTTTTCCGATAGAAAGTTGCAGAGAGCTGAAAGTTGCTGTCCAGACTCTAGTTTAGGATATTCTTGAGTCACAACACAGGCAAAGTCAGGATCTCCCAGGTCATCATGAAGCCAGACCAAATCAATTTTGAATACAGTAGTATCACCGCACACTTCAGGATACCAGCCAATTCATTTTCACCAGATTTGGGTATCTGCAGTGAAGGGCAGACCCCAGGAAGAACAAAAGACCTATGGTCTTGCATGTACAGCATTGTATGAAACTGGAAAAATAAGTCAAAGAGGCACAAACTCGACCTGTAAGTCAGGACATGATTTGGCAATAAGCAGTCACATTCAAGGGAGAAGAAACTTATGTGCTTTAGTAGAGCTTCATTGGCTAAAGAATAGAGGCTGTTCCACTTTCCTTCCTGAACACTGAAATGTAGCATTACCTGAACATGAGCTCTAACCCTTCATATATGATTCTTCCAGCTTCTACCAAATGCAGACGTGTATTTTCTTCAACATCTCCCTTTCCTCTTTTTACACCTGGCAATGAGATAAATGAACATGGTCCAAACCTCACTTCTAATAGTTCCCTCTATAAACACTTGGATTAAGCAACTGTGATCATGTTTTGGCTTTTTTAGCATACTTATAAGCAGAATCTGAAATTTAGTAATATGCAGTGCTCTGAGGAGAAAGAAAGAATCACTGTGGAATGAGTTCTCTTTCCTGTTGTACTCCCTGTTTGACACTAGTAAGAACTTAAGCAGAGATGAATTCTTAATTAAGTATAATGAATTAGTACATATACCTGGAACTAGCATTTGGATATAGAGGAGAAAAAGCATATTCCAGTATCAAACTTTGCTTAAGAACTTTTTCCAATGGAAAATATGCTTTTGTTACGTAATAATTAGGCAATAAGTTTACAGGAGAATAGCAAAACTTGTTTTTAAGCAGCAGAGATGACAAGAGACATGTTTTATACAGAAAGAAAAGGTTTTTAAATTGGAGGTACTTTTTAAACCACAGCCTATTGTAATGTAATGTCAGAGGTAGCACATAGTTCATTTGCCTTGAAATAACTGTATAATACAAATCGTTATATCTTACATTGCTCTTTACATTCATAGATCTCAAAGTAACGTACAAAAGACAAATTCAAACTTCATAGATGAGTACTGCTGATAGTTCAGTAATTTGCTCAGTGTCTGTAAATTGTTGGCAAATTGAGGAAGAGGATTCTTGCTCTTAATTCCAAACTAGTATTCTATATACTAGAATATTCTGCTTGTCCCTGGACTTTGTGCAAAAAAGAACTCCTTAGATGCCTGTATCTTACTCTTATTGTTATTAATGCATTCTCAGCATTGTCATACTTAAGCAGATTTATGTTATTTAGAAATACAGCAATCCTCTAGAAGGTAAGTTTGAGACAATAATCCCATTTCTAGCCTTGGGCATGGATTAGGTACTACCAAAGCACCCAATGTGGAAAATCAAAGCCAATTTTTTTTTTTTTTTTGCAGTTCTTGAAGTTACTTCTTTGCCAGCAAAAAACTGCTTCCTTTCATACATCTTTCTGTTGATGAGATTCTTATTTTATCAATACTGAGCAACACTAGGTAAAGTACCTGGAACAGGGCTGGATCAGGATTAATAGCATACTGGAAATCATTATGGCTTTATAACTGTGTATAAATTTAAAAACAGTGTGATCATGGACGTATATCCCACACAAATTAATCTTGAAAATTTGAGAGCTCTCAATATTAAACTATTTACTTAATGAAACTATGTAAAGTGTATTACAATGTTAACAGTGCAGGCCATATGTCAGGATGTTAAAATAGCTCAGAAATACAGACACCACATTCATAAACTCACAATTTTTTTTTATTTTTATGATCTTACCTATAGGATTTTAGACATATTAGAGTGAATAACAAATCTGAGTCGTCTTCAAGAAAGATGTAAGTGCCCAAATAAGCAAAAACAGAGAAGAAAATCAAAATGTGGGTATTAAGGTAAAAATATCAATATTTATAAAATCACTACTGTGCTGATTTACCCAAGCTACATCCTAGACATTTTGAAAATATTTTGAATCATGACATCCATCAATATTAACTGTAAGTTCAACACTGGAGTGCACCTGGCATAGGAAATAGCACATACAAAGTAACAGGGAATTGAAAACATACAAAAACAGGGAGCAGCTGGTTGGAAATGTGCTGCTCAAGGGCAGCCTTGGTTGCAGTGATCATGAGATGGTTGAGTTCAAGATCCTCAGGGCAGTAAGAAGAGTGTGCAGCAAGCTCACTGCCCTGGACTTCAAGAGAGCAGACTTTGGCCTCTTCAGGAACCTGCTTAGTAAGGTTCCATGGGATACAGCCCTAGAGGGCAGGGGGACCCAAGACTGTTGGTTGATATTCAAGGATCACCTGTTATAAGCTCAGGAGTGTTGCATCCCAACTAGAAGGAAGTGCAGCAGGAGGGCCAGGAGACCTCCTTGGATGGATAAGGAGCTCCTGAGGAAAATTCAAACGAAAAAAAGGCTGATAAAAACTGGAAGGAAGGACAAGCTGCCTGGGAAGAGTACAGGGATGTTGTCCGGGAAGCTAGGGACCAGGTTAGGAAAGCTAAGGCCCAATTAGAATTAAACTTGGCTAGGGAAATTAAGAATAACAGGAAGGGATTCTATAGGTACGTAGCGAATAAAAAACAGATTAGGGACAACGTAGGACCCCTCAGGAAGCTCTCGGGAGAACTAGCTACACAGGATTTGGAGATGGCTGAAGTTCTTAATGACTGCTTTGCCTCGGTCTTCACTGGCAGAGGCTCTGACCAAACCACCCAAGTCTTGGAACGCAGATACAGGGACAGTGAGAATGAAGATCTTGGGCCTAATGTAGGAGACGATCTGTTTTGAGACCATCTTAAAAACCTGAACGTACACAAGTCCATGGGACCTGATGAAATCCATCCATGGGTCCTGAAGGAGCTGGCAAATGAAGTTGCTAAGCCACTGGCCATCATATTTGAAAAATCGTGGCAGTCAGGTGAAGTTCCCGACAACTGGAAAAAGGGAAATATAACCCTCATTTTCAAGAAGGGGAAAATGGATGACCCGGGGAATTACAGACCAGTCAGTCTCACCTCTGTGCCTGGCAAAATCTTGGAGCAGATTCTCCAGGAAGGCATGCTAAGGCACATGAAAAACAACAAGGTGGTTGGTGACAACCAGCATGGCTTAAATAAGGGGAAATACTGCCTGACCAATTTGGTGGCCTTCTATGATGGAGCTACAGAACAGGGGTAGAGCAGTTGATGACATCTACCTGGACTTGTGCAAAGCGTTAGACACTGTCCCACATGACATCCTTGTCTCTAAGTTGGAGAGACATCAATTTGATAGGTGGACCACTTGGTGGATAAAGAACTGGCTGGATGGCTGCACGCAAAGAGTTGTGGTCAATGGCTCAATGTCCAGCTGGAGACCAGTAACGAGTGGTGTCCCTCAGGGATCGGTGTTGGGACCGGTTTTGTTCAACATCTTTGTTGCTGACATGGACAGTGGGATTGCGTTTGCCCTCAGCAAGTTTGCCGATGACATCAAGCTGTGTGGTTCGGTTGATACCCTGGAGGGAAGGAATGCCATCCAGAGGGACCTTGACACGCTTGTGAGGTGGGCTGATGCCAACCTCATGAAGTTTAACCATGACAAGTGCAAGGTCCTACGCCTGGGTCGGAGCTATCCCAGGCACAGCTACAGGTTGGGCAAAGAAAGTATTCAGAGCAACCCTGCCAAGAAGGACTTGGGAGTGCTGGTTGATGAGAAACTGAACATGAGCCAGCAGTGTGCGCTTGCAGCCCAGAAAGCCAACCGTAACCTGGGCTGCATCAAAAGAAGCATGACCAGCAGGTCGAAGGAGGTGATCCTGCCCCTCTACTCTGCTCTTGTGAGACCTCCCTTGGAATATTGTGTGCAGTTCTGGTGTCCTCAACATAAGAAGGACATGGAAGGGTTGGAACAAGTCCAGAGAAGAGCCATGAAGATGATCAGGGGACTGGAGCACCTCCCGTATGAAGACAGGCTGAGAAAGTTGAGGCTGTTCATCCTGGAGAAGAGAAGGCTGCATTGAGACCCCATAGTAGCCTTCCTGTATCTGAAGGGGGCTATAGGGATGCTGGAGAGGGACTCTTCATTATGGAGTGTAGTGATAGGACAATGGGTAATTGGTTAAAACTTAAATAAGGAAAATTTAGATTGGATATAAGGAGGAAGTTCTTCACCATGAGAGTGGTGAGGCATTGGAATGGGTTGCCCAAGGAAGTTGTGAATGCTCCATCCCTGGCAGTGTTCAAGGCCAGGTTGGAGAAGCCTTGGGTGATATGATTTAGTGTGTGGTGTCCCTGCCCATGACAGTGGGGTTGGAACTAGATGATCTTAAGGTCCTTTCCAACCCTAACTATTCTATGATTCTATATGCTGCCAACAGGTTGATATAAAACACCTTCCCACACGGTAAGAAACCATATATTTTGAGAGCACATGCCGTATCTGATCCTGTTGGTACTGAGAGGGTAAATGCTCCATCCCTTGCAGTGTTCAAGGCCAGGCTGGAGAGAGCCTTTGGCAACGTGTAGTATGAGGCGGCCCTGCCCATGGCAAGGGGTTGAAACTAGATGATCTTAAGGTCCTTTCCAACCCTTACTTTTTTATGGTTCTTTTATAGTAAATGTACTCTGGCAACATGTGTGGGGGAGAAAGTTACATGCAAGACATCCACAGAATTCTGTTCACAAGCTTTGAGAATATCTCTTAAGGAGGATGATTCAGATGTACACAGCAAACAAACTCTATTTCAGTTATGCACATTTTTCCCATTATAATATGGATCAGGATTAAACTTTTGTCTGTAAATACGGGCCAGATGTTTTTAGGGTTAATAAGTTTTGCAAATCATAGACATTAAACACAAAACACATTTTTTAAAAAATCTGAAGAAGACCTTCAAGAAGAAAAAAAAAAAAACAAACAAAAAAACAAAACAAAAACCACAAACAATCCTGTGGCCACTGGAACAAGAAACTGGTTGAGAATGTTTATACTGCTTTTGTAAAGTATTCCAAGGTTTACAAAGTATGAAGGAAATTATCTTGCCTATTATATAATGCCATCACAATGTGGACTGAAATCTGGAAAACTTAAATTTTCTAAGGCTCTCTGGTATCAGTCAACACACACGGCATTTTTTAATATTTATGCCAAAAGTATGTCTACTTATGTTTTATTAGTTTAACACAAAAAGGGGTAGTGGTTATGTGACATCTCTGCAGCATTACCTGCATTGGCCTCCATAGATGACTGTTAATATAGCTTTCATCATCTTTTTCAGAGGGCATTGATCTTTTGTTAATAAAGTGAAAAAAGGAATTTTGGATTGTTAATTTTCACCAGGAATATTAAAGACCTTTTTTTAAACTAATTACACAATCTACGATCTCAAATTTGACTTCCAGAATTACCTATGAATTTTTTGTGTATTAAGTAGAGATTAATTTCATCAGCTGATCAAGAGGTTTTAAATTAATTTTCCATAATAAGCAGGTTTAATACTGAGTGCTGTAAAAACACATAGGAAAAAAGTTTGGCTTCTATTTGCTTACATACATATCTGGCAAAGATATTTGGGTTGAATCAAGAATTACATTAGAAGGGAGCTGCAATACTTTTGAGTCCTGGCCTATGAACTTTCCAATAAAACTGTGATCCAAGAGGTCACCAAAAATACCTCATTATAATATCGTTAATTATTCCCTTATTTCTTCATTGGAGATCCAGATACCTCCAGTCATCTATCTGATTTTCAATTTCACCCATGCTGAATCCCTGTTTAGCATTTAAAGCAGTAAGGCTCAGGAGGTTTAGCACTCATAGCAGATAGGTTCATATGGATATGGGCAACATGCCGTCTCCCCACTTCCCTCTCTGAATCCAAGAAGAAGTTAAGTAAGAAAAGTCAAAGGGAGTCCTTGTCACCCTAAATAGCGTTTGTGAAATGGACTCTGATGGAATTATGAAACTGTAGTCAATCTCTCCTACCAATCACTGCTATATCTGCAGTTTCTCATGGTAACAGATACAGACATCTGAAAGGCCTAAGACTACTGAGTCACACTTCCTAACAGGAGATTATAAACCAATACAGAAATGTAATCTAAATATTGTCTTCACTGCAAATGCTTATCTCATGCAGCTTACAATCAATACAGCAAGTCAGCATGAATTCTAAACACTGTGTGAACAACAATATTAACTCCAAACACCCTTCTGACAGCATTTAACTATGCAGTCCAGGGTCAGTGAACTCCGGGGATTCCAAGCTAATTCCAGTATTTTTTTTTAGCACTTCCTTTATTCTATTAATTTCAACTTTCCCTGTGTAATTTGCTCCTTCTTTGCTCCTTCTTTTCCCCTTCTGAGAAATGTTATTTAAGAAGCTGGGAGGAGACACTGATTTATCGATTATAAGAACAAAGTCATAATGCTAACATGAAGAGACAGACAGGCACTGCCTCTTTTGATAGTGGACATGTTGTTTTCCTCTTTGATAATGGACTGAATTTAGCACATGGGTCCAACTTGTTATTGTGACCTGGAAACTTTCGGGAACTCTGAGAACAATATGAGTTGATTTGCCAAAAACTGAAAACATTAAGGATCTTTGAAGTTATAATTCTGGATAAAGGACCAAGGCTGATAACTATGTAGTATCCAGTCCTTTTTAATTTTTTATATTTTATCGCCTAAGGTCACTCTTATACTAAAGATAGTCTGCAAGGACGGTATAATTAAATTTGTGAAGAAATAGAAGGAGAGGGCATAGAAAACAGATGTAAGATCAAAGTCTTTGCTGTATCCACATGTTTTTGAAGTGGTTATCTTCAGATCAAGTTTGACAAGTAAGCATGCGTGATTATTTTTTCTACAGCATATAAATCTCTAAAAATGAAAAATTTCTATGCATTTATTGGTGTTCTTAGAGTTGACACAGCAGTATTTTAGGATGGCTGATAGATGGCAGAATGAAGTAAAAGAGAAAGCAAGTTAAAAATTAGCAATGATTGCATCTCCACAGGGGGTCTTTCTGTGTTCTAAAGCCTTGTCTCCAGCCTCTGGCAGCACAAACTCCATGTCTTCAAACACCATGCTTCTGTCATGAAAATTATGAATTAAAACATGTGTTAATATTCTTATGCAAAGGAATGTTTTTATGTTCACGTTTAGGGTTTGTGACCCAGAAGATTAGGATATGTGTGGATGAAGGCCATTTTGAGTCCACTCTTTTTAATTGCAGACATTTGAAAACTCATCTTCAACACATGCTCAAATTTCTGATGTATAACATTATTTATCAATTTTGCTGTGTGTTATTCTAGGGAACTTGGCTTTTCTCATCTGTTTCTGATTTTATTGCACTCCCTGAGATGAAAGCTGAACAGCAAATTCCCTGAGTTCCTTTGAATGTCAGCTTGAAAGATTTTTCACTCTAATTATTTTCTTATTTACCTATATAATTTAACTTTAAAAACCAAACCCAGCATGTTCTGTACTACTAGTTATTGCTAATAGTCTGTAAAGCTCTGATGTTGGCAAAAGGTATTGTAAATAAACCCCAATATTATTATGCATTTCAGTAATCTCCTATGTTTAATGTGCTTCACAAACATCCATCCTAATTAATTAATGATAATACTGAGGGAATGAGAAAATGTCTGTATTTTGTATTCAGGTCAGAAGGAAACAAATATTTGTCACACCATCAGTAACCACATTTCCAGTAGTAATACCTTCTATTATATATCTTGCCAAGGAGAAACCCATGTTCTTTCTGCATTATTTCTGTAAATTGCACAAAAAAAATCTTAAGATAAAACTTTAATACCACTGTGGTCATGCCACATTAATGGATCCCTGTGTTTTGCAACCTGCAATTGAGGTGCTAAAGTCATCTGAGAACTATCAAGGACCACTCTGCTGAATGTGCTTTGATAGGCATTAAAACTGTTGCATATTAGACATAGTTCATTATTTGTTCTATATCATGTTACCAGATTTTGCAGATGATTTAGTCCCCTATTCCAGATGGTTTTATTTGTACTCTCCTTTTATAGTTTTTCCTTCCACCCCCAGGAAAGCTTTCCATTACCAGTGGAAATGAAAGACTGTAAATACTCCAGGGAAGAAAGCATAATACTTTGGTTAATGCATGAGAGTAGGAGGCAAGAGAGCTGGATTCTATTCCCAGCACTGGTATAAATCTTAACACTTCATCTTCAGTTCTCTCTACCTTAATTTCCTTGCCAGTAAAAGAGGACAATAATCTTTTCATCCTAAACTCTTCTATGTTTCAGTGATAAATTCATCAATGTTTTTAAGGCTGATTCTCTTCTAGGAATGAATTTCTAGCATAGACGTGGCAGTAGAAAAGCATGGTGATGGAGAGCAGTTTATATTTGCCAAAGGAAAAAAAAAAAAAGATAAAAAATATCCATTGTGGTGCAATGGCAAGACAGCAGATTTCTCTGAATGAAATACATAACATTACTACATAAACTGCAGGTGGGAATTTTTGCTCTTCAGAAGACTCATGACTACGGAAAACTTTCCAAAATTGCTAATGCCTAACCAACAGAACAAAACAAAACAGCAAAACTTGCAAGTGCTATGAGTTCCTCAGAAGACTAGCTGATTCTTCTGATTGGTTGGTTTCTGTATAATTACTAGTGAATTGCACCATCCCCTGAATTTCTAAACTGAAATTTAGAAATTTCTAATCTTCACAGGGATAGTGAGGATACTCTGGAAAAAAAATAAAAAAATAAAAAAATGGCTGAGAATTCTCTTGTACTGTCTTATGCTTACTTTTCTTGCCTCTAATACTCGAGGCTCCTTTTCATTTTTTTGTGTACTGTGGGTTTTTTTTTGGATTTCTGTTGCCATTTACTTTTTTAAGGAAAAAAAAATATTCTATTTAGTTACAGATCTTTCCAAACACCCCTATTCACAATCTGAAAACTAAGTGCCTTAAACAGCTATTCAGTGAGGTATTATTCAGAAAATTCCTGCCTTAGTTTAGTGTGACCACCTCCATCTCTGAAAAACAAAGCAAGAACTAGTCACTCTGGGCACAGACTAACCAGCTTTTCTGCAGATGATGTTTTAAGTTACTTTCCAATGCCTAAGGGACAAGGCATATTGAAAATAAATCTTCAGAAAACAGCTGGCTCCAGGTTTAACATTGTAATACCTCAAAGGAGTGCATGCCTATTTTGAATGCACACTTACAGTACATTCCAGGCTAGGTTCATTTCAGTCTTGCACTACATGCCCATTTTAAGTATGTCAAGCATGTCAACTCACTGGCTCACAGGCTCGCTGTGAGTAGTGATAGTGATTAAAATTGTCAAAGGCGCCCTGATCCCATCAAGTCTAGCCAAACAGATGACAGATCTACAACTAGCCCTGGAGGAGGGAAACTGAAAGCACCACATTTTGTGAATGCATATGTGTCTCCATAGTGTCCTACCCACTGAGACAGACAGAATACATTGAACAATTTGTACATCCTGATCCCTGCTTCAGCAAATCTTTCCCACTCCAAAGGAGGCAATGACCACAACAGAAAATGAATCCTGAATGTAAAATATTAGCATTATAAATTCCAGAGAAAGACATTATTAAAATTTCCAGCTGTATAAATGCAGCTATTAATCACTCCCAAATTAACCTTATGCCAGATAAATTATTATGAGTTCCTGTGTAAATTAAATAGTTATTAGTTCCACACTCTTGATATAGACAGCAGCATTTTGAAAAGAAGGATATGGTGAAAAACACTGTTTTCAATTTATAAAGCATTTGTGAAGAAAAAAAGAATTCTTTTACTTGATTACAAAAGCAAACCACTTCACAGTATAATCTCACAGTGATTGTAGCTATATATCATAACATGTCATAACTCTAAGACAAAGCTAAGCTGCCTTTCATCTTCAAACAGCAAAGAATGCAGAAGTGGTGAGGTCATGGAATCTTTTCCCATATTCCACTAGAGAGCAGTATTCTTTTGTACAAAGCAGGTAGGTTATCCTCTTCAAAGCACACTGTGGGGAATCTACCTCTCATTAAAAGAAGCTTCTGTGGTCATTGTGCTTATTCTGCATCATGCGATGTTCCCATACTAGCGCTAAACATCCACATCAATAGTTTCTTATCTGTATTACTTGATGTGAGTAGTTTCTTGTAAGTTGTTTTGGTTTTTTTTCCCTTTCTTTTCTTGTACCTTTTTTTCTGAAAAAAAAAAAATAGAAGATGCAAATTGCTAACTAATGGATTTTATTTTCAAGAAGGAATTCCTTAAGATCTACACTTAAGCAGGACTGTAATCATCTGCCTAATAATAAAGCTGCAAAATTTTTAAAATAAAGATGGTTATAATTCAGAAGAATTTGAATATCTTTAGATGTACCAGATTTAATAACAAGTAAATGTGGTGGTAAATTATTTGGGAGGAGTAGATGGGAATGAAAATTCCTGCAGCTACAAAAATCTAGAGACGAATTCTAATGTTGCACTAACAATATAGTACTAAATGTATAGCCCTACAGGCAACTTGTTAATACCTGTTTTACAGATTACTTGGAAACAGAAGACACAGAAAGAAGTCTCTCCTTTGAAAATGCAGAATATACAAATGCTTTTGTTTTATAAATGTGTGTCTAACCTTATGTCTTGATCACATGTAAACAGAAATGGGAAAACAAATAGTATTAGGCTGCCTTAGTTGCTTGATAAGCATAAAACTCCTGGGTAATTCATTTACTTTTCTCCTGAGAAGGAAATGAATATGTCTGTCAGGCAGCTGTGTTCAATAGTTCTTTTCAGGGCAAAGGTTTGTTTCTGGTGCCAATCAGAAACAACTGAAATGTTTCTCTCCCTTTAGGGATCACAGAACCATTTTTATCCAATTATGATTAGGATTTCTCCCCACCTCCAGCATGCTATTACTGTTTTTGTTTTCACACGATCTTGAGCTTGAGTCACGTGCAACAAACACCATAGGCTTGGGGTGGGGAGGGAGGGAAAAAGCTGATATTAACAGCAAAAGGCAATCCATTTCAGAGCAGGGTTAACACTAAAAGCTGCGTGGTGTGTGCATTTTGACGCAAGCAGCTCTGTGTTTTTTCACTAGGACTGCTGTGCTCCATGATTTGGCAGCAACTGTATAGGGCAATAAACTATATTTCTTTCCATAAACATCCCAAGCTCCCACAGAGAAAACAAATAGAGGCGACACAAGACTGATCAGTCTTTATAAGATGGTAACAGATAATTTAGATAGTTGAGCAGGATCAGGTGTGCTGGAGAAGCAAAGCCTGCACCTCTCCCAGTACCTAGCAGTTCGACAGATGATTAGGTCAGGCCTCTTCAGTCCCACAGTCACTTAACAGCACTTACAGAAAACTTTTTCCTGAGCTGCTAGGTCCTTCCTTCATCCCTGCAGCCTCCCCAGGTATGAAAATTTCCCATTGCCAGATGTATAGAGCTCTTGGTAAATTCCTGAGCTTCCTGTGAATTCCTTCTTTGAAAAATGGGCTCTGATACCCTCCAGGCCTGTGCAAAGAAACCTAGATTAAAAATACACATGGAGTTCACAAGCAGAAGGCTGAAACCTATGTGGGTGCTCAGAGTTAGGGTAACAGTTAAAAGCATATATTCATGTGGCACAGGTCCCTCTGAAAACATGAGAACAAGACTTGAAAAGTAACCATCAAGGAAAAAAACGTATAAAAGCTAACCATAGTAATCATTTTTGTCCAGCGTTCAGCCTCCATGATTCTATCATGGTCTTAAGAGTTCTGTATATAAATTCACCATCATGCAGCCACTTATACTGCAGCTTATAGGTAACATGAGTGTTTTATGGCCACACCTTCTTAAAGTAAAATTGGCTATATGCTATTCCTGTCTGCATAATATTGGAGTTTTGCTTTGGCTCTGATAAAAGATGAATTAAGTTTATTTCCCTCTTACTTTTTCTGTCATTACACCACTTTGCTAACCCTTGTAATCTAAGGGATTGGAGCAAGAGAAATGGGATGGAATAAATTTTTAATATTTGCCCATTAAGGTATTTAAAAACAGAAAGTACTTCTCCAAACATGAACAATATATTACCATTGGTTTATGGGCAAGCAAAAACTTCTCCTTTTCCATTAGGGATTCCAGATTCCAGCTCTATTACACAGGCTTCTGACTTGCAGTATCAGTCCTTTACAAAAGAGGAGGTTTGTATGCAGACAAATATATTTTCCATCTGTCTGTGTGGATGTCTTACGTTCATTTGCTCTTCCTCAACCCGCTTATGGAAGTTGAAGATTTCTTTTCTTCTTCATTAAATATACAAGAATCTCATTGGTTTTGGATCCTATTAATGGTGATAAATAACTTGTAACTTGATAAAGCTGCTACTAATTTTACAAAAATGTTGTATTGCTTTAGCCAAAAGTATGATGTGTGGGGCTTTGTATTCATGATGCAAGCATGAAAACTCACTGGCCTGCTCTGATCAGGACCAGCTGTTTGTTTAATATTTTTGTGATCAAATTTTAAATAGAAAAAGCCAGGCAAGTAATTTTCTCTACAGTTGGTACCCAGCCTGAAGAGGCAGGGAAGAAATAAGACTTCAACAAAACCTTAGGCTTGTCTATCAAGTTTAGTGAGACCTCTTTTGATCATATTAGTTTGCAACCCTACTCAGTATGATATTGCTCAGGTTAGAGAAAGAATGTCTGCAACACAGGATGAGCATAGATGTCTGAATAATAAAGATTGTTGCTTCACAATGGTTTTCTATAGGATTCTGCCTTGTATTTTGTTTTGCTTTGGTTTTGCCTGCTCACTTGCTTAAGAAAGTGTGTTGTTCTCCATGAGTTGTGATTCCTTAAAATTATCTTGAAAATATCTGTTTATATTTCTTTTCCTTAAAAAAAGAATTGGTGTCAGGATTGCTGGAATTATTCAGCTGGAAAATATTTGAAGATGTATGAAAACATAATAATAATTCATGTCATACATGATGCCATTTATAATATTGATCTTCCAGAAGTCCACAGGTTCTGATTCAGTGATAAATTTCATAACTTCAAGCATATAAACTCTGTCTTTTTTAGAAGACATATGTTTAAAAAGAGACATACACTTAAAAAGATACAGGTGTTTAAGTATCTTTCTACTTTTCTTTACCCTCCTGCTGTGTGACTTTTCTCAACATACTAAATGCACAAAGTAATTAAAAACTGCTCACGCACGTATAGGCAGACATGTAACAGCATCAGAATGAGACACACAGATGATATATACAAGGTACAGAATACTCCAGACACTGCTATTAGTAGATTTTGTCTTTAGTGTGATTGTAATCAATGGGAGTTAGCATTAATAGAAGCAAGACACACTTTTAAAATACGGGCATTAGAAGGGTATAAACATCAGAAGGGCAAGAATTTCTTGCCAATAAAATACCCTTTGATGTGCAACAATATGGGGATGAACGTGTCATATTCCTTCAGGCAAAGATATCCTGCTAGAATAACCATGGCCCAAATAAGATTAGGTTGGATTGAAACTCTTGGTTGTAACTTATTTGGGAGGAGAAGATGGAGAAGGAATCCCTGATGTGCAGGTGACAGAGCACACCAGAGAGGGACAGCAACAAGAGAAATCAGGGTTTGCTGGTGGGAGTTTTTATTAGTCTGTTTGTATGAACGGTACTAGATCAACTACTATAATGCCCATCTGCAGAAGGTGAGCTCCATGTGAGTTTTTTAAATTCTCCATTTGCTGCTTATCACCATAAAATGAGAATTCCAAGTGATGGAATTTATAGGAATACTATCACCTGCTCATGTACATGATCCTGCTTTGATAGAGATTTATTCAGTTCCAAAATTTTATGACACATAAATAAGCCAGTAATAAAGTAATAAAGTTGTTCCATTGCATTTGTAAGTAGAGGGTGACTGAGTCAATACAGAGCTATTTAAATAATTTCTCTCATGGGGCAACAGATAGATTTTATCCTGTGCATCTCTCATTCTCATTTGGTTTTTAAGGGAAAATCCATCTTCTTTGTTTCTTGGGTCACGTATGTTTTTATCTGTCCAACAGAAACAGAAAGCAAAAAAATTAGCAAGCAGTGCAAGAGACTAGAAGCCATCAAAAAGAGAGTTGCCACTGTGTCATCTAAAACATAACAGCTTATCAACCTAGTGATTCCTGTATTTCCAGAATTCATATTCAAATTTCTGGTTCCAGGATCTTCATCCTCTGCTTCTTAATGATGTGTAATAACCTGTTCAGCTGCAAGACCTAAAAGTCAGCACACAGACTACAACTCATTTAACGGTTGCTAATGTTACAACTCAGGCCCATGAGCTTGATTTTTAATTTACAGGATCATCATTTTTGTTAACTTTTTAAATAAAATTTCACAGAGGAAGTGACCAGGTCTCTAGTAAATGATATCCTAATGTTTATTTGAGAAAGCCAGCAAAATTAATTTGGAACACACAAGATTCTTTTGCAGGAGAGAAATTTATATTAGACAGATAAAAAGAAAGCAATGGGACAAGCAAAACAGATTTCTCAGTAGAATGTTTTTTAAGAAAACATAATTAAATATGAGCTTTAATATCGTAACAAAATGTTCATTGTTCTAAGATGCATGTCAGAATTGAACCACTTATCCGAGCCCATACATTTTCGTGAGGACTGTGTTGAGCATTCAGTTCCGTTGTTCTGTTCTGCTGTTCTGCTAATTCACTATTGAGACATTTGAAAAAGATGCGACTAATACATCCTGTTTGCTTTACAGTGTGATGAAAGTGAGACTATTTTTTACATCTCTGTATTTACTGTGCATGTCCTAATGCTGAACTTTTCAGTAAGCTACCTATAAGGAGGATAAGTGAAAACAAGTCTTGTTTTGGGTCAAGAAGCAAAACTTAAGAATACTTATACTGTGGATCCTCTCAGTTAACTTAATGTTTCCATGTGATAAATACTTTTAAAGAGAATCTATTAAACGACCTCCTGTTCATTGGTCCTTCTTATTTCTGCACTACAGTTCACCCTTTCCTTTGTTGTGCAAGTTTCTGAGATCACATGTACAATAGAAAAATAAAAGAATTAGATTAAAAAAATAAGCAAATAAAAAATGGAAAGAGGAGATTACAGATCATAAAATAATGGAATTGTAGGATAGTATGTGTTGGAAGGGACTGTCAAAGCTCATCTATTCTAAACCCCTGGAATGAGCAGGGATGTCTCCAACTAGATCATGTTGCCCAGGAACACATCCAGCCTGGCCTTGAATGTCTCCAGGGATGGTGCATCCACCACCTCTCTGGGCAACCTGTTTTACCACTCTCACTGTGAAGAATGTTTCCTCACATCTGCCCTCTTTTAGTTTAAAATCATTACCCCTTGTCCTATCACAATAGGACCTCCCAAAAGATCTCTCCCCATTTTTATTGTAGGCCCCTTTTAAGAACTGAAAGGCCACAATAAGGTCTCCCTGGATTCTTCTCCAATCCCAACTCTAAGTCTTTCTTCTTAGAAGAGGTGATCCATCCCTATGATAATTTTCGTGGCCCTTAGCTGGACATTCTCCAACAGGTCCATATCTTTCTTGTACTGAGGACTCCAGAGCTGGATGTACTGTACTCCAGCTAAAGTCTCACTAGAGCAGAGTAAAGGGGCAGAATCACCTCACTCAACCAGCTGGCCATGCTCCTTTGGATGCAGCCCAAGATATGATTGACCTTCTGGCCTGCGAGTGCAGATTGCCAGGTCATACATATCCAATTTTTCATCCGCGGGTGCCGCCAAGTCCTTCTCATCTGGAGTGCTCTCAAACTCTTTGACTCCCAGCCTGTATTGGTAGTGAGGGTTGTCCCAGTAGAGATTCAGGACCCTGCATTTGGCACCATTGAACCTCATAAGGTTCTCATGGGCCCACCTCTTGAGCCTGTCCAAGTCTTTCTGGATGCATTCCTTCCCTCAGGTGTTCCAACTGCACTTGGTGTCATCTGCAAACTTGCTGACAGCACACTCAATCCCACTGTCTATGTATCTGATGAAGATATTAAAAAGTACTGGTCCAGTATGGACCCCTGAGAATGCCACTTGCCTCTGGTGTCCATCCAGACATTGAGCCATTGATCAGTACCTTCTGGATGTGACCATCCAGACAATTCCTCATCCACCAACCAGTCCACCTATCAAATCCATATTTCTCCAGTTTAGAGAGAAGGATGTCATGGGGGACTCTGTCAAAAGCTACTTCACTAATCATCTTGTTTATAATATCCCCACCCAAAAATGACATTTATGTGTTTAAGAAGCCATTACAGGCACAGGAATGGAAAGCTGGGGTGAGAGAGCAAGTTTAACTGGATATGGTGTCTAGGAAAAAAGCCCAACATGCAAACCACATAATAATGAAGATAATGAAACTAACTTCACCCCTCCACCTCTTCTTTCCTCTGTCTGTTATATTCTATTTGCATAGAGAGAACTCAAAAAGGAATCTAAAATGTTATTTTTTTGAAAGGGAGTGCAAGACATTTGCAATGCATTAGGTTAGAGGAAGTTTGAGATTGATGGGTGTTCAACTATGTCATGAGAGTCAGGAAAGGGATTAAATTAGTCACAAAAAGGACTCTACAAATGTACACATGCTATATAAATTTATATATCAAATAGGTGTATATAGCGAATAAATTCTGTGCATTTTTAGAAAAAATATTTTATCTAATGTTTTTTTCTTGCATGGATAAATTCTCATGGGAAGATTATTCCCATTTCTCCTATGACAACAAAGACCCAATAATGTATTTGTAACTTTGTTAGAAATCATAACATGGTCTCCTTCTGACTTCAAGCTGAATACTCTACCCCTAACATAAGTGATGCAGATAGTCAAAACCAATCATAGGTTCACATATTAAGTGACTTGCTCTGAATCACTCAAGAGCAAGTCACTTAATATGTGAAGCTATTTAGTCAGTTCTAAATGCACATTGTTCTTAAGAGCTTCACTGGGTTGGAGATGAAAGAAGCAGATTAGGAGAAAGAAACAGATAAGCCCACCATAGTCAGTCTTCCCTACATGGTCAAAGCTGGGCTCAAGACTGTCTTGAACAAGTGTGGTTGGTCTTACCTTCATAATAAAAGTCACTGCCTATGAAGACAAATTTTTGCACAAAAGGAGCACACAGAATAAATAAGAAGAATGGTACATTACAGATAAGATCTCAGAGAAAAGCAGACTACATATAAAGAAAACAGATAACTGTGAAACACAAATGACAGGCAAACTGAATTAAACAGAAAAATCCAACAGACAAGTCCTTCAGGAATTTTCAGAACGAAAGTCATAAAGCATCTTTCATTTCCTTCTTAACTACGCTGAAGTTAGAGACTTACTTCTTACTGGTGATAGCATATGAGCCCAAATGCCTTTCAGTATTCAGAAGAAATCTTCTAATTTATTCCTGCCCTTTAGAACTATGGGACCAACCTTAGGATTACAATAACCCAGGCAAAAATTGGCTTCAGTTATAAACTCCTCCCTAGAAACTTTTTAATACCCGATATCTGCTGACAAATCTTGCAAGAGTTATGTAAAGTCCTAAGAAGCCTTTTCTTGTAATGACTCTTTTGCATGATCTCTGCAGAGATGCATGAAAGTAAAATGCATTGTTGGTTTGGCTGCAGAATAGTGTAATTTTGTTTGGTTTTGTTTGGTTTTGTTTTCTGTCCAAAAGTGTTTTCTGTGATTTTGTTCACCGCCAGAAGTGTAGCACTCTTGTAGGAGCTGAATAAAAACTTGGTTGTACTTACCAAACAACACTACAACTTGGGTCCTCATGTTCACTGTATGTTGATAACAAGAGGCAATTTCAAACAGATGAAGCTGCATTAGTGCTTTTAAAATTGTCCACGGGAATACACTCATGTGGAACAATGATTGCTGAGGCAAAATCAGATGAATGCTGCTTTCAGGACAAAATTACTGCTCCAAGAGAAGAGCTCTGAAAGAAATACATTTGAAGAGATTGGAGAGTAATTTCATGGAGAACAAATTGTGTAGGTTTGGTTTTGGGGTTTTTTGGTTTCTTTTTTTTTTTTTTAGGAAAAAGAATAAAGGATTGTTAAAAATACTATAAAAGTATTTCTATGAAATAACTTTTTCTTCACACATGGCTTTCATTACTGTCAATGAGGTTCAAAAATGTGGATACATATTTTTCAAAATATGGATTTCTAAAGCTAGATTTTGCTAAACAAAGGTGTATTATCTCCTATATACAGAAGCGTACACTGTGTCTTCTTTTTCTTATATGTAAGTGTAAATTTTTTTCTTATTATTCTTCAATCTGACTTAATTTTTAATGTTAGAAGGGAAATTCAGGGTCTTTTATGGATTCTGATGTTTTCCTGTGGGAGGTTTTTCGTATGAAAAACCACTTTTCTAAAAACTGCAATAAACACATTGTCATTAAAGAAGAAAAATTAAGTAGAATTCCTTAGTCTATAAGTTACATGAATGACCTTTAAGAATTTGTTAATCTTCTCTTTTTGGTATGATCTTTGGTTAATAGTAAACCTGCCACTGCCTCAGGCTCTTCATACTGTTGAAATTCATTGTTGGGCAAATCTAGATAAGCATAAAAAAAAAAAATTCAACTCTTAATCAAGCAGAACTGGCAATTTTCCTGCTCTGAAAATTGTTGTCATCACATTTCCTTACCGTTGAATGATGATATCCAGCATGACAGAGGTATAAAAGAGACATAGTTATGGGCCTAGTTGGTTCAAAGTGTAGAAGGAATGAAGATAGCCATCTTTACTGCAATTTGAAGGTGGCTGAAGTACAAGAAGCTGTCTCATATCCAGTCCTCTCAACATGCATCAAACAATTACCATGTTGCGATAATTATCTATTATCTGGGATGGTTGTCTTCAACTATTTGATAGATCATATTGTTTGAAATAGTCTTGGGGGTGGGGATGTTTGTTGGTTGGTGGGGGTTTTTGATTTTTGTTTGGGTTTTTTTTTCCTCCAAAACCTATGTTCCATTATTATAATTAAAGAAAGCAGTCAGCAATCATAAAAAATAACAACAGAGTGTTCCATCATGACAAAACAATGTACTTCTGGATTCTCCCCCAAATAATTGTCAGTTTTGTTATGTTCAAAATTGACATTCAGACATATGCAGTTTTAAGACAGATGCAAATAGAATTTTTTCCTCTAAATCTGCATAGAGGAAAAGTAGCTTTGTGTTTTTTCTCTATTTGTCCAGTAGAAAAGTCTGTTGCACTATTTTAGCACAAAATACTTATGTTCCAGATATATATTTGCATTTTATTTCAAGTTCTGTTTTGATTTCTATTTTAATGTTGCTTGCTTTTGCCTCCCAGTGAAAATGTTGTGTGGCCATGACTCATTTCCATAGTTCCCTGGGAGTAAAAACGTTTTTGAAATTTGATTGAAAAAAAAAAATAATCAAAAAGTTCGCATTCTTAAATACTGTCAAGGGGTTCAAAACTGAAGTTTAACAATTGAAAGTATAATCTTTTTACTTTTTTTCTGGACTGTTTTTTATCTCTAATTTGACATTTGTTTCAAGAGCAGCATTTTCAAACATCAGTCACTTTATTAGTTCAGAAACTGAATTCTGAATACTTAAACAAATAATCAAATTGATACAATAACCAACAATTGTATCTGAAAGTAGAGCCAGAAAGATCAAGAAAAATTTTTATGAAGTTATGTATAACAGAGCTCTACCTTAAAGTATTTAAAACATTTAATAATATGTTATATTGGGATGGAGACAAGAAGATATTCTTGCTTAATGGTCTAATTCCAACAGTTCCCAGAAAGAAAATGAGAGCTAGTCACAGCCCCAGATAACTAAAATGGGACTGTGAAACAGACATGAAAGAGTGAAACCCCTTTTCCAGTTACTTTTTAAAAAAAAAAAAAGGAAATATCAACAATGGTATTTATCAGAAATGCTTTGCCATAGATACATTTAATATATTCTGAATAATAAGAGCTCTGAATGAATTTACACTAACAGATTCTAAGGAATTATCAAAGAAACTGAGTCACAATGTAGTAAAATTGTGCCAGAGAAAGAATACATCCAACCTAATTTTGTGGGCTAAACCTGGTAGGCAGGAAGGTCCCACGCAGACACTTTCTCACTGTGCTGCAATGGGAGGGACCAGAGAATCAGAAGGGCAAAAGTAAGAAAACTCTTGGGTTGAGATAATGACAGTTTACTAGTGTCCTTGGTTCAGCAGCAGCAGTCATTTTTCTCCTCCTTGGTAGCTGGTGCTGTGCAGTGTTTTGACTTTCAGCTCTGGAACAGAGCTGATAACAATAATGTTTTGGTTTGGCCAAGGACTTTGTGAGCCTCATGCTCTGCCAGAGAGGAGGGGAAGCCGGGAGGAAGCAGAGACAGGACACCTGACCCAAACTGACCAAAGAGGTATTCCATACCACAACACGTCATGCCCAGGATTTAACTGAGAGTTAGCTGGAAGGGCTGGGAGACTGCGGGGTTGGAGGAGGCATCAGTCAGAGCTTGGTTGGGCTGCGAGTTATCAGTCAGCTGGTGCTGAGGTGTTGTATTCTGTTCCCTTGTTATTTCCTTTATCATTGTTATTATTGGTGGTAGCAGTAGTGATTTGTGTTATACCTTAGTTACTAAACTGTTCTTATCTTAACCCGTGGGAGTTGCATTCGTTTCGATTCTCCTCTCCGTCCCTCCGGGAGTAGAGGGAGAGCAAGAAGCGGGGGGGAGTGAGTGAACGAGCCCTCTGACTGGTTTTAAACCACGACTAGGCAAAGCAAAAGATGCGAGCACAAGCAAAACAAAATAAGGAATTATTCCCATTGGCAGGACATCAGCCTATCTCCATCATTCAGCCATCTCCAGGAAAGCGGGGCTCCATCACACATAGCAGTTACTTGGAAAGACAAACACACTCACTCCAAATATTCCCCATTTTCTCCTCTCTCGAAATTTTTACTGCTAAGCACAACACCATATGGCATGACAATGGTGACTTCAACTACTTAAAATCATATGTCTCAGCTGTGTCCCTTCCTAACTTCTTGTTACTAGTGGGGCAGTGAGGAGCAGAAAAAGCCTTGATGCTGTGGAAGCACTGCTCTGCAACAACTAAAATATCCCTGTCTTATCAACAAATCCAGGACACAGCACCATATAGGATGCTCTAAGTAAAACTACCTACATCTCAGTCAAAACCAGCACAGCTAAGTTCCTCAAAGCAGATTTTGAAAAATATATTTCATTCTTTCTGTATGACAGTTATGCCAAACAAAATTATATTTATTTTTATACTTTTGTATACTTTGTTAGGTGTTTCTATTCTCTACCTTAAGGTAACCAATAATAGGGAAAGAAATTGATAAGGGGGACAGTAAACCAGCAGACTATTTTGTTAAGAATCAGAAAATTACTATGCATTTGTGACATTTTACTGTCTTCTTTGATGCTGTGGTTGAAAATGCCCTGGATTCGGCTGTATACGTACACCACCATTGATAGTCTACAAAAAGCGGTGTTCAGGATGTCATACATACACAAAATGTTTTCTTTTGTTTGCTTTTCGTGACATGTTTATTCTACTAAATTTAGATAACTAGTGATCACTACAGAAACTTTGATTTACAATTGTAATTAGAATAGAGATAAAGACACTTGATCTTAGAACACTCCTTTAAATACCTAGCAATTCAGTTGAGCTTTTTTAAGGATTTAGTAAAAATTGCATGATGCTATCGCATTAATTAATCTCATAAAAGCTATACAGTCATAGCCAAACTGATCCTTAGGTTGGGTATTTTTATGTAAAGTCATTAAAACCAGAAGTACTTTTGCTGCCACAGGTAAACCGCTGCAAAAAGCTTCATAGGATCAGACTCTTAAGCATGTGTGTACATTATTCCTGAGAGTTATTTCACACAGTAAAGGAACCTTTCCACACACAGATGTTTCCAGAACCAGAGCTAGAGTTCACAGCATTTAGTAGCATAGTTCATTAAATACTGTTGCGTTGCTATCACATCTTCCCAACCTGTGATTTTTTTTTTTTTTTATATTAGCATTGCTTCCCTAAAACAACCGGAAAAGATACAAGCATTCTAATCAGAAGCAATATATATTTACATACGCAAACATATTTTAATGTTTATTTTATATATACATGGACACACACACACACTGAAAAGTGTAGCTCTGTTTGCAAGTAGTCATCTTGCTGCTGCCATGTAAGATTTTAGTAGCTATTCAGGAGATATACAGGTGTATTAATAATTCAGTACTGGTTGGCATCTTCATTCAACTTGACAGAGCTAAACTTTATTGCCATCTAAGATGCAAAATAGTGGTAAGACATAAGATTTCAGTTAAATCTTATGGAGTGTTAGGGTTTGATTTTTTTTTGGTGGTGGTGGTGGGCTTTTCGTTTTGTTTTGGTTTTTTGTTTTTTTTTTTTTCTTTTTTTTTTAATTTTGATTGCTATGATGACATTTAAAATAAAAAAAAATCTCAAATCCTCTGAGAACCTTTATTATTTTTAACATCGACTTTACCTTGTAAATTATTCCTATTTTTATGTATGTATGTCAATTCCAAGCACAATGGGAGATCTGCCTAGCTCAGCTAGCCTTGGATGTTAGCAATTAGCCAAGACACAGAGTGGTACTTGTGCTGCGTAGCCAATTTCCTTCTCCTGTTGTGTTAATAATCCTCACTTAATTATAAAGTAGTGGGTCATACTAGTTCTACTTCAATGCATGGAGAGTACTAGTTGCCTGCTTAATGTACTATTATCATGAAGCGAATTCCAGAGATTTATAATGTTGTTTACTACTTTTCCATCCCACCCAATAATTGAAAAGGATTCAATTCTTCATTGAAAATAAAATACACAATAGCAGTACAGATTTTATTTGTTACCTTGGTAACAAATATTCCCTTTACAATAACTTCAAATATGTTTTCTTGTATAGAAGGTTTATTACAGATTTTAATAAGCATGGTTGTAAATAAGGTGCATTTGGCATGATGGCCTCAACATGAACTTTTAGAGTTAGGTTTGTGTAGTAAAGAGCTATGCAACTTGTCCACAATAACAAATTTGTGTCAGAGAAAAACTGTAGGAACCTTTTTTTGTCTTTTTTCATATCCTACATCAAAACATTTTCCACTGATGTAAATAGTACTCTTTCCACTGTGTGTTGTGCTGCTAGGTTTTCAGAATTTTCTCTGAAACTCTTAAAATATCTACACATGGAATAAGGCAGACCAGTGGACAAAATTGTCATGGATTTGGAAGCACTGGTATCCTATGTCTAAAGCTGATTGAACAAACTAGTAGGATTAGTAGATTCTGCATCCTTTTCAGAATATTCTATTTTTAAACAACTGGCATTTTCCACAGAACAAAGTGCAATAGTAGAAACTGCTTTGTGTAATTCTAATCAGTATTTTTATTTTTTTTTTTAATCTAGTGTTTATGGTAACAATTACAAATCTTAAAAAAAGGTTTTAATGATTTGGCTGCAACAGCTTTTATCTTAGGCTTCAATAGGCAAAGCCATCTACCTGAGGAGGCCACTTGCTGAGAAACCTAGAAGTTCAAAGCAGATATTCTGAATTTTATCAGTATCTTTTGTAGTCTGGGTGCCTTAAGTCAGTCTCTAACTACAGGTGGGGGAAGTGTCCCAGCTTACAGTGACTCCCGGGACTATAAGTATCTTTCCTGAAGCAGAAAGTACCAGCAACATGGAAATTTTTTTTTTCCTACATTATATTTGGCTGTGTCTCCTCTGCTTACTAACTAACTAACTGACTGACTGACTGACTGACTAACTAACTAACTAACATTTATCATGTAAAATATAAGAATATTAGTATGTTTCAGTCCTGGTCCTGTTTGGGCAGGGAGTTGGACAAGGCGACCTCCACACCCTTCTAATCTCAACCGTTCTGCGGTTTGACAGAAATTTCAAGAAAAATATTTGTAGACAAAAAAATGGAGAAAGATATGTTATTGTAAATCTATGGACATTACTACAGAATGAAATCTATTTCAATGAGTTACTAAATCATTACATATTAAGTTTTAAAGGATTAAGTTTTACCAGCTGTAAAAGTTAAAAGTTCTAAGGAATTCCTCATACTCAAGCAACACATCAAAGAGGCTTATGGACAGAAACAAATTTCAAAAGAGACCTGATGCCTAACAAGATAATGAGACTGTTTGTAGGGATAGTTTATGATTCAAATTAAGCATTTGAAATGAATTCAGAGTGAACAGTCAAGCTTTTGAAGCTGTCTAGAGATAACAACTGAAGATTTCCATTTCAAAGAGAGTATACGTCAGTGTCAGGATGGACCTATGCAGATGGAGCTATAGTTTAAAAGTCAGTGAACAATTTACATAGGGTTAACTGAAGCCTTCATATAATCCCCTAGCCCTAATCCTTTGCAATCCATGAAAGACTGACGACCTCCATATTTTAGTGGATATACAGTTACATAACTAAAACATGTTGAAAAAGATAAGGCAGGTGTCAAGAGCCAAATGTTCAAAATCTATTGCCTCTTAATTATTTTCTCATTTTACATAGTGTACATATACATGTTTTGAGATCTGAAAGAAAGAAAAATGTGTAAATATACAGGAAAAGAATATAAATTCTACAATCAAAGATGTAGATGTGCATGGACACAAGGAGAAGTAAGGTTCCAAAGACCTTACCCAAGGTAATGTTAGTGTTTTCTAACAACTGAGTACTTCTTTCATCTAAGCACAAATCGCTTAATATAGCTATTTCACATGTATTTTCCTCCTTTACAAAATATAAGAACAACAGAAAGAATGCACTGCAGGTCATTAGGAGCTAAATAATTTGTGTGACTGCCTAGAAAACATTCCCCCCGAGTATATAACTATCTGTGCTGTCTCAGAGGGACACACACTCACTCACTCACTCACTCACTTGCCCACTCACTCACTCACTCAGCTTGCTCACTGTCACACTCAATCATTCTCTTCTACCTGAACAGTGAAAGATAAACTCTTGCACTATGCAGTGTTCCTAGAGAGAGGTGGGGAATTAAATCAAGCACCAAGGTCTCTCTCTGCACGTATCATTTCAATTGCCCTCATGCTACCAGTGTGTTGGATGGTACCACGTTTAATTATCCTTGAAGTGAGCCAACACTTAGTTTCCCTTAAAGTAGGTATACTGTGTGCAGAGCAATCTTTTTTCCGTTTTTCTTTTTGAGTTTTTGCTTTTTTTCTTCAAGAATTACTCATATTTTCTAAATCTAAGTTCAGCAAAATCAACAAAAGCAGGAGCTGAGACAGATGCATTATAACCAAGACACAGCAGCATTAAGGTATTAGAAAGGTATTATTTCCTTGATTGTTTTAATTACATGGTGGTTCTAAACTGCATTAGAGATCACCTCAGTACTTAGGATGTAATGGCAACTTAGTTGCCATTATTGCCATTGACAAAACCCATGTATTTTCTTCTCCCAAAAAGATGTTTGGTAATCATTATGTTTGGGTAAAGAGCAAAGCACTGGAGCAATGAATTCTACATAGATCATGGTTACTGGGCAGTTATTTCCTTAGAATGAGAAACTGGTGGTCTCAAAAGATGATACTGATGTTGAGAATTTGCTGGGTAAATAAAACCATCCAGCATAAAACCAGTTGGGTGAAGAGAATATGATGGGATAAAATACAAAGGTGCGCTGTTTTTGTGTTTGTCCATAACTTATTTGGATGAAAAAAAAAACCACAAACAACCCAAAAGGAAAAAAAAACAAAAAACAAAAAAAAAAGAAAAAGAAATATTTAGAAGACAAACCAGAAATAGAACAAAATTTGCCTTTTTAGTTCCTGTCTGTAAGGAAGCTCTGATGTGCCAAAAGTCTTGTAGAAGAAAATATATGCCAGATAATTCATAGAAGAAGAGATCAATTTTTACTTTCATTTATACAGCTGAACACTTTACTGAATATGCTTTACTATGTTTTCTTTAGTAGTTAAAAGATTTGTTTTAAAAGGATACTAAATATGAGCTATGAAAACAACATTTAACTAGATTGTTCATCCCCATAAGTCTGCAGTTAGTTTGAAGGCAGATGTTACTTTGCCCTATTTGTTCCTTATTATTCCCTTATTTTTCAAGGAAGATTTTGTTTGTGGTGTTGAGGTTTGATGGGATTTTTTTTTTCAGATGGGTTTTCAGCTGTCCTTTCTGAAGGATCGTTCAAATGAATAACCAGTAGTAGATGCCATGGAGACATTAAAGAAATTCAGGAATCTCTTTCTGGATCTGCATGCCCAGCTTACAGCTTTCTATCAATAACTATGTAGATAATACTACCTAGGGAAAAAAAATAAAATACACTGAGCTTACAGTAGTTAATACTGTCCCTCCCAAGGACTGAGCCAAATATAAAGGCACCAAGATGTGCGCATCATTATTTCAGAGTTTTCAGAATAGAAGAAATAATAGAAAAAACCATTAATTAAATGTAGAGAAAAAGATATGCAGCTTTGTTTACTTGAGGGATGTCCTAAACATATAAATGTTATGAGAATAATAATGCAGGAAGTTCTGACAGGAAGCAGTCATATCAAGGCAAAGATAAACCAAGGAAAATGATGAAGATAAAGGTTTTCAGACTTTAGAAATGGTGATCCTATTTGAGATTTAGTAAAAGAAGATCATTGATATAAAGGTAGTGAAAGAAGGAAAAAAAAGGGGGGAGAAAAAAAGTTGCCCCAAAATGATAGGCAGTTTAAAGGATTTGAGAAAAGAGTCATTAATCACAAAAGTAAGGGGAAAGATGAATGCATATGACTCTGAAGAAAAAGCAGTTCTCAAATGCTCTCAAGAGAAGATTAGGCAAAAGAAAATGTTCAAATGTTGTTTGGTAAGAAATATCTTAAATCAGAGAATGGTAGAGTAACGGAATGATTTAGGTTGGAAGGGACCCTTGGTCTCTGGTCAATACCACCTGCTCAAGTGGGCTCATGTAGAGCA
The DNA here is from genome assembly GCF_034315485.1 of Pezoporus occidentalis. NCBI lineage: Eukaryota > Metazoa > Chordata > Aves > Psittaciformes > Psittacidae > Pezoporus > Pezoporus occidentalis. The sequence continues at coordinate 3,117,399 of NW_026912961.1, read as the reverse complement.
GGTTGCCCAAGATCTGATCCAGACAGCTTTTGAAGATCTGCAAGGACAGGGAGTTCACAACCATTCTGGGAAACCTGTTGCCATGCTAAGTCACCCTCACAGTACAAAAAATTGTTTCCTTATGGTCAGGAGGCCTCCCATGTTTCACTTTGTGCCCATCACCTCTTGTCTTGTCACTGGCACCACTGAAAAGAGCCTGGCTCTGTCTCCTTTTCACTGTCCCTGAAGGTATTTATATACCTTAATGCGATACTTCCCCGTGCCTTCTCTTCTTTTGTCTAACTAGTCCCAACTCTCTCAGCCTTTCTTCATGTGAGATAAATTTAAAAAACCAGCAACAATGAACAATGACAGGTTAAGAGAGGGGAATCAGAGTTTTATGCATCTAAGGTCTGCCTTTAAAAAAAAAAAAGAAATAAAAAATTCCCGTACACAAATATGAGCTGTTTAAAAAGTAAACATGAACTGCTTGTTCAGATATGTGTCAACAATAGCTTAAAATTTTTAACAATGATGTGAAGCTACTTAAAAATTATTCTGCATAGGGATATCTTCTATCAATGCCGTGAAACAGGTGTTGCAAATGTACAAAGAGAGAATCTGAGCATAAAAACTCAACTTTGGATAAAACATGAATTTTGTATGACCTATATAATAATTTATGTCTGCAAGTAAATTGATTCATTTCCTGTCTTTGTTTAAAAATAAACTAAAGGCCTTAAGCCTAGAAAGTAAATCTCTTCACCACTTAGATCACTTCACTCTCCCACGTAAGTTTTGTCAGCAAGACATATTTGCAATTTATATCTAACAGACCACTATCTAAAGAATGTATAGGAATAGTTCTTGAGATTGGTTCATTATGCACATTAAAATAAATAATGAGAGGTGGTTTTTTTCCTATTTGCTGACCAAAAAGGTCTAACCAGTTTAACATGTCAAACTATTATTAACATCCATAACTTCAGACTCTAGGAGTAATTAGTTCAATATCACTGTGTAAGCCTTTCAATTCTTTTCCTACTCAGATGGTCAAAATGGTCTAAGGTGTTTAAAGGAACAACAAATTAAAGAAACAAAAAATAGACTTCTTGAGATAATTTGTTTTTGAGAAATTTTGATGAACTCAAGTCTCATTGCAGTCATGGAATCTGACAGAGAATAGGATCAGAACCTCAGTATCTTTGAATATCTATACCTACTTAGTTATTCGGGAAGACAATATTTTTAGTCCAAAGTAATTGCAACAAGAAAATTGATTACATCAGCATAAGTATGTCTCAAACATTTTTAATAGAAAGAATCATATAGCATATTCAATTTTTTATTTCAAATTCAGCTTTTTTTTTTGCTTTTTTTTTCTGTTTAGGTAAAATTAGCTTCTCTTATTGTTTTCCTGTGGTAAACATCTAGAGTCATAGAATCATAGAATCACAGAATAGTTAGGGTTGGAAAGGACCTTAAGATCATATAGTTCCAACCCTTTTGTATATACCTTATATATATATAACCCCCCTGTTCCCCTGGTATATACCCTGTATATACCTCTAGTCCCTGCTCATATTGAGAGAAACATGGCCAAATCTCCTCTTTAAAATAAGCTATCAAATAAAAGAAAATTATTTTAACTAAATATTGGTTAAATAATACTTTTGGTATCAGATATAAAGTATTACATTATTAAACATGCACTGACAAAATAGTATCATCACTATATACTTAACCAGCATATTTCATCTGTTCATGAATTATGAAAGTTTCCTTCACCATTACTTTAGTGCAGTTTTTGTTTTGAGGTAAATGAAGCTCAGTGTTAGATAAGAACTTTGACTGGAATAGGTAATATTACTAGTCCCGTCTGCTTTTCCTGACTCATTTAATATCTCTCAGAATACCAAGAAGTACTGAAGATATCCTGTTGATTTCTTTGATCTTGATGCCCTCTTGGCTCTCAGGATGCAGTGAACTTATATTCATTATCTTAGGTATATGTCCACTGAGGACATCAAACCAGAAAAATTTGAAACAAAGCAGAAAATTAAAAAAAAATAAATATACATCTTCTTTCACTTTTTATTTTCTTGTCACCTTTAACCCAGACTCAATTCTTTTTCGTCAGACTACTTACAGGAACTTAACTTGTCCTTTGGGTTTTCACAAATTGATTGAAAGCAAACTCTCCTTTATACCTTACTTCAAACCTAGTGAATTATATTTCCCAGTAATTTCTGATGAATAAATGTAGATGGTTCAATGCTAAATAGAGAGTATGAAACTAGATTTCTCTTCCAGATCAGAGATGTATGTGCAGAACTTTCTCTGGGCTTAGGTGTATTCCAAAATTGTTTGCTGTCTCAGATTGCTGTCACAAATAGTTTTGCTACTCTCCTGATTCCCAAACAGGACAACACTATTTATAATCCTTGGAACTGGCCATAACCTTTATATCCATTGACATACTGGTTTTTTTTTGTGTGTTCTTTGTTTGTTTTTTGTTTGGTTTTGTTTGTTTTTGGTTGTTTGCTTGGTTTGGGGGGTTTTTGGTTGCTTTTGGGGGGGGGTGTTTGTTTGGTTTTTTGGTTGGTTTTGGTTTTCATTTTTGTTTTGTTTTCTACCAGTGGAAGCAAAAACAGTTTAGTGAAGGCAAATGCTTGCTATCTTTACCAAACCAGTGACTAAAATACAGATATTTAAAACTCCAGAAATCTCAATAAGGAGCAAGAAGCTGAAAAATACAACACAGAAAAAAGACGGACCGTGTTTATATTTTTAATGCTAATATGAAAGCATTTCCCTTCCCTTCAACTCCCAGTAAAAACAAGACTGCAAAAACAAAGTACCGAAAACTTTAGTTTTAAGCTAAAAGAAAAGGATCCCTCAACAAAACACATGACACCTATGTAGGTACCTTGCTCTTTAGATCACACTAAAATCCACCCCGTTTAAAAGCTTGACTCCTTTGACTGAACGTCCATAAAAAATAAAAGACAACGTATGGTAAGGATGTTACGAAGTTTTACACCTGACTTCTCTGAGGTAGCCAGAACCAAAACATACAGGTTGGGACCATCACACTACACTTGACAAATCAATATATAACTCCTTTTTGGAAACTACTGTTTATCTAGATTGTTTAACTTGATGTTGTCTCTTGCGACATCAGGGACTTAGCTGCAAAGTGGTATGTCTGCAGTCTTCATGCTTGTAATTCAGAGCCTCATACCTAGACCTTTTGAAAAATGATGAAGCTTACAGTGAAAGAAAAATTAAAATCTAACACTTCTTGGCAGGAAATAACTTGGCAGGAAATAACTAAAATTTAGACTGACTGTCCGCCCATTTTCCTATATGGTGACATGTATAGAAAGACACAGCAGACAGCAGTGTGTTTCTTTCTGTGTAGTAGTGGGGTGAATTTACCTGAGGCTGTAAAACACAGACATGATTCTTCCTGCAGCTTATTGTTCAGGAAATAGATGTTTTATCATGTAGTATCAGAAACTTTCAGACATGAGCAGGTTCAGCTTAACAACCACCCTACAGATCTCAAAGAATACATGGCATTGTTTCCATTCTGAAAAATAGAAGTTATTCTCTACAATCAATAAATGGTTATTTCTGAATTAAATTTTGTTCTTATTTTTGAAAACTAAAAATAATTTTTAGTCTCCCATTTTGATAATTAACTTCCTTCAAGAAAAAATGGTTAAAATAGAATGTTTTGACTTTGCCATGTCTGTTCAGAAGCCTAGGATTTAATGAAGTCCTGATTTATCAAGTAATCAAACAGGTATGTAGGTTAAGATCCAGGGGACCCAAGGGAACTACTTGTATGTTATAAACTTCTTAAAGCAGGGTACATGTTCAGAAGCCTTGCTGAGTCAGCATTTTCCAAATTTTCATGCATTATGGAAAATATCTTCAGATATTAAATAAATTTTCTGTAGATGAGTGAGTGTCGTGACATCTTTATCAGTCAGTAAAAATAGAAATGGAAAGGGAAAGAAATCATTTACAAAACAATGAAGTTCAATTAATTATTTCCTCTGACAAGTAGAACAAGAATATCACTAAATAATATATCTACTAAGAACAGGGAAATATATAAAACTATATAAAACTGAAAAATGTAGTAAAGTGGTTTGCATAATTTCAAAATCCCTATAAAAGAACTGTTCTGTTAACAACCATATGTCTCATACTTTTAGTAATCATAACCTTTTTCAGTACATGAAAACACTTCTTGCTAGGCTTCCTGTGCACTGGAAACAAAAGTGTATATGTAGCAGTTCCCTATAGGATGACTTCTGGGGCCATAATTACATTATAAATATTTGAGTGTGCTCTCACTGAAGTCATTAGAGCTATTCATATACAGGAAGTGAAGCACATGCTTGGAATAAGGTGAAGGCTTCAACATAGTTTTTGCATAATTCCAAATTTTTGACTTCAGGTACTGAGTACCATGAAATATGAAATAAAAAATACCAATAGTAATTAAAAAAAAAAAAAAGCAGGAACATTTCTTGGGACAACTTATTATTATGTTAGGTTTTGTATTGCTTTGGATTTTTCTCTACTATTTTTATGGTGGTCCTTAAAGTTTATCTCCAGAAAAGCAATTAAAGAATTTTGGCAGAGCTCCTACAGTCAGTTTCCTGAAATAGCTGAGGGTCTAGCAGTGACATAAATAAATAGTCAAGTTGAATACAAGGCTTTGGCTGGTCCTTTTTACCAGCTGTACTAATAAATCAATTTGATGGTGTGGATCACCCTCGTGCATTCCTTCCTCTAATGCTGCTAACTTGGAAGGGCTGTTGTTTTGCTATTAGACTTTAATTTGAAATACTGGCCAGCTGTACTGAAAACCCACATGTTTGAACAGAAGAATAAACAGATTACCTAACTGAGATAAAAAGTTTACAAAGAGATGTTTTTTTCCTCTGCATAGTCTGTCCTCTGCATCAAAGCTTAGCACATCTGAAATTCTGTAATGTTAAATGTATTTCAGTTAAATCAGCACCAAGAAGGCATACAAACACATTTGGTATAATATAAATGATTGGTTCAATACTTTACACAAGTTCTAAAGTGCTACAAAAGTACTTTTATACAGTGCATTTGTATAGTTTGAAACAAAGCTATTTTGGAGAGTTCAACAGAATGAAACAGATTTTTCTGCTTTCATGTATTTTACAATTAATATGGGTAACATAGGTAGAGGGTTATGTTCTGACCCTATTATTCATTTAAAATTAAAATTCTCATTTATGCAGGTTTCATCTGAATCTAAGTTTCTTAGATACACATATTCACCTTAATACGATATAGGAAGGTTCAAGGATTGCCTTGCTACTATAATGCTCAAGGTTTCTGTGAAGGTATCTGTCTAGTTGTGCATACACAGGCACCTAATGTGAACAGAGCAACAGTGACTACATGCATTAAACTAGGTTTACCACTGAATGCCATTTTACACTAAATGTATGCATGCGGCGCCTGACACTGTATCTGTTATCTATTTAAACACCTAAATGGCCACTAAATCCATAGTGTGTGAAAGTCTCAGAATGATCAATAGCTTCACCTCCATAATGCTAAGTATTAACATTCCAGTTTTGTAACTTGAGAACCAAAGATGACTCTAGCAGAAATAACACATGCACCTTATCCTTATGTGCAACCAAGAATGAAATGCAGCTGGGTGACTGGCAGCTGATGTTGATATGATTCTTTTGTGGTAACTGCAACTTTTTTATGAAATGTGAAATGCTTTTTCTCTAGAGGTTATCAACCTCTCCTTCAATAAATTTTTTTAGACAAACCGTATTTTGGCATGAGTTTTGAAGTTTTCACAAATATCGCCTGCTTAGGTGAAAGATTTGCTTGCTCTATGGCAATGGAGGAGGAGATAAAGTTCTGTTTCTCCTGAGCCTTCACAGGAAATAGTCTATCAAAAGCCAGTGAAAAAAGAAACTACTTAGAAACTAGTTCAAGACTTAGGTCTGATCTAGGTGCTCTGTATCACTCTAACAGCTTTATGGCCAAGTATTAGAACTCTCGTGGATCACAATAGTTTCAGATGCTATGCAGATGTTGCATTGATCCCACTAATATGCATGGTAATTCTACAAAAGCCTGAAAGTTTGCCTTTAGGTGAGTATACTACAGGGTAGCTGAAACAAGGACAGAGCCTTAGCCTCAGCTAAATAAGGTCTAAATAAGCAATACTTTTGATATTTGTCAAAAGTCACTGCACAGTGAGCTAGGATAAGAATTTTTATTATTATAGTTAGTTTAGAATAATTCTCTTTGTCATTTCTATTGTGTGGTAAGGGTAATTTATTGTGAGACAGCTTATTCACCCTGAAGAATGGGAAATTAAACTTTGAAAACAGCACTCCACTTAGCCATTTTTCTCTCAGTAAATGCTAAGAACGTCTAGCTAAGGAGCAGCATAACGTAAATAATGAAGAGGGTTGGCATGATATCATAGACTATGACTTTACTTGCAGATGTCTTCCAACTCTCTGTATGAGGTAGGACAGATTGCCTTTATTTTGTCATTAAAATGTGCAATACTGTTGGTCTTATGGCTAATTGTTGAGGACCTACCATGTACCCTCTTTTTACAGATATCCTTTCACCAACTCTCTTATTCACCTTTGAATTCTCTATTGATCATCTTCTTCTCATGTTTGATTGATAATTTCCCATGTGTATTAAATATTTTATTGATATCTAGAGAGATCAATAAGGACTTTAAAAGAACCTTGCAGAAAGGCTGGCATAAGTGAAGCAGCAGAGAAAAGAAGACTACTGGAAGCAAAGAAGCATCTTTAAAACATATAAACTAGTTCCAAACAAAGATCACATAGTCTCTTAAAGAAAATATTAAGTCACAATCAGAAAACCTAAAAGTTACTCTGAGCATCAACTTGTTAAAAACCATGGAAGACAATAAAAGGAGGCATTTTCAAATACCTGCTACAGGTATTTGAAAGCTGATCAGGCCAATATGTGATTAAGGTGTAGAGGAAATATCAAAGGATATTGAACCATGGCAGAAAAGCCAAATCAGAACTTTTTTCGTGTGTCAATATGTAGTACAAAATTGCTTACAGAACATTCTCAGCAAAGTTGGGAAATTCCCAAATCCCCTCTTCACAGAAGACAAGGGATAGGTTCATACCAAAATATCACTATAATAGAATTTATATTAAACAGGTTAAATGAACAGTAACAAGTAGCAATAATGAAATTGTATTTTACTCAAGCAGCCAGAGGAACTAAAATACTAAATTGCTATGATGTGGAACCCACCACTATCATTAATGTCTGCACTAAAAGAACAGAAGATGAACAAAACATGACATCAATCTTCAGAAAAGTTTCTACAAAATTTCCAGAGAACTACAGCCCTTCATTTCTGACCTCTGCAGTGAACAAAATAGCAGTACAATTCCTTATTGTAGTAACAAGTTTGATCATCTGGATTATTACACAGTACTGGGGAAATAATTATCAAGACTTGCACAACCTAAAGCATTCTTTGCATTTTCTCACAGTAGAATAGTAGCAGTTATGGGGTTTTGTGACAGTAGATTGTATTCAAAACTAATGTGGGAAAGAATGTCAATGGTGAAGTTATGAAATCTGCTGATACATAAGATAACCCAAATGTAAGTTGACTGTGAAGTGCTGCAGATGAATCTTACACTCTTGAATGAGCATGTTGAAATTATTTGTCAAGATTAAGTCTTTGTCAATACAAAGTAATTTACATGGAAGAAAATAATCCTGAACATATTAAGACAATGTTACTTTAGTACTGTTCAGAATAGAGTCACAGTAGATAGTCCTTTGATAGTCAGTTCAAGCCTTAGCACTCTCTAAAATGTCATCTAAAATACTAGGAAACAGCAGAGAAATGAGAATAAATTAGAAATCACAATCGCTCGAATTCACATTTAAAATAAAACACATGGTTCAGGTCATTCCATCAAAACAGAAAACAGCAGAACTAGGAAGGCACAGCAAACACCAAAAACTATGTTTGAAGAGGAAATGGTCCCAGAAATTAATTAGCCAGGAAACCTTTACCTTGCACATAAGTCAGCAGGTAGGAAAGTATGCTAAATGTCTATAAAATCATGAATGCGATGGGGACACTGTCGTGGTTAAAACCCAGTCAGGCAACTCGTTCACTCACTCCCCCCCTTCTTTCCCTCCTCTAGTAACGAAGGTATAACACAGATCACTACTGCTATCACCAATATTAATAACAATGATACAGGAAATAACAAGGGAAGAGAATACAACACCTCACCACCAGCCCACTGATAACTCAACCCCCCAGCCCAACCAAGCACTGACTGATACCTCCTCCAGCCCTGCAGTCTACCAGCCCTTCCGGCTAACTCCCAGTTACATCCTGGGCATGACGTGCTGTGGTATGGAATACCTCTTTGGTCAGTTTGGGTCAGGTGTCCTGTCTCTGCTTTCTTCTGGCTTCCCCTCCTCCCTGGCAGAGCATGAGGCTCACAAAGTCCTTGGCCAAACCAAAATATCATTGTTATTAGCCCTGTTCCCAGGCCAAAAGTCAAAACACTGCACAGCACCAGCTACCAAGAAGGAGAAAAATGACTGCTACTGCTGAACCCAGGACAGGACACTGAATAAAAAAAAAAAAATTCACTCTTTCTTCTATGTATTGAGGTTATGTGGCAAGGTTTTGCTAGTGGGGGGAGACTGCAAGGGGCCTTTGTAAGAAGATACCAGAAGCTGCCCCCTGGCTAGACAGAGCCAGTTTCAGTTGGGTCCAAGACAGTCCCACCTCTGGCCGAAGCTGAGCCCACTGGTGGCATTGCAGCAGCTGTGAGAGAGGAGTGAGAATATGTGACTGAAGCAACCCTGATGACATCAGGGTCAGTGCAGAAAGAGGGGAGGAGTTGCTCCAGGAGCTAGAGCAGAGATTCCCCTGCAGCTTGTGGTGCAGACCATGGTGAGGCAGTCTGCGCACTGCATCCATGGAGGTCCACAGTAGAGCAGATATTCACTTGCAGCCTGTGGAGGACCGCACATGAGACCAGATGTGCCCTGAAGGAAGCTGCAACCTATGAAAAACCTGTGCAGGATCAGATGCCTGTCAGGACCTGTGATCTTATGAGGGCTCCCCACCAGAGCAGTCTGTTCATGAAGGACTGTATCCTGTGGGAAGACCTCATGTTGGAGAAGTTCATGAAGGACTGTATCCCATGGCTGGACCTCATACTGGAGCATGGAAAAAGGATAAGGATTAAGGAACAGAAGAGCTGTCACAAAGTGGTTGCAACACAGATTCCCCTGCACCACTTGGGCAGCGGGTAGAATATTTAAGAATGAAGTTGAGCCTGGGAAGCAGGAAGGGTAAGAAGGTGTTTATAGTTTTGCTCTTATTTATCACCATCATACTCTGTTATAATTAATTGGTAATAAATTAAAACAATTTCCCCAAGTCAAGCCTGTTTTGCCCATGATGGTAATCGGTAAGTAATCTTCCTGCCCTTATTTCAACCCATGAGGTTTGCATAGTATTTTATCACCCTGTTCTCTTGAGGAGGAGGAAGTATAGACTGGCTCGGAGGGCACCTGGTGGTCAACCCCCCACTTCCTAACATAACAGTAGTGAGCGCTCATTCAATTGTCAGGAAGCAGGTTTAAAACAAAATCAATACGAATTTTCTTGACCTCTAAAAAATGCATAGTTAAAAGACAGAAGTCATTGACACAGGTTCTTAGAAAACATTTGTTACTGGAGTTGTGTTTTAATCTATGCAGTGCTTTAACATTCAGGTTTAAACCATGTCGTGGTTTAAACCCAGTCAGGTAACTTGTTCACTCACTCTCAGTGAGTGGTGCCGAGCTGACAACAATCGAGGTCCGTGTTGTCCCCCCCACCGGGGCTCTCCCCTTCCCCGCTCCCGGAGGAACGGGGAGGAGGATCGAAAGAGTGCAACTCCTACGGGTTGAGACAAGAACAATCCAGCAACCAATGTACAACACAAATCACCACCGCTACTATCAACTATAACAATGATAAGGGAAAATAACAAGGGAAGAGAATACGATACCACCGGCCAAGAAACTGTTACTGCTGAACCCAGGACATTATCCACCCCTTATTCCATACCATTCACGTCGTGCTCAGATCCCACATTTTCAATACACCATCGCTCTCCCACATATATACATCCATATACATACAGACCAAGAGGAAAAGATCATTTTCTTAGTGCATGGACCAATTCCTATAATGCTGCCGAGTCCATTCGGCCCATGATGTTCAAAGTTCATTCTCTGTTGGGATGATGGCTGGAGGGAAGTCAGGGCCAGTCGCTGGTGACCTGGAGACATCTAGCTGATGGGCTATAAAAGCATTACACAGCAGGCAACAGCATACAATTGAGTTCACTGGTTGTTTTCCCCTAAAATCAAATCCCCTTGAGGTATACATCGGACTTCCCCATCTTCCTGCATTACCCACCAAGTACATCCAGGCCCCTGAGCAAAAGCAATCCCACGAGGGGGTTTGCCTTTACCTGAAGCAGGAATAACCCAGACTGTCTTCCCAGAAAATTCTTCATATGCACCACGGGAACTTTGTCCCCCTCTACAATATGTAAAAGTTCTGACTGGGCTGGGCCGGCCCTGTTGGCAGATCCTCTGGTGTTGACCAACCAGGTGGCCTTTGGTAAGTGTGTATCCCAATGCTTGAAAGTTCCCCCACCCATTGCTTTCAGTGTAGTTTTTAACAGCCCATTGTACCGTTCGATTTTCCCAGAGGCTGGTGCATGGTAGGGGATGTGATATACCCACTCAATGCCATGCTCTTTGGCCCAAATATCTAGAAGGTTACTCTGGAAATGAGTCCCATTGTCTGACTCAATTCTCTCTGGGGTGCCGTGTCGCCACAAAATCTGTTTCTCAATGCCCAGGATAGTGTTCCGGGCAGTGGCATGGGGCACAGCGTATGTTTCCAGCCACCCGGTGGTTGCTTCCACCGTGGTAAGCAAATGGCGCTTGCCTTGGCAGGTTGGTGGCAGCGTGATATAGTCAATCTGCCAGGCCTCCCCATATTTATACTTCAACCATCGTCCTCCATACCAAAGAGGCTTTAACCGCTTGGCTTGTTTAATTGCAGCACATGTTTCACACTCATGAATAACCTGGGCAATAGTGTCCATTGTTAAGTCCACCCCTCGATCACGGGCCCATCTATATGTTGCATCTCTGCCCTGATGGCCTGAAGTGTCATGGGCCCACCGGGCCAAAAATAATTCACCTTTATGTTGCCAATCTAAGCCCATCTGAGCCACTTCAATCTTAGCCGCTTTATCCACTTGTTGGTTGTTCTGGTGTTCCTCAGTGGCCTGACTCTTGGGTACATGGGCATCTACATGACGTACCTTCACCACCAGGTTCTGCACCCTGGCAGCAATATCTTTCCACAGTGCAGCAGCCCAGATGGGTTTACCTCTGCGTTGCCAGTTGCTCTGCTTCCATTGCTTCAACCACCCCCACAGGGCATTTGCCACCATCCATGAGTCAGTATAGAGATAAAGTACTGGCCACTTTTCTCATTCAGCAATGTCCAGGGCCAGCTGGATGGCTTTCACCTCGGCAAACTGACTCGATTCACCCTCTCCTTCAGCAGTTTCTGCAACTTGTTGTCCAGGACTCCATACAGCTGCCTTCTATCTCCGATGCTTTCCCACAATATGGCAAGAGCCATCAGTAAACAAGGCATACTGCTTTTCACTTTCTGACAGTTTATTATATGGTGGGGCCTCTTCAGAGCGCACCACCTCCTCCTTTGGTGACATTCCAAAATCTTTGCCCTCTGGGCAGTCCATGATGACTTCTAGAATGCCTGGACGACTGAGATTTCCTATTCGAGTTCGTTGTGTAATTAGTGCAGCCCATTTACTCCATGTAGCATCAGTTGCATGATGTGTAGAGGAGACCCTGCCTTTGAACATCCAGCCCAGCGTGGGCAACCGGGGTGCCAGGAGGAGATGTGCTTCAGTGCCAATCACTTCCGAAGCAGCTTGAAGCCCTTCATAGGCTGCCAGTATCTCTTTCTCAGTTGGGGTATAGCTGGCCTCAGATCCTTTATATCCCCGACTCCAAAAGCCGAGGGGTCGACCTCGAGTCTCCCCTGGAGCTTTCTGCCAGAGGCTCCAGGTAGGACCGTTCTCCCCAGCTGCAGTGCACAGTACATTTTTTACATCTGGTCCGGTCCGGACTGGTCCAAGGGCTACTGCATGAACTATCTCGTGTTTAATTTGCTCAAAGGCTTGTTGCTGCTCAGGGCCCCATTTAAAATCATTCTTCTTCCGGGTCACATGATAGAGAGGGCTTACAATCGAACTGTAATTTGGGATGTGCATTCTCCAGAACCCCACTGCACCCAAGAAAGCTTGCGTTTCTTTCTTATTAGTTGGTGGAGACATTGCTGTTATCTTGTTGATCACATCTGTGGGGATCTGTCTACCTCCATCTTGCCATTTTATTCCCAAAAATTGAATCTCCTGTGCAGGTCCCTTGACCTTACTCCGTTTTATGGCAAAACCAGCTTTCAGCAGGATTTGGATTATTTTACTCCCTTTCTCAAAGACTTCTTCCGCTGTATCGCCCCACACAATAATGTCATCAAGGTATTGCAGGTGTTCTGGAGCTTGCCCCTGTGCCAGTGCAGTCTGGATCAGTCCATGGCAAATGGTAGGGCTGTGTTTCCACCCCTGGGGCAGTCGGTTCCAAGTGAACTGGACACCCCTCCAAGTAAAAGCAAACTGTGGCCTGCACTCTGCTGCCAAAGGAATTGAGAAAAATGCATTGGCAATATCAATCGTGGCATACCACTTGGCTGCCTTTGACTCCAGTTCATACTGAAGTTCTAGCATGTCCGGTACAGCAGCACTCAATGGTGGTGTGACTTCATTCAGGCCACAATAGTCTACTGCTAGTCTCCATTCTCCATTAGACTTTCGCACTGGCCGTATGGGGCTATTAAAGGGTGAGCGGGTCCTGCTGATCACCCCCTGACTCTCCAGTCTACGGATCAGCTGATGGATGGGAATCAGGGAGTCTCGGTTGGTGCGATATTGCCGCCGGTGCACTGTTGTGGTTGCAATTGGCACTTATTGTTCTTCAACTTTCAGCAACCCCACAGCAGAGGGATCTTCTGAGAGACCAGGCAAGGTGGACAGCTGCTCAATTTCCTGTCTCCAAAGCAGCAATACCAAAAGCCCATTGGTACCCTTTTGGGTCTTTGAAGTACCCTCTCTTGAGGTAGTCCATGCCGAGTGGCATAGTGGAGCCTCTGGACCAGTCACAATAGGGTGCGTTTGCCATTCCCTCCCAGTCAGGCTGATTTCAGCCTCCAGCACAGTCAACTCTTGGGATCCTCCTGTCACTCCAGAAATATAGATGGGTTCCACCCCTTGACAGCTTGATGGCATCAGGGTACACTGTGCACCGGTATCTACTAGAGCCTTATACTTCTGTGGGACTGATGTGCCAGGCCATCTGATCCACACAGTCCAGTAAATCCGATTGTCCCGTACCTCCACCTGGCTGGGGGCAGGGCCCTTCTAATGGTCGTCACAGCGTTGGACACTTAAGTCGTGGTGAAAGGGATTATTCTTCGTTATCACAGGAGCTGGAGTAAAATCAGCTCTTCCATTCCATCTGGGAAACTGCTCACCAGAGACTGAAGCCGTAGCTCTCATGGGACGATCAGTCTTGGCCCTTGCTCCCTTCTTCAGTTCACTCACCCGTTCCTCCAAAGCAGGTTTTCCATCCCACTTTGTCATGTGATCCAGCAGGTAAAACCATAGGGTACCCAGTGGCGTATACCTCCTGTATCTCCTCTCTTGAACAATAGGACGCCTTTTGTTAATAGCTGAGACGTGTGCTGGTACACATGAGGAGCTGGATAAATCAGATAGATCGCCCCTCAATTGTTCGAGGTCCTGGGACAGTTTTTTCACAGCTGAGATGATGGAAGGGGTGAGATTGTCTTCGAACTCTCGGTGTTTATGAACCATTTCATCCACTGTTAGTGGTACTATGTCATTCCAGGTTACTGTTGCCAATGAATGGGCATATGATGACGGTGCATTCCGTGTAAGTTTTCGCCACATGGGTCGTGTACATTCAACTTCATCTGGATCTATAGGTGTATCCCCGTTATTCGGCTTGATGTGATAGAGCACCTCTACGATGGCCGATTCCCTCAGAGACTGGATGCCTTTGTCTATAGTAGTCCACTTGGCCGAACGACTCATAACATTGTCCTTGTATGGAAACCTTTCTTTCACAGCTGCCAAGAGCCGCCTCCAAAGGCTGAGGGACTTTTTCTCTCTTGCAATTGCTTTGTCAATTCCCCCTTCTCTAGCAAGTGATCCCAGCTGCTTGGCTTCTGTACCTTCTAGTTCGTGACCATCGGCCCCATTGTCCCAGCATCGGAGTAACCAGGTGATGATGTGCTCCCCTGGTTGACGGGTAAAATCTTTTCGTATATTCCGCAGCTCAGTTGAGGTCCGAGGTCGAGAAGTTACCTCTTCTTCTTCTTCTTCGTCATGTGATGATGACTCCTGATCAGATTCTGGGCCGGGTGGTGAATTCATTGGTTCTTCATCTCGCTTCACCCTTTTTGCCTCTTTTTGCTTGTTCTCTTGCGTACAGGTGCAACCGATATTGGTATGAATTGGTCCTCTGGTTTGGCTGCAGTGATTATCACTGTGGTTTGAGTAGCAACTGTACTTGTTGCTGGGGGTGGTGCAGCTGCTGTGCTTGGAGCTGGGGTAACCACGCTGTCTGTTGCAGTTGAAGTTTGAGCAGCTGCTGTACTTGCCGCTGGGGTAGCTGCGCTGTTCATTGCAGCCAAAGTTTGAGTAGCGATTGTTGCTTTGCCCTCAGATCCGCCGACATTCTTTTCCTTTTGAAGGTGCTGGATAGTGTTGAACAAGGCCCTGTAAGCATAGGCCAAGCCCCAGCACGTTGCCATGATTTGTCCATCTCTGGTATGGCCAGAATGACCACACACCTCATTGAAGTGTTTTACTAATTCTTCTGGATTGCAGTTGTTCGGTAGTGAAACTCCAAAGTACTGGAGGGGCCCACTGACCTAGGTACTTGCCCATACTGTCCCACACACCCTGCCACTCATGGCTGTCCAGCCTCAGGGAAAATCTCTTGGTCCTCCTACATCGTCGTTTGACCCCAGACAAGACCCAAACCTGACTCTGCTTAACTCTTGAAATCAGTAGTGGGCAAAACACACTCTGTATGCCTGTTAGCATGGTGATTCCCATCACGATCAGCAAACAAGTCTCAACAGCATTAAAAGGCCATTCAAAAACTTCAAAACTCTCAAATGTAAATGGTCTGGGGGGACGACTGGGAGGGTAAAAGGATGTCTCCTTCACAGGTTGAGCACCTGAGAAGGAGAAAAAAGATGTGTAATTGCTAAGCACCTCCATCATATACCTCCCAAAGTATAAAGGTGGTGACCACACTGGGAACATAAGCCAAATCAGTTTCATGATCAATGATTCTATTGTATTACAAGTCATTACCATAAAGTACAATGAGACAAAAACCTTAGCCCAAGCCCCACACTTGAAAAACACTAATACAGCAAATACTGGATGGACGTAAGATACGATATACTGAAACTGTGAGATCAAGAGGAACAACCTTGAGAGCCAATAAATCAGCATTGTGACGAGTGACTATCAATCCAGTCAGATCTGTTCTTATCTCAACCCCTCATGCCCCATGTTGGGCAACAAAAAGAACTGTCGTGGTTTAAACCCAGTCAGGTAACTTGTTCACTCACTCTCAGTGAGTGGTGCCGAGCTGACAACAATTGAGGTCCGTCCCCCCCCCCCCCCACCGGGGTTCTCCCCTTCCCCGCTCCTGGAGGAACAGGGAGGAGGATCGAAAGAGTGCAGCTCCCACGGGTTGAGACAAGGACAGTCTAGCAACCAATGTACAACACAAATCACCACCGCTACTATCAACTACAATGATAAGGGAAAATAACAAGGGAAGAGAATACGATACCACCAGCCAAGAAGCGAGTTCCACCCGGAAGTCCGTGTCCTTCCGGGTAACTCCCAGTTACCCCCCCACCCCGGGCATGACGTGCTGTGGTATGGAATACCTCCCTGGCTAGCCCGGGTCAGGCGCCCCATCTCTGCTTCCTCACAGCTTCCCCTCCTCCCTGGCGGAGCATGAGGCTCACAAAGTCCTTGGTCAGGGTAAACATCACTTAGCAACAACTGAAAATCTCAGCTTCACCAACACTGTTCTCAGACTGGAAGTCAAAACACAGCACTGCACCAGCTACCACAAAGGAAAAAAAACATGACTGCTACTGCTGAACCCAGGACAGGCAGTAATTACCCTATTCCAGTGCATTCAATTAAAGAATTGAGTATGATTTTACCCATGAATTAATTTTGGCATCCATGCCTCCATTCCCATTAGCCCTCAATTCTTTATTCACAGTACAGATTAAAAAAAATAAAGGTAAAATCTCTTGAAATGTTAGGTCATGACTAGGTTACAGTTTTAACAGAAATGGTTTACAGAAATGTGGTGAGGCAGTGGGAAACTGAGATTGTCCTGACTATTCTAGTATGCAGTCTCTGTTTTTCTGCAAAGTGTTTCTGTGATCACTGGTGAATGAAACACAGCAAGGATCCTTAAACTAGTTCAGGAGTAGCTGCTGCATTACAATTGCCTGGCCCTTCATCCCCAGGTAGAAGGACTGTATCAGCACAGGGATGTGGTTGCTGTTCCCAGGACTAAAGTTAATTCCTCTGCATGGTACTACCCCACAGCTAATTTGCCACTATCTGTATTGCAGCAGGTAGATATGCTTTTAATCCTTCTGTGTTTCTCCATGTACAAAACAGAAGACAAAACTATTTCCTGTGCTTTCAGAAATATAGGGCAGATTAACTTATCACTTACATATACTATTTTCTGTGAGAATTAAATAAAATGTAGAGATTTGTACTTTCTATCACAGGTTTTCGGGGATTCATTTTCTTCCAGATTTCTTGGAGTGAATTTTTGACTTTGTCCTGGGTTCAGCAGTAGCAGTCATTTTTCTCCTTCTTGGTAGCTGGTGCTGTGCTGTGTTTTGACTTTCGGCCTGGGAACAGATCTGATAACAATGATGTTTTGGTTTGGCCAAGGACTTTGAGAGCCTCATGCTCTGCCAGGGAGGAGGGGAAGCCAGAAGAAAGCAGAGACAGGACACCTGACCCAAACTGACCAAAGAGGTATTCCATACCACAGCACGTCATGCCCAGGAGGTAACCGGGAGTTAGCCGGAAGGGCTGGTAGACTGTGGGGTTGGAGGAGGTATTGGTCGGTGCTTGGTTTGACTGGGGGGACGAGTAATCAGTTGGCTGGTGGTGAGGTGATGTATTCTGTTCCCTTGTTACTTCCTTTATCATTGTTATTATTGGTGGCAGCAGTAGTGATTTGTGTTATACCTTAGTTACTAAACTGTTCTAAACTAACTATAATATGTACTAAACTTATTTACTAAACCCATGGGAGTTGCATTCTTTTCGATTCTCCTCTCCGTCCCTCCAGGAGTAGGGGGAGGGAAAGAAGGGGGGGAGTGAGTGAACGAGTTACCTAACTGGGTTTAAACCACGACAGACTTGCATGACCTCTGCTGAAAGAAAGTTTCAAGCTTTTCTTGAGTTATCTAACCATAAAAATAAAACACTTTTCCCATATGTTAGGGTTATAAATTTTCTACCTGAATTACTGAAAATTAGCTTAAGGGAAGGTGGATGGAGAGAGAGAGGAAGTAAACCCATATTTTTTCAATAGACACCTAAAAGCAAAAGGCATTTTTTCAGAAACAGTTCAGATTGCCTGTTTCACAAATATGAAATAAAATTTCTGACAAGTTGTACAGGTTGCACTTTGGAGGTGAAATGATTGAGTTCCTGCATTTGAGGTTGATTTGTTAACATGTTAATTTAACAACCAGAGTTTTTCCTTTCATTAGGGAGAATTTTGCTGTTCCCTGAATATTAAACTACGTTTGTGGAGATTAGATTTACTAGTAGAACTATCCTATGAATTTAGGGATCACTTCTGGTGTAAAGCATTTTAGCAAAAGTGATTTTAGATAGCTGAAGATCTATCTCCTAACCTATGCATTTTAACCATTCTGTAAAATTATTATAGTCTTTTCTGTATTTCTGCAGTAACCAAATATATCTTTGTATTTCTACAAATTTGCTGAATGTATATTTCCTGATTACTATCGTACACTCCTCTAAACAGGGAAACAAAAACCAGTAAAATCTTACAAACATTTAAACCTGAATACAAGGATACATGTGTTGAAAACTCATTACAAACTATAACACAGTACAACTTCAGATTTTTGTGGGCTTTAAGATGAATCTGTAAAAATAAAATTATCACACTGATCATTTAGAAATGTAGCGTATGGTATAAAATAGAAGTAAGCAAATGAAGACTGAATTTGCTGATCCATCAATAGAATTTCAATTCTATTGAATCAACCAAGGAATTAAATCAATGAAGGAATGACGAAAAGCGCAAAGATGGAGAAAAGAGATCGTGAGTATGTAGTAAGCCTTTGGCTGAGCACTAAGCACTAAGATCATGAGTAAGCATTAAGCTAATCAGACAGCAAATGCCACTCATGGAAACACAAGGATGTCTGGCTTGCAAATTATACATGAAATACACCCCCACCTCCTGAAACTGCACACTTGAAATAGAATGGCTGTGTATAATATCTTCTGCACCACTGAGTCACACTGTGGGGCAGAACTGGACATGTCAAAAAGAATATGTACTGTACTCTGTTATATTATGCATGCTACACCAATTATTGAAGATCCAAATAGCTTTCTAGTATTGTACAGAATGCTGATCCCTTCATGCATGACTAGAAGTTGGGTGTGCTCATCGAAAGCATCAAAATAATTTAGCTTCTCGAGTGAATTTCAGCTTTTACAGAATATTAAGCACCTTATAGGGACAGCATGAGAAGTCATGATATTCTCTTCACATCTTTAAAAAGATGGTTGCATTCCATACATTCAAGCTTCCAATCTATTGAAATATTAGTCCAACCAAAGCATTTTCTGTATATTGACAGTGGAAACTGAGTATCACAACCTTAAAATTAAGGCTGTTGTCAGTGAGTTGGTCTTCCATTCCTGAGCAGGACTAGCAACACTTTCATTATTAGAAGATCTCAGTTTCTTCATTATTAGAAGCTCTCAGTTTCTTAAATTCTGAAGAGTTTTAATGTTCGTCTTCCTAGAGTCCCTGACTGAAAATAAACAAAAAGGGGTGGGGGCTGGGTAAACTCTTTGAAATGATTCTCTTTTATATCCATGTATTCTTCTGCATATTATATTCTGTATCAATACATTTCTCTCTAGCATACATTTTGATTATGTGTGAAACAATTACAAAAAATAAGGTTGGGTATTTTTTTCTCTTCAGGGACTCCGTCCTAACTATCTAGTTGCTCTTTAGAGAGCTATTTATTTACATGCCTTCTGAATGAGATACCATGTTAGCGCTGTTTCCCTCACCAAATACAATTTCTTTTAATATAAACTGATTATAATTTGCTTCACTAACTTTATGAAGATTGCAATATCTACTAGCAAGATGACTGAAAATAGCCTTGCTATGAATCCTAATTGATTAATTCATAAATGTGAGCATAGAGAAACTGCACAGGGTTGTCTTTTCAGCTGTGCCTTAGGGTGAGGTTTTAATAATAATGTCATTATGTTTCATTGTATGTAGATAACACAGATGTGATCCGAAAAACATTTGAATTTCAGCATCCATTTTGTAATTTCTCCTGAAGTCTTGGCCTCTAAATATTAAAGCAGCTTCAAGCATGTAATTGAGCCCAGTTGCAAGGAAACTAATGCATCTGAAGACAGTACCATCTGTGGCAAGATCTTTCTGGTCATCTCACACATCCCTGCAATGCAACACAGCACCCATGGCCAGTTTCTATAAAAGCAGCTGGGAAACAGGTAGTTAATCACGCTGTCTTTCTGGTTATAACTAAGAATTTTCCTTTGTTGTCTAAATCCACTCATGAGCCAAAGAAAACTCTGGAACACAAGAGAGGTTAGAGAGGTGGAGGGATGAAATAGAAAACCGTTCCACCTGATTTCTAATGACCCTTTCTGTTTCCTTACCTCTGTGCCATGTGAAGGCTGGCCTCTTCCTGGCATTACAGAACAGCTGGGGGCAAAACACCTTTTGGATGTAGGTGTCCCACTACAAAGTCTATACGGTTCTTGTAATAAAGCTAGATGTTAGAAACCATGATGAGTGATGCATATTCATAAAATTTTAAACGTCAGTTAAACACCAATCATGTGACATACCTCACATAATGGATCCTATGACCTACAGGTTGCTTAAACTTCTCTATAGATAGCATTTTGTTGTTTCGATATATAATGGCTTATGATTGTACTTAGCAGGTGTTACTGCAGATTACATAAACTAAATAATATGGAATGTCAACAATTTTGAGTAAGCTTCCTGATTGAAAGCGCCTAGGATCAAAGAATGATTTACAACCATTACCATTTTTGCACGTGAATAAGTTTCTTCCTGGAGATGTTTTCAGGATTTTTGCGTGTTTGTGTGTTCATGCACACATACACACATGCACATACACACACATGAAGGATATTAAACTGTTTTCTTGCATGAAACAGGCACATATTTTCCCCTTTCAACCACATCCATATTTTGACAGATAGATTCATGGATGTTTGAACTTTTGATAAAGGACTAACAAAATCTCTTGAAAAATAAATACCTCAAGACAATTCTTTCCTCAGCTCATTGATGCCTAGGTTCAAGTAACATGATCTGCACATTGAAAATGCACTGAGACATGATAGATCAAGGATATTACCATTTGCCTACTTCAATGAGGTTTGTTTTTAAAAATGGTATGATTTTCTCACATAGCATTTCAAAGTCCATTCTGGAAAGTACCATAATATTAGTTAAAGCTAAATGTTCTGAGTCTTTTGTGGGTTTAAAGCCAGTTCTTTATCCACCTAGTGTTCCACCTATCAAATTGATGTCTCTCCAACTTAGAGACAAGGATGTCATGAGGGACAGTGTCAAACACTTTGCACAAGTCCAGGTAGATGTCATCAACTGCTCTACCCCTGTCCGTCAGTTCTGGAGCCCCATTATAGAAGGCCACCAAACTGGTCAGGCAGGATTTCCCCTTAGTGAAGCCATGCTGGCTGTCACCAACCACCTTGTTGTTTTTCATGTGCCTTAGCATGCCTTCTCGGAGAATCTTCTCCAAGATTTTGCCAGGCACAGAGGTGAGAGTGACTGGTCTGTAGTTCCCCAGGTCATCCATTTTCCCCTTCTTGAAAACTGGGGTTTATATTTCCCTTTTTCCAGTCATTGGGAACTTCACCTGACTGCCACGATTTTTCAAATATGATGGCCAGTGGCTTAGCAACTTCATTTGCCAGCTCCTTCAGGACCTGCGGATGGATTTCATCAGGTCCCATGGGCTTGTACATGTTCAGGCTCCTAAGATGGTATCGAACCTTATACTCTCCTACAGTAGGCCCAAGATCTTCATTCTCACAGTCCTTGTGTCTGCTTTCCAAGACTTCGGTGGTTTGGTCAGAGCATTTGCAGTGAAGACCGAGACAAAGAAGTCATTAAGAACCTCAGCCTTCTCCAAATCCTGTGTAGCCAGTTCTCCCGAGAGCTTCTGGAGGGGGTCTACGTTGTCCCAAGTCTGTCTTTTATTCACTACAAGCCTATAGAATCCCTTCCTGTTATCTTTAACATCCCTAGCCATGTTTAATTCTAACTGGGCCTTAGCTTTCCTAACCTGGTCCCTAGCTTCCCGGACAACATCCGTGTATTATTCCCAGACCACCTGTCCTTGCTTCCACCTTTTATAATCCTCTTTTTTCATTTGAATTTTTCTCAGCAGCTCCTTATCCATCCAAGGTGGTCTCCTGGCCGTCCTTCTGCATTCCTTCTAGTTAGGATGCAACACTCCTGAGCTTATAGCAGGTGATCCTTGAATATCAACCAACAGTCTTGGGCCCCCCTGCCTTCTAGGGCTGTATCCCATGGAACCTTACTAAGCAGGTTCCTGAAGAGGCCAAAGTCTGCTCTCTTGAAGTCCAGGGTAGTGAGCTTGTTGCATGCTCTTCTTACTGTCCTGAGGATCTCAAATACAACCATCTCATGATTGCAAGGTCATCCTTATTGAGCTTCTATCCCCTACGACTTCACTGAATATTCTATTATATTATTCAATTTTCCACTGACCTGATTTTGTTGCCCTGATTGTAAGTCAGAGCATTTCTCAGAATGCTCAAGGTGGCTTCTGTAATAAAACCACTTAAGCCTAAAACTTCCACCCTCCCCATGCTCTTTAAAGTATAAACAAGTTTTAAATTGATTGACTAAAACAAAATGTCCTCCTCATTCCTCAAAGAATTTATCAGGTGAACCTAGGTCACACTGACTGCTCTTGCATGGGCTTCCAGGGATTCAGAATTGAAGATGATGAGAAGTGATGAATATTGGTCATATGAAAACCATGAGGGATACAAAATTTTATTAGGTAGCAGATGCAAAACACAATTAGCCTTCAACCCAGCCATTTTATTCCTAGTAAAGGGTCTATCTAAGTCAAGATAATTGTCCCCACTTGTCTAGAAATCTATGAAAAGATCTATTGCTCATAGAAATGTTGCTAATAACTTTTTTTCTTTTTTCTTATTTGCACCTTTGTTTCCTGTTAAGGTCACAAATTAATATAATAGGTCTGGATGAGATCAGTGATATCTATACAGAGCCAGGACAGACCTATCTTTATTTAAGCGATACTCAAATAGCTCCAGTTACCTGCCTGTGAGGAATAAGACATCCACAGTCACATTCAGACAATCTGATTATCTGTTACTAAAAATCTTGTATCTATTTATCTCTGTACAGCTACCAGTGTATTTTCTTACTTCCTACACCTTTTATGCATTTGGAATATTTACAGTAATGTGAATTTACCGAGTATTTCATAGCTGAAGCAGTGGGCCTTTCAAATTTTTACTTCCAGTGTAGCAGGCATTATTTGATTAAATTCGTACTGTTAACCAATGTGCTTTATTTTTCATGTATAGAAAGATTTTTATCTGGATTAATATCCAAAAATTACTGTGCTAAAATAGATAGCTTTATAAGAACAAGTATATTTTATAACTACCAATGTTGCAAACTTATCGTTGGACTCGTTGCTTATCGTTGTTGTTGCTTCATCTGCCAACAGAACAGAAAGTATCACTTTGAAAACCACACTTTCATGTTCAGGTAAAGTTATATTGGTGGAACCACTAATTTAATTTCAGTTTCTTCCCTAACACATACAGTATTAACTTCTAAAATTTACTCTTCAAAAAACTGAGAAATAAGAATTCCACTCTTTGAAAAATTGCTAAAATAAATAGCAGCACTTTCTGAGACTTCAGTTGAGACGATGTGACTAACATGAACCTGACTACTTAATATGTTTGAGACTCCCAGCATAAACCACCAAAAATTCTTTAGATAGCCTCACAGCTTTGTATCTTGTGAAGTTGTTGATACTCTTAAAAATTACCGTGAGGCACTACCAAAAAAAGAACCAGCTACATATGTCTTGAACACAAGTTTAGTGTTTGCAAAAGCCATCACAGGTATTCTTATCCAAATTACAAGCTTCATACCTGATAGACTGTTTCATACTACCACTTAACACAGTTCAGCAGCTACAGCTTTCAGAGTCTCTTAACCAGAGTATAACTAATAAAAAATCAAGGAACAAGTGTCATGGATTACCTTTCTTCTAACTTTATGTGCATTTTGTATTTTTTATACCTACAACATTAATACATTTCCTGATTTTGAAACTTTTCTCATCTTATATTAATGTAAAAGGGATAATAATGAAAGTTTATTAGTTTGACCCATTTATTTCAGGAAATATCAAAAACATCTTTTAACTTGTAAAAGAATAAATTCAGTCACACAGCTGGGGCACTGGTTGGATTGTGATGAGGAGATGGGACAGCTCACGTGGCTGGAGTGCTGTGCTGGGCAGACACAAGCTCTTCAGAAGACACACACATGGAAGGAGGAGTGGATGGTCTCCGTTCAAAGCAGTCAGATGTGTGGGACAGGTGGCAGATGGGGGAGACCTTGTGGGCCAGGGTTGAGGAAAGACCAACTGGTAAAGTGGGACTGAACTACAAACCAGCCAGTCTGGGTGATGACATGGGGGAAGCCTTCTTTAAACTGTTTGAGGAGGTTTCTGTGTCATAGACCCATGAGACGTCTCAGAAGGACAGTTTAGCAGGACACAAGCAGTATTTCTGGTATCAGGGGTAACTCCCTGATACAGGTACTGTGTAGGCAAAGCAGAAGCAATGTACAGCTGGATTGGCTGTTCACTAACAAGGAGACACTGGCTGGGAACATGGTAAGAAATGGTAGCCTCAGCTAAAGTGACCATGAAATTATGATCTTCAAGATTCTAAGAGAAGTGAGGAAGGAGATCAGTAGAGCACAGATCTGCGACTTTAGAACAAATTTTTGGCTTATTCAGAAACTAGTAGATCGCATTCCATGGGAAGCAGCTCTGAATAGAAAAAGAACTCTGTAAATCTAGGAAATTTTTAAGGACAAACTGCCAGAACTGTTCATCCTGGCTAAGCAGGAAACTCACAGCAAACTCTAACACATGGTACTAAGTTGCCAGCTGGGGTTAAACCATGACACTAGCAAAAGGCTAAATTCTATTTGGTAACCAAGTATTATCCTAATGACAAAAAATGAAGACATTTTATTACTACTTTACAGTGCTAGGGCTTGCAGCTTAGCATTTATTTTGTATTCAATTAGAGCAAAACATAAAACATTCCTGTCCAGACAACCACGTGGCCACCAAATTGAGAACCTTTCATACTCATCTGGTCTTTTAGATGTTTCCTCTTGCTGTTATGCACATTTTTTGCACAAAATCTAGGCTCATACCCCAGAAGAAGCCTCAGAAGTTCTAAGTTCCTAAAAGCTTTAGCTAAGGCTCTGCAAGTCCTTGTTTTCATCATTCAGACAAGGTATAAAGTTATGTAGTTAACTGTGATCTCAGATTTTTTTTTTTTTAAGTACGAATAAACTTTATTAATATACCTTAATTTTAGCCTTATTTTCCACTTTAAAAATTGAGGAAGGGTAAGAGCAAAAGATAGTCTGCATGAGTATACTGCATGCTAATTAACAGTCTCACATAAATAATGATAATTCATAAAAAACAGTTCTGAAAATAATTAGTTGAATATTCTCATAACAGAAAATGTAAAATTTTTGAGGTTGGAACAACTGCTTTATAGTAACAACTGCTTTATAGTTTCAGCTTCCTGAAATTATCTGGGTTTGATTTTGTTGTTAAATATAACTGTTATATTAACATACTTTATAACTCCAAGTACACTGCAGTTCTGTAATATTCAGGATAAACAAAGTTACTGTTGAGTGAAGTTAGGTGTGTGTTAAAAATACTCAATTAGATGTCATACTTTTAGCTAAATCAAATGCCATATATGCACTAATACCCAGAAAATATACTTTAAAGTGACAACATTATTAGGGATACTTTTTTAATATATTTTAAAAAATATCTTTAAAAACATAGCTTAGAAATAAGATAATTCCTTTCCTTCAGATATAAAGCAGTGCATTGACTATACAGTTGTCTCCTCAAAAATCAAAATAGGCATCTGATATTGTAAAATTACTATCTGAACAGAACTTTAAGATACACGGGAAAAGATTTTGTACACATATGCTTAGCTTGCTTGTGAACATAAAAATTTACTAATTCCTTGAAATGAGTCCTAGCAGTTTTAGCAGTTGTTTTCCATTACCGTATACTTTATATATGCACAAGTAACACAGAAGTCTTAATTTTGAATAGCCTTACTTTTCAAGATTTTCTTGTCCACAAATTTGATATCTTTTCTTGCCACATCCATTTCTTTCTCTACAGTTGAATGTTTTACATTATAGCTATCTCCCATGCAAAGGAATACATAAAGTATGGAGGTTCAGGGAATTTTTTAATGTATTTAGAGAATAAATTAAAAATGTAAATTTGTAGGAATTTACAAATATGGCAATAGTTAATCTCAATCTCCCTTTTCATTTCCAATGAATTTCTTCAGCACATGCTTTTGTGTCTGACCAGATCATTCAATGAAGGTATCTATCCATCAGTGATAAAGAGCGGATTTTAAACAGAAAACTCTCAATATCCTATACACTTACTTATTAAATAAATATTTTACCTTTTAAGGTTTCCATAAGCATAAAAGTGCTAAGCATTTGATACTGACATCAGATGTACTAGACTGAAGGAAATCTTTTAATTACAGAAGAACTGAGCAAATTTTTCAGACTCTCCCTGGTTTCACTCAGAAAAGAATCTCAACAGAAAAGAATACTGCCGCATGTTCAGTAGGTGTTTAATTGTATACAGAAGGGTGACATTTGTATCCATGTATTACACTCAGTACAATTTTAGAAAGCTTTGTTCAAAGAAAAGAAAAATAACAGTAGGAAAAATGGCAATAGTCTTTTAGGAGATACGGACTTTGTAACTCAAATTATAAACTGTCAATGCCAGTCAGATATCAGGAAATTAGAAAAATAAAGGACAAGAAATTAGAAAAAGAAAGTGATATGTGAAGCCATTGATATTGTAGGAGGATAGCCTACAGAAGATAGTCTTCAGCATGAAGCTATTCTTTTGTCAAATGAAGAAGCAGACAGAAAAGCCAAACCTCACAGTACTCAGGGGAAGTTAAGGGCCAAAATTTTTCTTTGCAGTGAAAGTATAACTGCCCAGATCAATTAAGGAAGTTAAATAAGCAGCAGTAAATTATTTCAGGTTTGTACAGTTTAGTGCCTCAATAAACACTTCAAAGATATTTTGCCCAGTTGTTCCTTCAATTTTGATGATGTAAAAAGACACATTATTAGCACTCAACATGAAGTTTGAATGTAATCTCACAGTGTCATTCCTAAAGGCATTTTGACCAGGTGGATTCCCTCACTTCAGCATAAGTTGGAAATGTTAGTCATTCCCAGTGTTACTATAGCTGAAGAATCTGGCCCTAAATATCTCCTATGTTACTGTGGGTGTGCATGGTCAGCAGACTTTCCCTGACAACTGATAAAAAAAAATGTACCTTTTCTCACCAGACTTCGATGCTTTGCCTATCAGTAATGGTCCTCTAATCATGCAGCTTATTTTATTGTCAGTTTTTCAATAATGATTTAAAACTGTAATCAGATTTCCTTCGTTTTTGCTTGCGTCTTTTTGTTAGGACTCTGATAGACTGGATGTTATCTTTATATTTGCCAATTATATTGTTAAAAAGAAACACTGGAACTCTCCACGATTTCATCATAAAATATCAGAGGAAGCCTTAATTCATCTTCCCTCCTTTATTTTTGTTCTTGACATCAAAGCTCACATGACATACATTCTTATCTACGTAAATAACTATGTGTATAAAATCATAAACACGAGATAAAAGATCTGTCTTAAGTGTTTAGAAAAAAAAAACAAACACTTCTGCCTTATGCAGTGCTTGCTCATACTGTCTTCTGACTGCATTTCTTAAGAGTAAATCCTGCTTTCCAATTGTGTACCTTTGCAGCTAGGTACACTTGACATTGCTGAAAAGGTACTCAAGTTGCAATGTGTTGAAACGTATTCCCAGCTCACATTTCTAAGCCAGCCTCCTGATTTTCTTGTGCTGGTCCTAATATAGTTTGTAGTAAGTCCCATTCCTCCTATCAAATAAATAGTAAGCTAATACTAGAAGAGCCTCCATTTTTCTTTTTTGCCATGTTTAGTTCATTTTTCTGAAACAATCCAAATTATTAATTCTTCAGCTTCTTCATGCAATGAGTGTTTCTGAAGCATATGCTTAGCCACAAGACCTCTGTTTTGCTTCCAAGATAATGGTATATGTAACAAAACTTGAAGACATATTTCTTTACTTTGCACAAAGTCAAGGCCTGGTAATATTGTCAAAAAGGTAAGTCAGAAAGCCTTTCTACACTCTCAAGTCCCTCTAGAGCAAACAGCTATGATTACATGCATGATAATATTATATACAATTAAAAAATATGTTTTTTGGATCTCTCCTTCCATAAATTTCATGTTAATTAACTCCTAAAAAACTTAAAAAAAAAAAATAAGAAAAAAACAAACACAAATCAACAAAGAACATTAATCAGCGATTTTGTTTAAATGCGTCTCTTTTCCTTGCTTTCTTCTCTTCCTACTGATCAATTTAATATTCTTTTAGGCAAAACTTTGTATCATAAAGTAGGCACCATGCACATATATATGTACACTGAGTTAGTAAAGGATGGATAAATTCTGCAAAGAAAATATATTTCATAGTAGCTGAATACAAACATGGTGAAACTATTATCAAATCAGCACTCTTTTATGGGTTATTTTTAATGTAAAACAGCCAATTTCTTCCATCGCGAGTCACCATTAAATGTTTCACAAATATCAAAAACTGTGTGGATATATAAACAGAACTTAATCAATAGACTCTCCAATAAATAATGACTAGACATTTTGCCAAAGAACCATAAGGGTGTTTCATGTCACATGTTAAAGCTAGCTATGATCTTTGGTTAAGGAGAGGGCTCTTTCAGTGAGATCAAAACATTTACCACAAAAAACTCATTGGATGACCAATCAAGCAACAGACATCATCTGGTGCTTCAGTAAACTCAAAGACTGCAAAATATGTGGAAATAAGTAAAAAAGAGTGGTGGAAATAAATTATAATCCTAATTCTGTTAAACATTTTGCTGTTGTCTCTGAGCATCTTCAGCAACATCTTGCTAGAAAAACAAAGGAAACCTGCGTAAGAAAACTTGAGAAGTTAACTCATTCTTGGTGCATCCTATAACTACATATGTTAATACATCTGTAAATGTTGAAAACCTGCTATATATGTACATTCAAGTTCTGATGCTTAGGGAAAGAAACAAAATCTCTCGCATAGATGATGTGTCAGGTATTACCTGATGAAATATTCTCTTTGACTTGCCTTGCTTTGTCTTGCGTTTCTTTCCACTTTTCCTCTTTCTCTCTTTCCCTTTTCTTCATTCCTTCTTATTTCCTTCCTTCCTTCCCTCCTGTACTGCAAATCTTCTAGATCACAAAGATACTCATAGAAACTTCTTTTTGTTACTCTAAAGCCCGCAGATTCTCATTCCTTTTTTTGATAGCAAGCTGAAAGCTCCAGCCACCTGCTGCTTAGATCACTCACCTTTACACTCCGTAAAAGGGAAAATAAAGCATTCTTTTAGGTAGGCATAACTTCAAAGAGTATTCAATAATCTTTTTTAGTAAGCGTATGCAAATAAAAATGTTCCTGGAAGTTCAACAAGCTCCAAATACCCATTCTTGGGTTTGTACATTAATACATACAAAGATATGTAAATGACTCTCCCAGTAAACAATATGCAACCTTTCATCATTTTTTCTCTTTTTTTTTTTTTTACTGACACTGGATTGGAGTATTACTAGTTGAACACAGGTAGATAATTTGTTTAATTGCATAATTATTCCCATTAAAAGATATTCATAACTTTCAAAGCATGTCCCCTCTTTTTTTTCACTTTTCTCCTATGTCAGTGGAGTTGGATGATCAACCTAACATAATTTTTAAAACAAAAAATTTACATAATCAAAGATTGTGATAGTGCTTATACGGTTCTTTTCCGCAGACTAATACCTCAGAATTCTTGTTTGGGATTTTTGGTTTGTTAAGTATATTTTTGTTTGTTTGTGGGGTTTGTTTTTGTTGTTTGTTTGTTTTTTGGAGAGTTTGTTTTTGTTGGCTTTTTGTTTGTTTGGCGCTTGGTTTTTTTTTCGTTTTTTTTTTTTTGTTTGTTTATATCTGTGCTTTTAAAACAATTTGAATTTGGTGGTCTCTTTATGACTGTCTTCATCCAATCAGCTCTGCACTAATCTGTGA
The DNA here is from genome assembly GCF_034315485.1 of Pezoporus occidentalis. Classification (NCBI taxonomy): domain Eukaryota; kingdom Metazoa; phylum Chordata; class Aves; order Psittaciformes; family Psittacidae; genus Pezoporus; species Pezoporus occidentalis. The sequence continues at coordinate 3,087,187 of NW_026912961.1, read as the reverse complement.
GACCTATATAGTGTATTCTGTGCTCAGTGAGATATCATGATTGATAAGACGAAGAGACTTAATGTTTCTGTTTGCATAACCTGATAGACAGTAGACTGCCTTGCAGTGTCATCTCATGGTAATTCTACATTCAGTCTATACCACAATACAAACTGTACCTATGTCTTTTTCCACAGTAATGCTTTCTAAGCAGTAGCAGTAATCTTTCAATTTGAATCTTTTTTCTTTCTAAATCTAACACATTATTTTTGTCTCCTTTGAATTTCTTCTTCCTGATTTTGTCATATTCATCAAACTATCAAAATCAATTGACAGGGCCTTGAGCAACGTGTTCTAGTAGATGTCGTCCCTGCCCATGGCAGTGGGTTGAGACTAAATGATCTTAAGGTCCTTTCCAACCCAAACAACTCTATAATTCTATGATTAGAATTTCTGTTCTATATTCTCAGTCTTGAATGTTATCTGTAAACTTCTGCTGGTTTATTATTACTCCATTAACCATGTGCTAGACTGAAAACTGGAAGTTTAGCATGAAACTAATATAATTACTAGTATTACATGACCAAAAAAAAAAAAAAAATCTTTGCCAAATCATGTTTGAAAATAAGCAACTATCCTTTGGGGTTTTAAGCAGCTGTGACCCATCTAGCAGTAGCAATATCTAAGCCATAATTACTTAATTTGCTTAAAAAAGATGTGTTGTATTCAAAAATGTAATAGAGTCAAACAACAGAGCTTCTGCTGAGTCTTCCTTATCCGCAAAACCAGTACCCTGTAGGAAAAGAAAATTAAATTGGTTTGACTCCATTTGCTCTTCATAAATTAATGTTGGCCATACCTTAGCACCTGATTATCCTCCAAGAACTTCTAAATTGATTGTTCAATAATTTGTTCCAGTAGCTTTCTAGTATTATACTTAGGCTGAACAATCTATAGCTCCCTAGGCACTCCTTCTCCCTTTTTTTAATAGTAGGCATTGCATTTGACCATCCCTACTTCTGTGGGACCTCACTCATCATCCACATTTTTCTGGAGACCTTTGTTAAGGATTCATAGATTGCTTCAGCTAGTCCTTTAAGGGTCAAAAAGCAAATTTCCTAAGACCCTGAAAATTACAGTATATATATATATATCTCATCTAAACATTATTTGACTCAAGCTTTTGTTATTCTTATCAGTGTTCTTATACTCTTGAAAGTAGTTATTCGTTCCATTACAATTAACTTTTTTAAGAATTCTGAATCTAACAGACAAATTCTTTGTGGGTTTCAGCACCAAAATTCATTTGTTTAGCATCTCAGCTGGCAACTGCAGTTATATTTTCCCTTAATTCCTATTTTTACCTTTAATTTATTTGCAGCTATTAAAATAAAAATAACACTTTTTTTCTATAAGCAGCAAGTGACTGACACACATCTAAAAACACTTAAGAACTGAAAATTGAGCCATTGATAAGCGCACAATTCACAGCTTGGTCAACAGCAAAAATGCATATGTTATTAATTTAATGTATCTTTGTCTAAATTTGTACTACTACATTTAGAAACGTGCTTTTTTCATACTTACGTTCCTATGAAACTGAGTTTGTACATTATAGTCCCCTATGTATGGGAATTTTGTTTTACAAGGCAAAATGTATAAATTTAAATATTATGCAATTCTAAATACTTCCCCCCCCCCCCCCCCAAATAATTTAGCTCTTCTCATGAATAGGAAAAGGGCATTTACTTGTGCAGAATTATGTCAGTTGATAACTTTTTGATAAATTTAGGAAAAAAAAACTTGTTTTTTTTTCTCCTTCTTAGGGTCAGTACCCCTATAGACATTTAATAAGGAAAATTCTGTATTTCATACTAGGAAGAAATATTTCACACACACACACAGAGTATGCTAGGGATTGGAAGGGACCTCAAAAGATCATCTAGTCCAATCCCCCTGCCGGAGCAGGAACACCTAGATAATGTTACACAGGAATGTGTCCAGGCAAGTTTTGAATGTCTCCAGGGAAGGAGACTCCACAACCTCCCTGGGCAGCCTGTTCCAGTGTTCCGTCACCCTCACTGAGAAGAAGTTTCTTCTCAAGTTTAAGTGGAACCTCTTGTGTTCCAGTTTGTACCCATTACCCCTTGTCCTATCATTGTTTGCCACTGAGTAGAGCCTGGCTCCATCCTCGTGACACTCCTCCTTTATATATTTATATACACTAATTTAATTTGAGGCATTGGCTTTTCAGATCTGTGAAGCAGAACCTACCACCATAAAAAGTTTCCAAACATCCACACATGTAGACTGACTCTCTTTTAAGTCTGCTTGAGAGCATGTTTTAGAAAATTAGAGACATTCTCTTACTATGGGAAATTCAATATGTAGAATCGTGGCTTACATCTCAGAAAGCTGTTTATGATGCATAAGAACAGCTTTATTGCACTTCTACTTATGAACAGTGATGGATTTTCCTGCATAATTACACAAAGTGCTCATTAATTAATTACCCACAGATAGATTTATCACACTCCCTTCTAAAACCTCTCCAGAGAAAGAGGCCCTATGAACCCTTTCCATCACTTAGGAACAGTAAGTGAGACTTGAAGAGAGTTGAAGTGGTGTGAAGAGCCCTGAGCTCGTCCAGTGCACTCAGACAATGTAATCCATTAAAGGCTCTTGACACAAATTTGATATCAGCTGAGCAACTGAGTCACTGCCAAGAAGCTGGCATTAAGCACAACACTATATAAGAAACAATCTCTTCCAGGAAAAATAATCAAATTTAGGGAAATCTTGATTTACTTCGTAATCACTGTTCTCTGCATTATGCTATTCTCTTAGTAGATTATTTTATGCAGATTACTGCCTTGGACAGAACTAAAACTACTTTTCATGAAAATTAATGTAAGTCAAATATTAATGAATGGGTCAGGCATTCCTGATTTTTACACCCACATTTGTGAAAACAATATTTTCTTGTCATGTCCATCCAGAAATTTATGACTTGACACTTATGGTTGTCACTACCCCGCTATTAAATAAATAAAGAAAGAAAGTATATTAAATTATTTGCAAAGTCCTGTCACCACAAAGATATCTGCTAGGGCGGGGAATCCTAAATTACATGTAAATGATAGTAGATGATACAAACAGATGTTTTTCAAGGGTAGGGGCTGTATCTTCTGAGATCTATATCACCCTTTTAAAGCTAAAGGACTAGTGGCCAACCTTCAAGTAGCAAGTGGATTAGTGAAGCACAACTTTCAACACTGATTGGGCATTTTCACTGCTGTAAAACAAACATAAACATACAGTGAAAAGTTGGTCAAAATATCAATAAGACTGAATGTATTACTCCTTTATTTCCTTTTTTTTTTTAATACAACATTTTCTGAAAATAGGTGCTTTCAAAAAAAAATCTATATAACTGACATATATTTGCTTCAGAAAGGCAAAATCAAGACATTGCTAGGGGTTTCAGATGTTACTTGTCTAATTATAATAACAAGTACATACAGAAGCTTTTAACACGTTATTAATTTTATAAAAATTAATTAGGTAGATGTAGTGGTCTAAATGTGTGTTCTATCATTTTGCTGAAGAGGAAGTTCACAATATTTAGAGGATTTTCCTAGTCTTCTATATAACCCATGGATTTTCTGATGAACAGTTCAGTGTAAAACTTTACAAATGTAAAAGCAATGATTTTATGGCTAAATAAATTCTTGTACTGAAATTCTGTGCTATGAAATTAAAGAGTTGTTAGTATACTTTCTCACAGTAAGTAACCTTCAAAGACTTTCAGAGCTCCTATGACGTTTTACCAGAAACTTTGGACACATATAGTGCCTGCTGACATAAAAGTAGTTTTGTCATAATTTAACTTATTTGAAGCAAATGTAACATTTAAAACTTTTATATCCTAATAGGAATTGAAAACCATTGTGTAGTTACTTACTATAATTATAACAGGGTAGTGGAAATCTGTTAAATAAATATATAGAATATTTACCTGAATAGGTAAATGTTTTTTTTCCAGTCAGTTCTGTGCAAGTAATATCAGTTTTACTCTTGCTGTAATGGTACACTTGCATATAAGGGTATTTCTGTTAAAAATTCCCCTCAAGTCAGTGAAATATTCTCATTTAATGTCTTGCATTTCTCAGTGGGTGAGGGCTGAGTCTTGAAGAGTGAAGGACATCAGTCCATCTTTCCACAGCGATCCTTTGCTTAGGGCAAACTTGAGAGTTTGCAAACTCTGAGGGACATTCCACTCAGAGGGAGGTGCTGGTGACTGCCCATGGCAGTCCAGGATTGCTCAAAGAGCCTGTACTGGTTTCAGCTAGGATAGAATTAATTTTCTTCCTAGTAGCTAGTGCAGTGTTGTGTTTTGTCTTTAGTCTGAGAACAATGCTGATAACACACTGATGTTAGTTTTAGTTGTTGCTCAGTAGCACTTACCGTGACAGAGGACTTTTCAGTCTCATGTTCTGCCAGTGAGGAGGGGCACAAGGAGCTGGGAGAGAGCAGCTACCTGAGCCAAAGAGACCAAGGGGTATTCCATACCACAGTACATCATGCTCAGTATATAAACTGGGGGAGAGTTACCCAGAGGGGCCTGATCACTGCTCAGGTCAGGTTGGGTATTGGTCAGTGGGTGGTGAACAATTGTATTGTGCATCACTTGTGTTTATTGTTGTTTTTTCCTTTTTCCCCTTTTGGTTTTATATTTTCTTCCCTTACATGTTATTTCCCTTACATTATTATCATTGGTAGTATATTGTACTTAAGTTATTGGACTATACTTATCACAGGTTTTACATTCTTTTGATTCTCCTTCCTGTCCCGCCTGTGGAAGGGGGAACAGTGAGGAGTAAGTGAGCAGCTGAGTGGTATTTACTTACCTGCTGGGTTTAAACCATGACAGAGCCTCACTTGGGACCACTATTTATAGGTTTGCAAGATGATTGTCTTTAGCCATTAGCAAATTTCCATCCTGGTCACAAACTGAGTTGGTAATTATTAGAAAGAATATTCCAGCAACAATGGTACCATTCCACTCGGGTTATGAGAAAGGGCAGGAACATTCTGAAGCTGTCAGAGAATGATGGATTATGTCCTCTCTTTCTTCCCACCTTAGCCAGGGAACAGTAGTCCCTGGTAAAAGCAGTGGCTCCCTCCTTAACGATACAAGAGGTCCTGGTACAGTCCAGGGTTGCTCCACCACCCAAATCATTACATAAGGGCCAAGGTCTGATATGAATTCCTGAGATCATAGAGGAGCCCAGAGGATAGTTGAGGGATAGAATGCACCAACAAAGGGCTGAAGAAGGTGATTCTGTGAAAGGAAACCAGAAGCTGCCCCTGTGCTGGACAGAGCCAATTTCAGCCAGCTCCAGGACAGACCCGCTGCTGGCCAAAGCTGAGCTCATCAGTGATACTGGTAGCGTTGCTGTGATAACATATTTAAGGAAGGGTAAAAAAGTCTGTGCAACAGCAGCTGGGAGAAAGGAATGAGAAAATTTGAGAGAAACAGCCCTGCAGATGACACCAAAGCCAGTGTAGAAGGAAGTGGAAAAGGCACTCCAGGTGCTGGAGCAGAGATTTCCCTGCAGTCCCTAGCTTCTACAGTGGAGCAGGTGGACATGTGGACATGCTCTGAAGGGAGTTTCAGACTGTGGAAAGTCCACGCAGAAGCAAGGGCTCGACAGGAGCTGCAGTCCATAGAGAAGAGCCCATGCAAGTGGAGGTTTCCGTAGGACCTGTGACCCTGGAGGCGGGGCAGGGGAGTGTGTGTGGTGGTGGAGAGAATAGGGGGACAGACACTGGAGCAATCTATTCCTGAAATTTCCACTGCACCCCATGGAAAGTATCCACGCTGAATCAGTTTCTGAAGAATGTGAAGGACTCGCACAGAGAAGTCCATGAAGGACTATTTCCCAGGGTAGGACCTCATGCTGGAGCAGGGAGAGTGTGAGAAGGGAGGAGACGCAGAGACAAAGGGTAATGAGCTAACTGCATGCCCAATTTCCCATCCCCCTGAACCACTTGGGCAGGGGGTAAAAGGTAAAGGGTTTAGGAGTGAAGTTGAACCTGGGATAAAGGGTGAGGTGGGGGAAGGTGGTTTAAGTTCTGTTCTTATTTCTCACCATCCTCCTCTGCTACAATTAATTAGCAATAAACTTAATTAATTTCCCCAAGTTGAGTGTTTTACTCATGATTGTAACTGGTAAGTGAACTTGCTGTCCTTATCTCCACCCACAATATTTTCATTGTATTTTCTCCCCATCATTTTGAAGAGGGGCAGTTACAGGTGGCTTTGTGGGCACCTGGTTGACAGTCAAGGTCAACCCACCACACATACACAAACACAGAGACCAACTTTTTGTCTTTATGATAGACTTGAATCCCAACACTGAGTGTAACACTATGAATTCTGGAAACATACAGATTTCAAAATCTACCTGGGATTCCATCTCTACTTATAACTGTGTGACACACTGTAAAAATCTCATCCCATCTGTTCTCCCTTCTCCTTGCACGTGATATATTCATGTTGGTCAGGCACAAATGTATTGCGGTAGGTCCATCTTATTTTATTTTAAATACTCTCTAACATTTCTTAAAGGTACATATTTTACCAAAAATTATCTCTGAAATGAGTGAGGAAGAAGGGGAAAAAGACAGATGGCATAGTTTGTAGAAAGAGAGCTGAGAAACTACGCATATATCTTTCAATTTAGTGGAAAATACAATGCCAAAAAATTCTTACTTGAAATTTATAGTGAAATATAAGAATAGTAGATTAAGAAAGAGCAAAGGCAGCTAGTGGAGTGCAATGCAATAAACTGTAGTTTGCTGATCCAATAGAAGTACATGGGAGCTATTACACTTTGGCAGCTATTTTATTTTTCCCTTCTGGAGTTTCAGACTTATACACTAAGATGGGTTTCATCTGATTAAAACTTGCACTGTGTTTAATTTCCTTCAACAGTACAGTCACTTTAAAAGGGAGAGAAAAGGAGTGAAAGAGACCTACAAGAGAGTCAAATAATGTTGGGGGTGGAAAAGGGGCAGTAATTTTGCCCAGATAATGTTGTCATACTTTGTAAAGCCTTTAATGCTGGAATTTATTTATTAACGATGCATGGGTTATTACCCACCATCTGTCTTGTGTTAGCAGTAGGCTGTTTCAGATTATGGTAATGTGTTTCTGATTTCAGTCGTGTTGAAAGCCAGAACAAGGCATCTCATATGCAGTCCTCTTTGAGGCCTGCTGTTTTCAATTCCTCTCCACAGAATGGGCTTTTATTTGATTTGTTATGGGGATTTTTTTTCTTCTGTTGCCAAAACAGCTGCAAGCCTGGAAGGGTATGAGACACAGGGCCACATCAAACTTGTTAGCTCATAAGAGAAACAGAATGTTCCAGGAACAAAAAGGGAAGCTGGAGGGAGATAGATGAGGAGAAAAGAGAGTAGGAAGGGACAGAAGAAGAGAGAGTAAGTGAAAAAGGATAAAGAGCTCTAATGGAAATTATACTTGGTTTTCATATCAAGGGCACATCAAAAAATGTTTTCTGCTCTATGTGGCATACAACATACTGTTTTGTTTTTAATTTAATATTCAAGTTAGTACAGAAAGTCTTTTTGTCTTTTTTTCCTCTTTTGAAAGAATTCAACTGCTTTCATGCTAGTGCAAAGCAGGAAATAAAACATTTACCCCAAATGAGCTGACACCAAAGGGGAAGAAAAACCCAAACCAAAGCCAAAACCCAGGTCTCCTCAGGTTTCTGATGTGACATCCAGTGTGCTCATAGTAGACAGATGTGAAGACAAGGAGAAAGAAATACACATCTCTTTTGCTGAGAATCCTCATATTCAGTTGTCAGTGTCCGTCATGCTGTTGAACTGTATTTTTGAAGTTTAATAATCAAACAAAATAATTTGATTCCTCTCCATAACACATGGTTTCTTAGCGTCCCAGCTGCATTTATGTACATTTTTAATCTGGAGAATATACCTGAAAAATAACATGGGTAATTAAGTTTAACCTAAGTTAAACTTTACTGAACATTTTACAGAATTCTGTTGGTAAGAAAAAGTTAAATATTCCACATGCTAAACCTGAGTTCTTTTATGTTAAATACTAGAGCAATATACCATCTCATTTTCAGACCATTACATATGCTTCTCTCACTTGCTATTATGCATAGAATAACTTTTAATTTCCATGTAGAAGGTATCACTCTTAACTGACGTAGAAACACCAGACCAGCCTTTCTTTTCTCCATCAGGGCGATGTTTTAACCAGCAGTGTTTTTTCAGTAAGTCTTGGCCATACACATATTTGCTCTAAGTCAGTTATGGCTTTAATGTTTTTCATGCAATTCATAAGAAAAAATAATTTGGAAACTTCTCTTTTTTTTAGAAACTAAATTATAGTTTGTTGCATTTTAATCCCTTTTCCATCTTTTTTCTTTTTTTTTTTTTCCCCTAGTACACTGGTGATAACAAAGTATGTGTAAGTGGACACTTACACAATAGAATTTAAGGCCTGAAGACAATATTCTCATCTTTTTGTGAAGTATGCTGAATTTTTAGGGGCCACAATGTCAACCATAACTTAGTGAACTCCAGGTAATTTAAAATACATGAATTCCTGGTATGTACCATAAGATTCAGATCTCTGCTGCAATGTGTTGAATAAAGTCAGACCTGAAGTGTTAGTTAATGCAGATTAGGTACCACGGTCTTCAACAAGCAGTTTAAAAACTCTCAGCAAGAATATCTAGAAAGTAGCCATTTTGTAATTTAATAGGTCCTTTAGGGGTATTCAGAAGATATCAACAAACAGCTTATGGGGTTTTGTAACATCTTCCCCCAGAACTCTCTTAATCTTTACCAATCAAACTCTAAGAAATAGTATGATAGAAACCATCTTAAAGCTGATTTCTGTGTCATTTCTTAGTGCAATGAATTAGTTTGAAGTATTAGTTTTTAAAAGCCTTTTTTGCATGTATGGCTATGTGATAGACCTTTTTTCATAGAGCTCAGCAACTAGGAACAACTGCTAAGCTCCTGCTAACAATCATCATCAGAAGTCTGTTTCTGAAAACAAATATAATGGTCACGGTGACTCAGATTTTTGAGTTGAATTAGTTATGAGTGAGCAAATCTGTTTTACCTTTTTTAACAATTAATAACAGATGGAATATACATGCATTAATTAAAGGAAATCCGGGTGAATATTTTCTAAACTGAAAGTGTAAAAAAGCTAAAAGCGAGTCTAAAGGGAAATTTAAATCTGAAGATGATATTTGCCTTTTAGAAGACCTCTGTAAGAGATAGGAGCTTATTTCGAGTACCTGCAAAAAGTATTTTGCCTTCTTTGTATACGAAAAGCAAGCCTCAGAAAAGCACAGACAATGGTGACAAAGCACACAGAAACACACTGAATAATACAAAATTAAAATCTATACAAAACAGTGTAAGTTACAATCTCTTTCTCCACCAGGAACACCTTAACTGCATTTGATCACAGCACATATATATTCTGATATTAGTTTATCCTTACAGTAAGAACCAAATCCTATTTTTCTCATGTGATTCAAGTAAATATGATAAGGAAGCCAAATGCACCTATGCAAATATCAGTAATTTCCTATGTTTCCTCACACTTTACTGCATATACTGCAAACTTACTAAAGGCTTTTCTTCATGTTTATTTTTACTACACAGAGGCCTCAGAGAAATTGATATATGTGAGTTCTAGTAACAGACAACAGTTATTATCTGTTAGGAATTAAAGAAGATTAGAGGAGAAATACTTTAAAGCAAATGACAGTTTTTTGTCCTGACATTGTTAAACATGATCTTTCACCTGTTACTAATTTTCTTCATAGTATCAAAGGTCTTTGATTGTTTGAACACAAGGGGAAAACAGCTATTTCCAGTTGTTTACACAGAGCAAACAAGAGGACAAACAGGGAAAGATATGTATGTTTATTAGGTCTCCAGTAAAATAAGAACCTGATGTTGCCTCTAGACGCATGTTCTCCACTGCCTGGCTTAAAGTTTATTCGTTTAATGAATGAATTAAATATGCTCTTTCTGACTTGATTTTAGTAACACAGAGGTTTTTATTTTCTTTGTGTTGCTGTTTGTATATGCCCTTAAAGATGTGATTGCTTTCTGATTGATGTTTTCAATGGATTTAAAAGTGAAGTACACATGGTAGCATCTTAAACAACACTCTGGCATGACTGACAGCCCTCTGCAGCTCAGACATGTCTAGCAACACAAAATCTGTAAAATCTGAGATCAAAAAACTGTCTAATTTGAAAATTCTGTCTCTAACAGTAGCCAACAGTATACGTTTGAGAAAAGAGTATATGAACAAGAAAGGATGCCAGAATTACTTCCACTGGTTTATTTTCTAACAACTTAAGTATAAGGCTTTGTCGTGGTTTAAACCCAGTCAGGCAGCTTGCTCACTCACTCCCAGTGAGTGGTGCCGGGCTGACAACAATCAAGCCCCCCCCCGCCCGCCACCGGGGTTCTCCCCTTCCCCACTCCCGGAGGAACAGGGAGGAGGATCAAAAGGGTGCAACTCCTACAGGTTGAGACAAGAACAGTCCAGCAACCAATGTACAACACAAATCACCACCACTACTACCAACTACAACAATGATAAGAGAAAATAACAAGGGAAGAGAATACAATACCACCGGCCAAGAAACGAGTCCCACCCGGAAGCCCGTGTCCTTCCGGGTAACTCCCAGTTACCCCCCACCCTGGGCATTACGTGCTGTGGTATGGAATACCTCCCTGGCTAGCCCGGGTCAGGCGCCCCATCTCTGTTTCCTCACAGCTTCCCCTCCTCCCTGGCAGAGCATGAGCCTCACAAAGTCCTTGGTCAGGGTAAACATCACTTAGCAACAACTGAAAACATCAGCTTCACCAATATTGTTCCCAGGCTGGAAGTCAAAACACAGCATTGCACCAGCTACCACGAAGGAAAAACATGACTGCTACTGCTGAACCCAGGACAGGCTTTCTGAACTAATGGTTGTGCTGAGATTTCTGGATTAATAACATCCCTGTGGGACTTTTCTTCCATGACTTATCTACTCACTATTTGAACTTATTTGCACTTTTGACCTTCAGAAAATCTGATGTTACTGAGTTTCATGGTTTAGTTACTTGCTCCATAGTAATAGTACTTGCATATAAAAATGATGTCTGCTAATTTGTTTAGATTTTTCTATATATTTTGATTAGTTTGCAAATAATAATGAATAAACATTTCTTATTTATGTTCATCATGCAGTTCACATCATTTATCTTCAAGCTAATAAGCTATTCTTTCCATCTGAGTTCAAATAACACACTCCTCATGCACTGAAGATGAAGTGTAACACAGTATGTATTAGTAAAGAGCTATGGATCAGACATCCACAATCCAGCATTCGACTGAATCATACTTCTAGGACAACAAAATATAATCCAAAAGGTCAAGAAAAACCCAAAGAAAGCAAAAAAACCCAAAGCAAAACAAAAAAAATAGAATGAAAAAGATTCCTCTTTAAATAGAAACTAATTCAGCTTAATGTTTGAAGAATTTTAAACTAGTAAAAAGTCCTTAAGTACTTGAATATAAAAAATACTCAATAAGAACTTTACCCTATTAAGTTTCAGTCATTCTAATTGAAGTATTTAATTTTTATCAAGCCATAAACCTGCTTTCCTTTTCCTACTGGAAGTTTTTCATAATCACATTAACAAGTTAATTCCTCTACACTCAAGATAATGCATAATTAATTTAAATTGAAACCTAAATTGTTTTTTTCTTCTGTTATACCACAATCCGCTGATCAAAATATCATGTACATTTCTAAATAAACTTTATCTGTGTAAAATAAAATAAATTTCCCTTCTGAGCTGATAAATACTTCAGTCAGTCTAACATATTGATCTCTGATGAGACCATAAAAGTCAAAGGTAAATAACAAAACTAAACATTTTATCACACCTACTGAAGAAAAAGAAAGATAAGATCGATAAAAATATACAATTTAGCTAATAAGAAATGTGCATTTAACACATCTTGGAAGTCGTAGACTCGGAGAATCATAGAATAGCTAGGGTTGGAAAGGCCTTTAGGATCATCTAGTTCTAACCCCACCTGCCACGGGCAGGAACACCACACACTGAACCACGACGCACAAGTTTCTGTCCTGCCTGGCCTTGAACACTGCCAGGGATGGAGCATTCACAACTTCCCTGGGCAATTCATTCCAGTGCCTCACCACCCTAACAGGAAAGAATTTCCTCCTTATATCCAACCTAAAATTCCCTTTTTAAGTTTTAACCCATTACCCATTGTCCTATCACTACTGTCCCTAATGAAGAGTCCCTCTCCAGCATCCCTATAGGCCCCCTTCAGATACTGGAAGGCTGCTATGAGGTCTCCAAGCAGCCTTCTCTTCTCCAGGATGAAAAGCACCAACTTTCTCAGCCTGTCTTCATACAGGAGGTGCTCCAGTCCCCTGGTCATCCTCGTGGCCCTTCTCTGGACTTGTTCCAACAGTTTCATGTCCTTTTTATATTGTGGACACCAGAACTGCACACAATACTCCAAGCGAGGTCTCACAAGAGCAGAGTAGAGGGGCAGGATCACCTCCGTCGACCTGCTGGTCATGCTCCTTTTGATGCAGCCCAGAATACGGTTGGCTTTCTGGGCTGTGAGCGCACACTGCTGGCTCATGTTAAGTTTCTCATTGACCAATTATCACCAAGTCCTTCTCCACAGGGCTGCTCTGAATCTTTTCTTTGCCCAGCCTGTAACTGTGCCTGGGATTGCTCCGACCCAGGTGTAGGACGTTGCACTTGGCATGGTTAAACTTCATAAGGTTGGCATTCCTTCCCACCTCACAAGTGTGTCGAGGTCCCTCTGGATGGCATTTCTTCCCTCCAACATACCAACCAAACCACACAGCTTGATGTCATCAGCAAACTTGCTGAGGGCGCGCTCAATCCCACTGTCCATGTCACTGACAAAGATGTTCAACAAGACCTGGTCCCAACACCAATCCATGAGGGACACCACTCGTTACTGGTCTCCAAATGGACATTGAGCCATTGGCCACAACTCTTTGTGTGCGGCCTCCCAGCCAGTTCTTTATCCACCAATTGGTCCATCTGTCATATGGATGGCTCTCCACTTTAGAGACAAGGATGTCATGAGGGACAGTGTCAAACACTTTGCACAAGTCCAGGTAGATGACTTCAACTGCTCTACCCCCGTCCATCAGTTCCATGACCCCATCATAGAAGCCTACCAAATTGGTCAGGCAGGATTTCCCCTTACTTAAGCCATGCTGGCTGTCACCAGCCACCTTGTTTTTCATGTGCCTAAGCATGAATTCTAGGAGAATTTGCTCCAAGATTTTGCCAGGCACAGAGGTGAGACTGACTGTCTGTAGTTCCCTAGGTCATCCATTTTCTTATTCTCGAAAATGGGGTTTATATTTCCCTTTTTCCAGACATTTACACAATAAGTGAACAGCTATATCAGTAGGTTGATGAAAACACTTTAATTAAACAAAAGTGTAAATCTGAGCAGCTCCCAAGTTCTGGTCTGTGAAGCCAAATGAGAAGAGATAATAATATACAGTACACATGGTTTACAGCTTATTTTGACAGATTGCAGAGCAGGACTTTACACTCAAACAAAAAATGAATGGATCTACAGGCCACAATATCTGTAATTTTTCTGTTGGTCAATATATCACATTGATTTGTTATCATCTTCCTCTCACTTCATATAATATGTGTCAATATACTCCACAATTTCTGACAGACTTGTGATGAGGGAGCATGGCTTGTGGTATCACATGGTACTGTGTAAAAGTCTATTTAACTTGTAAATTGGGAAATCCTCCCACTTCCCACCCACCCATGCATGTGAACAGCAGTTTTCATATAAAGAAAATTGTACTTCTATTGTGTACATGTGAATCTTTCATTCTTTTTTCCAACTTCCACATTGAGTACCAGCCCTTCCAAAGCCTCTAAAATCTGAGTGGCAAAACTGCAGTTCGAAGGACAGACAAAGGCACTCCTTTGTCATTGTTAGAAAATGCACAATAATATAGGGAAACCACAGCAGGACAATTCTCCCTTCACAGGCAAACACAGAACTTCCATTGACGTCAAAAGCTTTTCTGGCACTATATATTTAATAAAAAAGTATGGCCTATTGTGTCAGCTACATTGCAATGAAATTCAGACAGAATAGGACCTCAAGGACAGACAGGAGGAATACCAAAAATCTAAAAATGCTAAAGATCAACAAAGTTCATCTTTCACATGCACAGTGTTTGAAGTGGTCAGAAAGATTTATTTATATATGATTGCGTTCAGGTTGTCCGTGTCTTCTCCTATGTGATGGCCAACTAGAGTTCAATAGGATAGTTCCAGCACTATTCATTGAAAGAAACCGTACTACATTCCTATCCCTTCATGGCTGACACTCCAGCAAGAGGAGCAGAAGACAGATTTATTTTCCTGATGTAACCTCAAATGCAAAAAAATATTATATCTTGAATGACAACTTTATGTGGATATCTTGAAATGCTTACAAGTGTAAACATACAAACAGAACATGAATTAGAACACTGTTTTCAAAGATAGTGTCTAATTTTGGCTGCCTGAGTCACCGGTTGCCTAAAAACATACTTCATTATCAATTTGCAACTAGCCATCAAATAGCAAATCACTTTCCAAAAATATAGTTACCCTGAAGGTCTTATGTGATTTTTTTTCCTAGTTAATATTCTTAACAAAAATGCCGTTTCATATAGATCATCTCTACTTTGTTCTGACCAGTGTAGGAGAAATGAGAAAAGTTGTAGCTAAGACAGGTGATAGTCTCATAACTCTGTAGATTTCCAAAATCACATTGTGATGCAAAATACTGTACACATACTTGGGTTCTCCATTCAGATGATTTGTTTGAAAAATATGCAATGGTCAAAAAAAATTAATAGAACACGTGGACAAAAAATTTAGTTTTGGTTCAGTATGTTTTACCTTTCATGGGTAAAGGACTTGATGAAGATATTAAAAAGAAAAAAAATTGGGGATGGAGGCATTTTAATCATTGCTAGAAGTAGCACTTGATACTGTTTTATTTAGAGATAGGGATTCAAAGGCAGCTGAAGCCTTTTGTAGGAAAGGAGATTTCTCTCCTGTGAATACGTACTGTTAAGTGAGAGTATCTCTATTTAAAATGAAGAGGAGGTCTGTAAAAGCATATATGCTGTCTTGCTGGCCTCTAAAATATGATGAAGTTCTCCATTCAAACACATGCTACACCCTTCACTGCAAAGAAATTTAGATTTTGTCCAAGAAATTCTTATTGATGCCTGGCAAAATCTTGGAGAAGATTCTCCTGGATGGCATGCTAAGGCACATGAAAAACAACAAGATGCTTGGTGACAGCCAGCATGGCTTCACTAAGGGGAAATCCTGCCTGATCAATTTGGTGACCTTCTATGATGGGGCTACAGAACTGATGGACAGGGGTAGGGCAGTTGATGTAATCTACCTGGACTTGTGTAAAGCATTCGACACTGTACCACACGACATCCTTGTCTCTAAATTGGAGCTACATCAATTTGATAGGTGGACCACTCAGTGTATAAAGAACTGGCTGGATGGCGGCACGCAAAGAGTTGTGGTCAATGGCTTAATGTCCATTTGGAGACCAGTAACGAGTGGTGTCCCTCAGGGATCGGTGTTGGGACCAGGTCTTGTTGAACATCTTTGTCGCTGACATGGACAGTGGGATTGAGTGCGCCCTCAGCAAGTTTGCTGATGGCAGCAAGCTGTGTGGTTCGGTTGATATGCTGGAGGGAAGGAATGCCATCCAGAGGTACTTTGACACACTTGTGAGGTGGGCTGATGCCAACCTCATGAAGTTTAACCATGACAAGTGCAACGTCCTACACCTGGGTCGGAGCAATCCCAGGCACAGCTACAGGTCGGGCAGAGAAAAGATTCAAAGCAGCCCTGTGGAGAAGGACTTGGGGGTGTTGGTTGATGAGAAAATGAACATGAGCTGGCAGTGTGCACTTGCAGCCCAGAAAGCCAACCATATCCTGGGCTGCGTCAAAAGGAGTGTGACCAGCAGGTCGAAGGAGGTGATCCTGCCCCTCTACTCTGCTCTTGTGAGACCTCACTTGCAGTATTGTGTGCAGTTCTGGTGTCCTCAACATAAAAAGGACATGGAACTGTTGGAACAAGTCCAGAGAAGGGCCATGAGGATGACCAGGGGACTGGAGCACCTCGCATATGAAGATAGGCTGAGGAAGTTGGTGCTGTTCATCCTGGAGAAGAGAAGGCTGCTTGGAGACCTCATAGCAGCCTTCCAGTATCTGAAGGAGGCTTATAGGGATGCTGGAGAGGGACTCTACATTAGAGACTGTAGTGACAGGACAAGGGGTAATGGGAAGTTTAGATTGGATATAAGAAGGAAATTCTTTCCTGTTAGTGTGGTGAGGCACTGGAACGGGTTGCCCAGGGAGGTTGTGAATGCTCCATCCCTGGCAGTGTTCAAGACTAGGTTGGACGAGGCCTTGCGTGTTATGATTTACCGTTAGGTGTCGCTGCCCATGTCAGGGGAGCTGGAACTAGATGATCTTAAGGTCCTTTCCAACCCTAACAATTCTATGATTCTATGAAATTCTCATTAGAGCCATGTCATGGTGTAAGCCCAGCCAGCAACCCAGAACCACGTAGCCGCTCGCTCACTCCCTCCCTCTCTTCCCCCTGTTCCCAGAGAGATGGGAAGGAGAATCGAAAGAATGTAGCTCCCACAGGTTGAGATAAGAGCAGTAACTAAGTTATAACACAAACCACTACTGCTACCACCAATAATAATAATGATAAGGGAAATAACAAGGGAAGAGAACACAACCACTCACCACCCCCCAGCCGATACCCAACCTGACTTGAGCAGTGATCTAGCCCTTTCAGGTAACTGCCCTCAGTTTATGTACTGGGCATGGTGTGCTGTGGTATGGAATACCTCTTTGGCTAGTTTGGATCAGGTGTCCTGTCTCTGCTTCCGCCTGGCTTCCCTTCCTCTCTGGCAGAGCATGAGACTCACAAAGTCCTTGGTCAGAGTAAACATCTTAGCAACAACTTAGCAACAACTAAAAACATCGGTGTTATCAGCACTGTTCCCAGGCTGCAAGTCAAAATCACAGCACTGCGCCAGCTACGAAGAAGGTGAAAAATGACTGCTACTGCTGAACCCAGGACAAGCCATGCACAGAGTTGTCTTATAATGGACATCAATGAAGAGCTCTAAGTATTGCCTTAGGATCTATAAATCAAGCACCTTTCTAATCCGTACTTAGTCACACATATCTGTGTTGCACAAAACAAGGGAGGGAAATATGAGTACTTCAGTGCCACTACATCCCACAACATTAATGAAGTATCCATATTTTTAAGCATACTGGCTGAGAGAATATGCATCCAGGATGTTAAAAGCTGAACTCGTAATGCAATTCACTTTTAATCACTAGTTTTCATGTCATTATTGAACATTTTCACCAGTGTACTTATTTGTTTATACATCATTTCACAGAATCACAGAATCATAGAATTTTGGGTACCTGACTTCATTTAAACACATTATTTTCTTCAGTGTTTCCATTGACTTGCTCACACTAAGTTTAGTTTTGCAGATCCTGGTTTTGGAGCATAATTTTCCTCTGAAGATGGGTTTAGCATCTTCAGCTAAAAAAAGCTTAAAGCTTTTTTCTTTTTTTTCAGCACTGTAATGATGCACTCAGATAAAAGCTATCATCCTTGCCTTTTGCCCGTAAGATAAAAATAGCTGAATATTCATAAAGTATTTTTAATTCTTCTCCTAAAGGTGACTTCAGAAAAGCAGCATTCATATGTTATGGAACCTGCACCCCTATTGAAAACATATTCATGCAATGTGGTAAAATATCACACAAAGGAGATGAAATATCATTGTCTTAAAGCATCAGAACTACAGCCCTGTTTACTATACCTACTAATCTTAAAGGAAGTGTAAGTGTGTGTTACATACAACAGTTATGCAGATTAAGTTTCCATTGCCCATCCACTCAAAATTTATGAAGATTAAGTAAAAAGAGGTGTTGTTTTGGGGTTGGGGGGGGGGGGGAGGGTGTTTTGTTTGTTTGTTTGTTGTTTTGCTGTTTTTTTTCTCCCTCCTCCCACTCCAAACAAATAATCTATTGAAATACCTAGCTGTGTAGCTTGGGTCAGTAACTTCTGTCAGTACCTTGGTCAGTTCTCTGACAGAAATCTCCCACAAGAATCAGCTGGGATAAAAGCTGAACAAGTTAGAGAACAAGAGACTACCATCTACCATATTATATTTATTAGTCATAACAATGAGAAAGGGCCACTGGTTTACTGTCTGGTTCAGCCATCTCCTTCAATTTAAAAGCCTTTCACTGGGTCCAAATTGCTAATTACTTGGAGCTCTAGCAAAGACCAGCTACAGACAGACCAGCTGGGAGCTATGCCTGCCAGAACAGCCAGACAGCCCTGCCTTTGCAGTCGAACTGGCCCAGACAATAATGACTGAGTTTGGCACAACAGAATAAAGGCTAAAAGAATGCCACCAAGCTTAAAAAGCCAGAAATCAGGAGACTGATATCTTGAGCCTAAGGGGTCAGAAATGATGTGACTTCCAAAATCTGAAGTTCCAAAAGCCCTAATAATGTACCTCTTGACCCAGAAACAGATGGTTGGCTAAGAGTGAGAATTATAGGGCTTTAAGGTACATTTAGCTTATAAAATAATGCATTTAACAGCACTGCCTTAGGTTTGATTTGTCAATGTCCTTATGAAGTGCTGAGTAAAGTGCTTAATTTTTAATCCATTACTAAATGCACAGCATATGTGAGAATTTATACCCCTTTACCTGCAGAAGACTACTTTTTTATTCTATTTAGAATTAATAATCCAAATGTAATGTTTATTTCTGGGTCAAAAAATCCCAAAGAAAACAAAATATAAACCTACTACTTAGATGAGCAATAAAATCATGGAGTCATAGAATCATAGAATCGTAGAATGGGTTTGGTTGGAAAGGACCTTAAGATCACCTAGTTCCAGCCCCCCCCTGCCACAGGTGGGGATGTTTCGCCCTAAACTATGTCACCCAAGGCTCTGTCCAACCTGGCCTTGAATACCACCAGGCACAGGGCATTTGCAACTTCCTTGGCAACCTGTTCCAGTGCTTCACCAACCTCACATTAAATAACTTCTTCCTTATATCTAACCTGAACTTCCCCAGTTTAAGTTACAACCCATTACCCCTTGTACGACAGCTTTAAAATTCAAGAAACAAAATTCAATCCTGAAATATCTCTTATGTCATTAAAAAAAAAAAACAACACATAAAAAACAAAAAAAAAAGAAGAAAAAAAAAACCAAACAAATGAGTCACAGACATTTTCAGGAGAGATGAAAAGCAAAGAAAAAAGATTAAATTTTTAAAACAAGTATAGGCTAGAGATCCTAACAACATTACAATCCATGTAGTTATGACATCCCTAGAGTTCTGTAGCGTCACCTTAAAAACTTCCATTTAAATGAACTCATTTCCTCATGTGCCCAAGTTGTTGATTATCTGAAATAGCTGCAAAATCAGGACCAAATCTACAGGTGAATGAAGTTGCTAAGCCACTGTCCATCATATTTGAAAAATCATGGCAGTCACGTGAAGTTCCAGATGACTGGAAAAAGGGAAATATAACCCCCATTTTCAAGAGGAGGAAAATGCATGACCCAGGGAACTAGAGAGCAGTCAGTCTCACCTCTGTGCCTGGCAAAATCTTGGAGCAGATTCTCCTGGAAGGCATGCTAAGGCACATGAAAAACAACAGGGTGCTTGGTGACAGCCAGCATGGCTTCACTAAGGGGAAATCCTGCCTGACCAATTTGGTGGCCTTCTATGATGAGCTATGGAACTGATGGACACTGGTAGAGCAGTTGATGACATCTACCTGGACTTGTGCAAAGTGTTTGACACTGTCCCACGTGACATCCTTGTCTCTAATCTGGAGATAAATCCATTTGATAGATGGATCACTCACTGCATAGAGAACTGGCTAGATGGCTGCTTATAAAGGGTTGTGGTCAATGGCTCAATGTCCATTTGGAGACCAGCAATGAGTGGTGTCCCTCAAGGACTGGTTTTGGGACAAGGTCTTACTAAACATCTTCGTTGCTGACATGGACAGTGGGATAGAGTGCACAAATGACGCCAATGACACCAAGCTGTGTGGTTCAGTCGATAACGCTGGAGGGAAGGAATGCCACCCAGAGGGAACTTGACACACTTGTGAGGTGGGAAGGAATGCCAACCTTATGAAGTTTAAGCATGCCAAGTGCTAGGTTCTACAACTGGGTCGGAGCAATCCCAGGCACAGCTACAGGGTGGGCAGAGAAGAGACTCAGAGCAGCCCTGCAGAGGAGGACTTGGGGGTATTGGTCGATGAGAATCTTAACATGAACCAGCAGTGTGTGCTCTCAGCCCAGAAAGCCAACTGTATCCTAGGCTGCATCAAAAGGAGCGTGACCAGCAGGCCGAAGGAGGTGATCCTGCTCCTCTACTCTGGTCTTGTGAGACCTCATTTTCCCCACAGATTTTAGAGCACTTAATAGTTGTGCATTTTCTTGCCTTCTACATGCATATATAACTTAGGAGAGTGCTAAAGAAGCAGTTTCTCATTCTCATATAGTAGAAACATAATTCGACAAGGTGACATATTAGCCAAAAAAGTCATTGAATCTTATGAGAAACTTACTGCATTTTCTTAGATGTTGCTTTGGAGAATGAGTGGATTATTGCGTATTTTTGTCTTTTCAGATTGTTTTACCTTTACCAAGGTTTTCTACACATCTGCAACTCAGCAATATCTGCTCAGAAAGTGTTTTTTTTTGTGACGTGCACAGCTGTTTGCTAGGAATCAGACTGAGACTCTCAAAATGAATTCTTACAGCTGAAAATAATTCAAGAAATAATTTGGCAATAGAAGATCAATGTAGGATTTGAATTGGACACTAAGAACACAGTTTTTTAATTAATAGGGTATTTGTGCAGAACATTCCTAAGAAGGAACTATTTCTTATGGCAGTGACATGTGTTTTGTATCCAGCATCCAGACAAAGAATGAACCAGTTTTTCCATTTAACTGGTCACTTTTAGAAGAATTAAAATGCATAATTTCTTCAGTAGCAAGGAAAGGATAAATGGTCACTAAGGAAAAGCTGAAAAGCTGCAGATAGATCAAGAGGTTCATTTATACAGACTCTGCAAACACATTCAAGATGATTTGATTTCTTTATTTGCCTCAGAGGCCCCACTCATCACATAAATTTGCTCATCTGTTTAAAAAAACAGAATGGCTACTACCATTTTTCTGTGCTTTGATGCATTTTTTTCTAAAGTATTTTTTTAAACTAAGTAAGAATTAAACTCATTGCACAGAGTTCCATAACATTCCTTGTGAGAGCCATCTTTCAGTAGAAAGTACTGCCCTTCTAAATTAAAAGCACACAAAGCATAAACCGCATATATCAGTATGTAAAAAAATAAAACCCTCTTCATTTATTCGTTTCACTGAACAATGTGATGATGCATACTAAAATGAAGCAAACAAATGCACAAAAGAAGTTATATGACCACTAGCTTAAAGATGTCTCTCTGAAAAAGGAGAAATACTGAAAAATCTGTTCCCAGCTAACCAGACAAACTAGGAATAAAATCGACCCAATATTAATCTGGATCTCTAACAACAATTATTTTAATCACACTTGTATTTAAACTCCATTAAAGACTTTGCAGCTTCATTTTCTTCCAGTTCTTCAAATAATTCTATGATAAGCTTCAAGAAATCACAGAAATAATGTAGGATCAAAGTTAAACAAATGGGGCTTCATTTTTGAAATTTTTCTTTTAGTTTGTATTTAAGAAATTTGAAGTGGCAAGTGTCTTTCTATATTTCAGTTTTGTTAGAGGAGAGTACGTGTTACAATCAAGAAAAGAAGATTATTCCATAACTCAGGTTATAAATTTGACTACATTTTCTATTAAAATATCGGAGTTCTATCCAGTTCTGTACAAGCTGTGAACAAGACGTAAAAATATCCTAAAGGTACTCAAAATGTCAAAAACAGAATTGCATATATTGGCTATTAAACATCTTTGATTTACTTTTGAAGGATATAATGCATAAGCATATAGGTGCATATTAAAATTAATATTTTAAAAGGTATTTTATTCTAAATCAGTGGAAATGGGAACTAAGATCATAGATTTTAAAGAACCTGAAAAATTATACTTTCACCAAAGCGCAAGATTGTGGCTTAATGGCAAGAAAACCCCACAAGCTCTCTTTATGATTTTTTATTTTTGTATAGACATCTTGAATCATAAGATACAGGCCACACAATACATAGCACATCAGATCTAGAAAAAGCGTGCTACGTATCATTAAGTCATCTAAATTGCATGCTAAGAATCATAGAATCATAGAATAGTTAGGGTTGGAAAGGACCTTAAGAATAAAGTCTTGTTGTCAAAGGGAAATTTCAAAAGGAAAACACACAACCCCAAATTATATAAAGAATATTTATAACCATAGTGGAAGACCATAGTCACAACAATTAATCTAAAAATATTTCAGGCTGGTTTATTCCATACAGCGTTCTTCAAAAGCATTATGTGTCAAATTTATTCTACAGTTCATAAAAGCCATGTGCCAACAGTTTCATGATATTTCTGCTTTTATTCTGTTCAGAGACACAAGGACTCCAAAAAAATGAAGTCTCATGTATGCTATTGACCAAACACCATGTATTCTGTGACTCTTTTTACTCATCACTAGCTAAGCTTTTGTTTCATTTTGCTAATGCTCAGTATCTGCCAACAACACTGTTATTTCTTCTGTCACTCGCACAAAGAAATAATCTGTGGCTGTCTAGCCTCCTTGGTTCTTGATATTTAGGTAAAAATTTGTCCTTTCTTCCTCTTTAAAAGCTAAAAAGAAAAAAAAATAATCACTATTACTTATTGCCTCTAAATCTGTCTGCCCTGAGATATTTTTGAAAGGAAAATAACATTATTCCAAGAACAAAAATATATATCGAGTCTTTTTTTTTAATCAAACTTTATAAGCCTCTAAACAAAACTTTACTAGCTGCATTTCATGCAAACTTAATTCAAAATGTTCCAATGTTCCACAAAACAAAATCATACATAATTGGAAGAGAGAGTAAAGATATAAAAAGGAGAACAGTTATTTGGAAAAGTTTTGCAAGAATCAAAAAATCTGATAAGCATGACCATGGGTGACTATGAGTGCATCTACATTAGCTTTTTATTTGGTTTAGGAGTGTGATCTTGATGCAAATATTTCAATTGTCCCCATTTTTCATGTTTTGGTTCATATCACAGACCACTTCCAGAACATATGAACTGAATTTTGGATGAAACAAACCCAGAAGATATATTCCAATTGCCTGAAGTAAAAAAGACCCTATGAAATGATCCATTATAAAAACCAGGCTCTCAATATGAATGGTTTTGCTCTACAAATTCACATTTCTAGGTTCACACAGATTGCTTGAGCTGATGTGGTCCATCAGGAACTGAAAATCCCTGGACCACAAGCAATGGAAAAATGCAGTTTCTCACAGCTCTTTCTCTGTCTGAAAATCCTATCCGAATGATGATTAAAAGCTTTGGGCACTTTTCTGGACATTTTTTGGAAATGCTAAGATGCACAATACACAGATAAAGTGTATAATGCATTCATAAGACATGTTTATACATCAGATCTACTGAAATCTTGTCACACAGTGTACCAAGATGCATCAGATATAGTACACACACACATATGTTTCTGTTTAGGGACTCATTACAGATAGGTATAATAGAGGATTTCCTGCATAGGCATTCAGAAAAGTAATGGTGGAATTACATGTAGAAATACTAAAAATTCAAATGAAATTTGAATGCACCATACTTTTTTTTTAATTTAAGAAGTCTGAACTTTGGGAATAAGACTAAAAGAGAAAACAAAAACAACAACAACAAAAACTTAGAAATGCTAATTTTCTCAAAAGAAATATACTCTTCTCTTTGACAGGCATATTTGCAGAATTTTGAAATGAACAGAGTATTTGAAAGAACAGCAAATGGTAGGTAAGCAAATGATTCATGAAAGAAAAATATAAAAATCCTTTAAGTTGTAGAGCATGTTGCTGTTGATGACATTCACTAGCAAAAGCTGCAAAAGAGAGCAGCTGAGAAGGTGGATTTATTGGAATTACTATTCCTCATTAACGTTCTTTAACAACCCTGGTTTTAATTTTCCTAACCTCTTACTGCAGCATGCAATCAATATTATTGTTATAGGGTATTAAAGTATCCAAATTTAAAAGATTTGGGTAACATTATCTGTTACTAAATCTATTGAAAATCCAGGTATACACAAAGGACTAATCCAGTGTACATTTATTCAGATCTTGAAAAGGCTGATTTCATTATCCATACAAATAGCTCCAATTCCTAACTGTCCTTTATTATGCACTTCTTAGAATTAAGTAGATATTTGGGCTCATTGATGTATATTTAAATGTCTGAATGTGCATGCTATTTGATAAAAATTTAATAGACTCAAGTGGAGCCCAGGGCTCCATTTTAGGACTAGTGCTTTTTAATGTCTTTATAAATTATCTGCATACAGGAATCAAATGTACTTTAAGTAAGGTTGTCAATTATATTAAACTGGGAGGAGCTGTGGACTCCCTCCAAGGTACACAGACCTTTAAGGGAGATCTGGATAGGCTAGAGAGCTGAGCAGTCACCACCTGCAGGATCTCCACCTGTAATGGGTTAATCCTGGTTATACATACAAACTGGGAGACAAGAGGCTGGAGAGCAGCCCTGCAAAAAGATCTGGGGGTTGGGTTGATGGCAAGTTGAATATGAATCAGCAGTGTGCCCTGGCAGCCACAAGGGCCAATTATGTACTGTAGAGTATCAAGCACAGCATAGCTAGCCAGTCGAGGGAAATGATTGTCCCAGTCTAAATTGCCCTGGTGTGGCCCCAGATTGAGCAATGCGTGCAGTGTTGGGCACTTCTAATTTGAAAGGGATATCTATAAGAGTGTGTCCACAAGAGGGTGATGGTGATGGTGAAAGGCTTTGAGGGCAAGACAGAAAGAGTGGCATATTCAGCCTGTAGAAAGAGAAGACCTAGAAGCTGGTCATAGTTCAAGGAGCATCTGGCCAATGCTTCTAGTGTATGCTTTAGTTTTAGGTAGTCCTGAAAGGAACAGGGAATTGGACTCAATGATCCTTATAGGTCCTTCCTTATTCAGAGAAGGTCAATACTTCATGAGAAACTCCATCATAACTTAATAGTTAAACAAAAGAATAGGAAAGTTGGACATATTTGCTTTTCAAGTCACCTCATCAGAGAGTGTCACAGAGCAGCCAAAGGCATTTGAGTAATCTTAACACTACAAACTTCTGCATCTAAAATTGCTGTGGAGGTAAGAGACAATGCTTCCGTTTCCTTTCTGAGATGAGTGTGTGGCCTAGCAAGCTTCATGGCAACAATAACAAAACACAACGTTTGAAGAAGTTTTGAAATGAAGCAACAGTAGAGAAAAATGATTCTGGCAATTTGGTTGAAGAGAGCTGACGGAAAATAACAAGTATGAAAAATCCCATATATTATTTTTATTGCAGCAAGATGGATACACTTTTGGAAGTAGAATTTTGAGTACTATTGCACATTTAGATTGATTTAAAACTTTGGTTTTGACTGCAGACATTCAAACAAGATGGTTTGAATTTAAGTTCGTGTCTGTATTCTCCTTTCACACAAATTTCTAACAACTGCTCACATAAAAGAATTTAGCCCTCCAACATCCCTTTATTTAAAAGATTTTCAAAACTATGTTGTTTTTTTTTTTCCAAAGAAAATAGTACAAGTATTGCAGTTAAGCAGACAAAGCAAAATTTTTGTTAAAATTATTATGAATCATTAGAGAATATAGCCTTAGATCCTGCTAGAATCCACCCATATGATTTTGGAGATCTTTTGATGACCATTGGTCAATTTTTTGGCAATCTGCCCCCAACTTCTCTGATAGAAGTGTTGTACAGTATTTAAAAGAATTGGTTGCCCTGGGTGGCATGGGAAGTAGGGGGAAATATAACAAAGAAAATTGACATCTGGTTATTACTTTCTCCTTTGAGGTCTAGCCTATGTGTTGTTACCTATAAGTAAAATAACTGATGATGAATTCTTAACCAGGACATCAGACATATGCTTAGCTGAGACCAGAGCTGTGTATCGCATTTAGTTTACTATCTCTTCTAGGTTACTATATCCTGCAGTCCATTGTTCATTATATCAAGTGGTTTATGTCCATTGCGTTACTCACAGGAACATCAAAATTCTAAAACTACTGACTTCAGGAAATCCTCATAGAGAACTCTAGTAGTAATTATCAAACAACCGTGACTGTCTTTTCTTACTTTTTTACTGAGAAATATGCCAGTTGTTGAGCTCCAGTCTTATGAGCATGTTTCCATCAAAACGTCTAAAAAATGTCTAAAAGATGTTTAAAAATATCTACATCAGGCAAGGTACAAGAGCTTCCAGATCCTTATAGACTACTGCCAAACATCACCCTTCGATAGTGGCCTCTGTTGCATCTGTCGGGAAAGCTAGAAAGTAAGCAGTGTGCACACAACACTAAGAATCAAAGATGAATTAGTTCACCCATATATCCTACCTAGCAGCCTTCACAGAGAAGTGACTTCAGGTCTGTATTGTTATTGACTATCTGTAAGTGTCCCATGGGTGAATAATTCTGTACCCTACTAACATGAAGACCGTTTCATCATCTTTCTCTAATCTGCATTCTGATAGTGCTTCATTCTTGGAAGTGTGAGGCAACAAATGAGAGTGAAAACATAAAAAGTGAACTATATTAGATTTTCCAAGATGTGAACACCTGGTAACTGTATGCACATATGCACTTTTAGTATTTATGCTACATTGCCTACTTATCTTACCCTCAGAACATACATTTTACACACTTTTGTTCCTTCTGTTCTACATTTGTAAAATAGAACTTTGAGAATTATGAGACCTAGATAGCCAAACATGTCTTTCTATCACATGAAAAAAGTTACCTTCTAGGCATTCCTTGACAATGAAATCCAGATCTCAGCATCCTCTAGTAAAAACACAGCCTGGCTTAGAAAGAGAAAAGAAAGAATAGAGAACCAGGGGGGGAACATAATTTGGCAATATTAGGCTTATTTGAATTCCTAGAAGTGCTTTTCTTTTATAAGGAAATCATCAAAACTTTAGCAATTGAAACTTCTCAGAAGAACAATTAAGTTCTATACCATATATGTTTGCATGAACAAAATAAAAAGTCCAGATAAGTTCATGTAGAAATAAAACACTTGAAAGGTTGTTTGGATTTTTTTTTCTAGACTCCCCCAGAAATCAAAACCCTAATAATATATTATTCTCAGAAAAAGTGATGATATTGCAACAGCCCAGGAGAAACTATTAAATCACATAAAATTTAACAATCAGCTATTTGAAGGTAATGTTGATACAGGTTCTATAAGTGAAAAACTGAAAAATATATTCAGCTATCCTGAATAGCTGGGGTTTTAAGCTTCGTTATTCATTATGTAAGTGCATAGCCCCCTGTGAGGCCAGTTAGGCATGTGAGACAGCTGATAACAGAAGGATGACTGAAGTAAAAAAAGGTATGGATATGTGGTAGCTAGTGGCTATAGGGTAAGGAGACATGTAGCAGAGAATCCTCTAGCTTCATTCTTATCTCATCCTGCTTCATCTGTGGTATTGTGCTGTACAGAAATCTTGCATAGAGCAAAGCTGTATTCTTGAAATCACCTATTCATAGTGCATACCAGCCCAAAGGGCATGTTATTCTGTTATCAGTGGATCCTCTATAGTGCACCTGAAGTGAAAGTGCTGGTGGAAAGATCACTCAATAAGGATAAATTCCTAAAAAAAATAAAAGTCCTCCTTTCTCTGGGAATTCTACATCACCCTTCCATCTCAGACTGCTAAGTATTGCGAGGTCTGTCCATTGCTGAGGTTGAAGTCAAGGGGTGATATCAAGATGCCTTAGGAAGGAGAACAATACCAACTCTTTGATAGAAAAAGACTCATCTCTCTGTTCACAGTAAAAGAAGTCAGTCTCCCCATATCTCATGCATTTAACATATAACAAAGTCCACTTCCTTGTACACATGTTCACACACAATCAACTTTCTACAAGTCTAGAAAGTCTATCCACCAAAACACAAGTAAAAATTAGCCTTCCTATTACCAAACTTGCAGAAGAAGGGGACATCTTATCCCTTCATGATGATCAAAGCTGGCAACACCACCCTAATCCTACTGAAAATTTTTACTCCTTTCTCCAGCCGTTCATCAGAAATATTCTATTTCTCTTTTACCTGTTTGACAGTTTCTCAGATTCTCTTCCTCATTTTTGTTATCTGGCACATTCATTTTCTTCTCTCAAATCTTTTTTTTATTAAGTCCTGTTTCCATAAAGTTCCATCATTCTGCTTAACTGTTCAAGGAACCTAGCGTACAAAGTCATCTATAACATAATCAGCAGAAAGATTCAGTCTACATCTTCTGTTGAAACAACCCAATGAAACTTACATCCTGCTTCTCTTTCCAAGCCAGAAAGAGCCAAGATTTCAAGTTCTGCCTTGTTCTTATTTTAGAGATGGGTCATCACACCTTTAATTTCTTAAGCACAGCCCCCAGTTATAGGAAGAAACAAAAAGAAAAGCCAATAGTACTGTATTATTAGTGTTATAGTAATATTCTGTTGTCACATCCACTTTTCCTCATTTATTTGCTTCTAAACAGATCAAACGTTAAAAGAACTCTTCAGCTCCAACTAGAAATTCAGAAAACATCTAAGAATGCAACTTTATGTTCATACAGATTTATCTGCTAAGGTGAGAAGTAAGTTCTCTTTTCTTGTTAAGCTACTAAATACAGTTAGATGTTATTTTAAAAAATATTTTTACTCATAAACTCTTTCCATATTGTTCTGTAAGTAAGCAAAAAACAGTCTGAAATTTGTGTGTGAGAGGGCATACTTGAAGAGTTCAACAATTATAAAATATTATGACATACCTGGTTGCATATTTATTTCATTTTCCTTAAGAGGCCACTTTATTTTCTCATCTCTACAGCCAAGATAAGCTGTAGATTTCTTTCATATGTACCTTTCTTATCTTTATTACATAAAGTACCTCATCTTCTACAGAGCTATATGTCTTAAAGAAGCTGTACTTTTAAGTTTACAGCAGCTTTCCTATTTGCTTATATGCTGTTCCCAAGGCAGTCAGTGCTTTCTCATTAGCACTTTCACATTCGATTAACTAAAACAAAGCAGAAGTCATGCTTTTCATTGACAGGAATCCCTTTTGACTGCAGTTTACTAGGATTGCAGATATTCCAGCATAAGGGAAGGTATGTCATTCTTTCTTCTATTCTTTTAACACCTTCCCAAGTTTCACGCATCTGAACACTACTGACTTTTGAGTCTTCCGCAATCGCTGGTTCTGCTATCAATCCAAGCAGACTTCAAGATCTGTTTCTACTTCTGATTCCTTGCAGTGTTTGATGACTGTTCCCACCTGTACAAAGATCAAGTAGAGCAAAGTGTGCTAGTAGCAAGAACAGCCTTACTATTAAGAAAATGTTTAAATAACTGAAAACTTGAAAGGGCAAGGGAAAAGGAAAGAGGTGTGTAAAGGAAGTGAAAGAAATAGATGTGGTGCAGAAGCAGCAAGAAAACTAGGTTTAGAAAAGACTGAGAGATGAAAGCAAAGGGTTTCCTGTAAGTAAAGTGGTAATACTTCACAAGTTAGTTACACATAATAACCAACCTAAAACTTTTTGGAATCGCTAGAAAAGAATTAAAACTTGTACTCCACTAAACTGAACTCTGACTACCCTTATCAATGTCCCACTGGACCTCTTCCCAGAATAAGCTATGCACTGCAAGATACTAGTTTGCTCACTCTGCTGTCTCTAAGCCCACTCTCCAAAGCCTCAACTCAGTAACCTTTTCTTTCTTTGTAGCCAAAACTACCTGACTACCTTGAGCACCGGCTCTTCATTGCTTGTCAGCAAAGTAGAACATTATCTGTGTTTGGCACTTTATGATTGCCTTAAGAATCTGTCTCAAAATGCAGCCTAGATAATTCTCTAGGTGGTTGAACTTGTGCTGTCTTCCTCACAGATGTCTGGGAGACTAGAAACCTCCATAAGTGTCAGGCCTTGCTATCAGGAGACTTATATTAGCTCATTCCAAAAAGCCTTATCCTCTTATTCCCCTTGGGAAGATGTTGTAACAGATTCCTGACGGATTGTCTTTAGTGCAGCTTTACACCATGAAGGAAATGACAACATGTGCTGTTTCCTGGAGCTCTGGGCAGTTAAACACTTCCTACGCATAGTGTAATACCCCTTCATCATGTTCCCCATTTATCCTTTCTAAACAACCTATAACCACACATGAGAGTCATGTGTGCTTTCCCGCAAAGTCTTTGTGTTTCTATTCTGATACTCTACAGCACCATCATTTCACATGAACTTCCAATTCCTTTAGATTCTTGCTTCAGTTTCTTACACCAGTGTACAGATCCTTGACATACATTTCTGAATATCCTCCCTTCTAAACAGCAATGTGCAAGGCTCCCTTGTAGCTTTCTACCACCTTTATTTTCTTTACCTGTCTGTGTTCCCTGATGAACCTAGTATAAAGACTGGATTAGCAAGTTTTTCCACACACTTTCTTCTTCTCTTTGCCAGATAGAGCTTCTCTTTTTAAAGCAACATTTTTCCAAACCATACTCAAGAAGCCAGTATTGCTATTAATATCAGCTAAGCAGGCAGGCCTTAGTCTGCTGAATCTGTTTCCTACTAATCAGATGCTTGACCTGAAGAGAGAGGAACTTTGATCAAACTGCTGTCTTCCTAAACCCAGAACCCAGAGCTGTGTAGTTACCTATGGTCTTCTCAGTGCCCCCACTAGATACGTCAGTTACGTGGATGAGAAAAAACAGATACTAGTCTGAAGGAGCCTTGGCAGTCTCTGTAATTCTCTGTAGTACTCTCTCTAGAGCACTCTCTTAGCAGAACTTGTTCATCCCCCTTTGAGATCAAGTCCTTGGTACAAACATGTGTCCATCTTCCTGCTACTGCCAGAAGTTACCAGCTTCTAGGTTACACTCCTGTGGGACTTTCTGTCCTTTTTTTCCTACTGCCTTGCCTTGGTCATGCAAACTTCCATACCTCTGAAGAGTTGAGGCCACCTCTTCAGTGAGAATCTTTGAAGCCAGTCATCCTTAATTCAACAAAGTCTGCTCATCTCTTCTTGAACCTTCATCACAGGGCACCACTCAATCAGAAAATAGCTCTCACAGGTGAGGTCATAGCCACCACTCATCCCGTAGCTCATCCCAGGACCACATAGCTCATCCTAGCACCTGATTTTAAAATAATTTGGGCATAATTTCTTCGGGCTTGGGTTTTTGTTAGTTAACAGTCCCAATGGGGTAGAAAACACAGCCCTCCTTCAATTAAGGCCATGAACCAGTCCATCAGGCAAAATTCTGCCACCCTGAGGCCCTGCTACTTTTATTTGCAATTTCATTTCCAGTAAAAATCAGATGAAAATTCCATAGTGAAATCTACATTATTATTTCCCAAATAATCCATATTTTTTCCCTAGCATACAATGCCATTGCAGGGAATTGTGAAGTACTAATGTTTTAGTGTAGTGTAGATTAGAAACAAGAATTCTGTGATTTAGACCTATACTTGAGATCTTTTAGTACTTTCTTTAAACATTTCATCCACTGTATCTTTCCACTGACTGATAGAAAGCTGAAGCTTACAATACCAGCACTGGTATTTGACAATGAACCTTTAAATTAGCTATTACTGTTAGAGCTTCTTTATGTTATATGTGGTTTTTATTTCTTTTGTTCTGATGAATATGACTACTTTTCTTGAATTTCCTGACTTATCTGAGATAGAAACTAATTGACATCATCACACATCTGCCTTGAGTCTCTATGCAAAACATTTGCTCTACATCTAATCTTCTATATCTTGCAATATTACTCTTTAATAAATAAATAGTCTCATATTTGTCATCTCTTCAATCACCTGAAGCTGATAGCATGTAATTGATGATTTAATATGAATAAAGCAAGAAGCCAACCCTCGAATTAACATCACATATTGTGTTTCTGTTGCCAGACTTTTGTGTAACAATCATCTGAGGACGTTTTTGCAAAGTATCTCACTAAACTTCTGCCTATGCAAGATATCAGGATAATAGAGAACTGTGTAATTTCATCTTTTGAAAAAATCTGCCCTCTTATCAGCGGCCTTTTCAAGCTAAAAGTTGTAAGTCTTATTGTTACAGTGCGTATTACAAGTGGTGACTGATGTTTCATCTTGGCCTAAAGAACCAAATCAAGGTTAAATTGATTAAAAAATGTAAAACCAACAAAAAGACTTGCTACAATTGAGACTGAGGATAGTATATGAAAGTCTGAACCATTAACATAATAAATTCTATTTCTAGAACAGCAGAAGAAAGGAGATAGAAATCTATAATTTGTCACAGCTACCTGCGTATTTATGAATTATTTACCCACTAGATGACCTGAAATAGTGGAACAAAAGATCCATTACAGACCATATTCTATATTCACCTTTAAACAAATACATAAATATAACACTTGCTCTAGAAACCATTACTCCCATGTATTTCTGAAGCCAAACAACTTTATTTTATTTTTTATTATTATTTATTTAAAGAATAACAGAATCATTAGGGTTGGAGGGGACCTCTAAAGATCATCTAGTCCAAACACACTGTCAAGGCAGGGCTGCCTACAGCAGGTTACACAGGAACACCTCCAGATGGGTTTTGAAAGTCACCAGAGAGGGAGATCCCACAATCTTCCTGAGCAGCCTGTTCCAGTGCTCTGCTACCCTCAACATAAAGTTCTTACTCTTGTTGAGTTGAAACTATAAGAAGTTTATGGCCGTTTATCCTCATCATGTCACCGGAGACTACTGAAAAGCATCTGGCACCATACTCTTGGCACTTCCAACTGGATTATCCTCCACTGACCACAATCCTCTGAACTCTGATGTTCAGCCATTTTTTTGATCAACCTCATTCTCTATTCACCTAACTCATATTTCCTAAACTTACCTACGAAGACTTTATGGAACACAGAGTACAAAGCCTTGCTGAAGTCAAGGTAGATCATAGAATCATAGAACAGTTAGGGTTGGAAAGGACCTTAAGATCATTTAGTTCCAACACTCCTGCCATGGGCAGGGACATCTCACACTAAACCATGACACACAAGGCTCTGTCCAACCCGGCCTTGAACGCTGTCAGGGATGGAGCATTCACAACTTCCTGGGACAACCCATTCCAGTGCCTCACCACCCTTAAAGTAAAGAACTTCTTCCTTATATACAATAAACTTCCCCTGTTTAAGTTTTAACACATTTCTCCTTGTCCAACCACTAGAGTCCCTACAAAGAGTCCCTCCCCAGCAACCCTATAGGCCCTCTTCAGATAGTGGAAGGCTACTATGAGGTCTCCATGCAGTCTTTTCTTCTCCAGGCTGATTAGCCCCAACTTTCTCAGCCTGGCTTCATACGGGAGGTGCTCCAGTCCCCTGGTCATCCTCGTGCTCCTCCTCTGGACTTGTTCCAACAGTTCCATGTCCTTTTCTTTTTTATGTTAGGACACCAGAACTGCACACAGTACTCCAGGTGAGGTCTCACAAGAGCAGAGTAGAGGGGCAGGATCACCTCCTTCGACCTGCTGGTCACGCTCCTTTTGATGCAGCCCAGGATACGGTTGGCTTTCTGGGCTGCAAGTGCACAATGCCAGCTCATGTTCATTTTCTCACTGACCAACACCCTCAAGTCCTCCTCTGCAGGGCTGCTCAGAGTCTCTTCTTTGCCCAACCTGTAGCTGTGCCTGGGATTGCTCCAACCCAGATGAAGGACTTTGCACTTGTAATGGTTAAACTCCTTAAGGTTGGCATCAGCCCACCTCACAAACGTGTCAAAGTCCCTCTGGTTGGCATTCCTTCCCTCCAGCGTATTGACTGAACCACACAGCTTGGTGTCATTGGCAAACGTGCTGAGGGCGCACTCAATCCCACTGTCCGTGTCACCAACAAAGATACTGAACAAGACCAGTCCAAACACCAATCCCTGAGGGATGCCACTCGTTACTGGTCTTCAGCCGGACATTGAGCCATTGACCCCAACTCTTTGCGTGTGGCCATCCAGCCAGTTCTTTATCCACCGAGTGGTCCACCTATCAAATTGATGTATCTCCAACTTAGAGACAAGGACGTCATGTGGGACAGTGTCGAATGCTTTGCACAAGTCCAGATAGGTGACATCAACTGCTCGACCCCTGTCTATCAGTTCCGTAGCCCCATCATAGAAGGCCACCAAATTGGTCAGGCAGGAATTCCCCTTAGTGAAGCTATGATGGCTGTCACCAAGCATCTTGTTCTCTTTCGTGTGTCTTAGCATGGCTTCCCGGAGAATCTGCTCCAAGATTTTGCCAGGCACAGAGGTGAGACTGACTGCTCTCTAGTTCCCTGGGTCATGCATTTTCCTCTTCTTGAAAATGGGGGTTATATTTCCCTTTTTCCAATCATCAGGAACTTCACCTGACTGCCATGATTTCTCAAATATGATGGCCAGTGGCTTAGCAACTTCATTTGCCAGCTCCTTCAGGACCCATGGATGGATTTCATCAGGTCCCATGGACTTGTGCATATTCAGGTTCTTAAGATGGTCTCAAACCAGATCCTCTCCTACAGTGGGCCCAAGGTCTTCATTCTCACAGTCCCTGTGTCTGTCTTCCAATACTTGGGTGGTTTGGTCAGAGCATTTGCAGTGAAGACTGAGGCAAAAAAGTCATTAAGAACTTCAGCTTTCTCCAAATCCAGGGTAGCTAGTTCTCGTGACGGTTTCCGGAGGGGGCCTACATTGTCCCTAGTCTGCCTTTTATTTGCCTAAAAAATCCATTCCTGTTATCTTTCACACCCCTAGCCAAGTTTAATTGTATCTGGGCCTCTGCTTTCCTAACCTGGTCCCTAGCTTCCTGGGCAGCATCCCTGTACTCTTTCCAGGCCACCTGTCCTTGCTTCCACCTTTTATAAGCCTGTTTTTTCCTTCAAATTTTCCTCAGCAGCTCCTTATCCATCTAAGGATGTCTCTTGGCCCTTCTGCTGCACTTCCTTCTAGTTGGGATGCAACACTCCTGAGCGTGTAGCAGGTGATCCTTACATATCAACCAACAGTCTTGGGCCCCCCTATACCCCATGGAACCTTACTAAGCAGGTTCCTGAAGAGGCCAGAGTCTGCTCTCTTGAAGTCCACGGCAGTGAGCTTCTCACTGTCCTGAGGATCTCAAATTTGACCATTCCTATCTGTCTATAGAGGGCTTCATCCACAGATTCCTCTTGATCAGGTGATCTGCAACAGATCCCCACAGTAATGTCTCCCATAGCTATATTCCCTTTACCCCTGACCCACAAACTCTCAGGACGGCTCACCTGTCCCCAGACAGAGTTCCATACTCTCCGGCTTATCCATAACATAAAGGACAACACCCCCTCCCTGTCTGCTGGGCCTGTCTTTTCAAAAGAGCCTGTAACCTTCCATCCCAACAATCCAGTCATAGGAGCCATCCCACCATGTTTCTGTGATGCCTATTATATCATACCCCCGTAGACATGCACACATCTCTAATTCCTCTTGTTTGCTTCCCATGCTACGGGCATTTGTATAAAGGCATCTGAGCCAAGCTCCAAATGAAGCCGGCTCATTGGCTGGGGCAACTGGAGTATCTCTACATTGCTCCGAGCATTTATTATAGGTGCTGGCAACTGACTGGGTGTGTTGGGATGGAATGATGCCCCCCTCCCCCAACACATCTAGTTTAAAGCTTTCTTCACCAGCTTGGCAAGCCTCCTACCAAAGCTGCCCTTCACTCCAGCAGCCCCCAGTAGACCTGGCCTACTAAATTGAGTCCCATGTTCTAGATACCCAAACACCTGACTATGGCATAACCATTCTAACCATTTACTAAGCTTGCCAATCCCCCTAGCCTTTTCAAGGTCCTCCCCTGTATCCTGGAGAATTGACAAAAAGACAATCTGAGCTCCAGAGCCCCTAACCACCTCTCCCAGGGCTCTGCAGTCCTTCTTTATGCTCTCTGGGCTACTGCTATCTATATTACTAGCACTCATATGGATCGCTAGAAGTGGGTAACAGCTCGTGGGACTTACTAGAGCAGGCAGCCTCTCTGCAACATCCCTGATCCGTGCCCCTGATAGGCAACACACCTCCCTTGAGACTGGGTCAGGCCAACAGATGGGTATCTCTGTTCTTTTCGAAGTAGAGTCCCCTACCACTATGACCCACTGCTTTTTCCTGGCAGCACCAGTAGTGATCTTCTTTACCAGTGCACCAGCCGGTTGCTCATGGTGTGAGTGTGTTTCCTCATTAGCCCCCTGCAGGACAGCAAAGTGGTTCTGGGTGGGGACAAGAGATTTAGGAGGAAGCCCTTTGCTTCATATTGTCCTCTTCCTCCTTTTTTCTTTTTGTTTTTTTTTTTGTTGTTGCTGTTTCCCAGCTTCCTGGGTTAATGGCCTCCTTCTTCCTTACATGAGCTACAGTGAACACTTGAGACCCCTGTACAGTTTGGGCCTGGAGCAAGCATTCCTGCTTCCTCTCAGCTTCCCTGACATCTTTCAGCCCCTGCTGCAGGAGCACCTCCACCAGAGAGCACCGAGTGCAGCCCTGCCCATTGTGCACCCACCCCTCACAAGACCAGCGCAGGCACTCTCTACACTCCAAGCTCTGCACTGCAGCCTCCCCTCTCATCGGCTCTGTCTGGGTGCCTACGCTGGCCACCGCTGGGGCAGCCAGAGCAGAGCTCCCGGATCAGGCCCTGGCCATAAAGTGAGTTCTCACCACACCACTCGCCTGCCCGCAAAAACTACCGCACTGAGCTCCTGGTAGCTCGTGCTCACTGTGGCAGGATTTTAACCACTCAGGGCTGGTGCCACTCCTCCTAGCACCACCTCCTGTGAGTCCCTGCTAGCGTCAGCTGAGCTGCCGGCTCCTGGGCAAGTCCTGCCAAGAACTTGAAGGTCCCTCGGTGGCTCTTGCCGCTCATCCACCTTGCCGTATCTTCACAGAAGGCTATCAGATTGGTCAAGCATGATTTTCCCTTGATGAATTGATGCTGATTACTTCTGATGACTTTCTTCTGTTCTATGTGCTTGGTGATGATGACCTCCAAAATGACCT
Organism: Pezoporus occidentalis; assembly: GCF_034315485.1. Taxonomy (NCBI): domain Eukaryota; kingdom Metazoa; phylum Chordata; class Aves; order Psittaciformes; family Psittacidae; genus Pezoporus; species Pezoporus occidentalis. Next base: position 3,049,628 of record NW_026912961.1, on the reverse strand, counting down.
GTTCCCTCACCTTTCCAGGGATGGTGGCAAGGCTGACTGGCCAGTAGTTTGCTGGGTCCTACTTCTTGCCCTTTTTGAAAATGGGAGTTAACGCTGGCCTTTCTCCAATCACTGGGCACCTCTTCTCCACGATTTTTCAAAGGTGATGGAGAGCAGCAGAATAAACAAATGCCAGCTCCCTTATCACCCATGGGTGCATCCCATCATGGCCCATGCATTCATGGGTGTTGAGTGTGTCTGGCTGATCTCTAACACAGCTCACTACAACCAGGGGAAAGTGGTTCTTTCTCCAGGCTTCTCCTCCTGCCTCTGAGCTCTGGAATTCCATCCTCAGCAGTAACGACTAAGGAAAACAAGGCATTCGGTAACTACACCTTCTCTGAGTCTTCTGTTACCGGGACATCCACCTGATTCAGCAGTGTCCCCACATTTTCCCTAATCTTCCTTTTGGTGCTGGTATACTTGTAGAAGCCTTTCCTGTTGTGTTGTTATAAGCCTTTTTATCTTGTTTTCTTGTTTATTTTTAATAAATAAAGTCACTAAATAGATTTCAGTTTTATTATTCCTAAGTGAAATGGACTGAGAAAAGTTTTATGATACATACTAAGGCATGACACAACAAATATGCCAGCTACGTTTCTTTCTGAAAGGTAATTGTGCCTAATTCAGGCACAGTGTATTTTCTCTTCAGTCTCTTTCCAATCATGGCTTCCTAAATTTTGACCTAACAAACAGCTTTATTAGTGTATTAATCAATGCTTCTTTCGTTTATGGCTCTCCAAGTAATTATATACGCTGGCCCACAGCTCAGAGAGTGTCTACAAGAGAACTGGGGGTTTTTATAACACATGTCCTATGACTATTATTGTGCCATAAGACCACCTTAAAGCTTGTTTTATTGTTAAGCATAGGAGGCTGGATCCATGTAAATATTTGAGGGATTTCTCTCAGACGGAGGCTATGGAAAATTACTGATAGCTCAGTGTTCAAAATGAGTCTGTTATTTTCTTCCTGTTCCTCTTGATAGCTTGTTTGGCATTGAACCTTTGATTAGTAACAACCACAAATGGATGAGGTGCCTCTTTAGTTGCTCATCAAAAGGAAAAAAATAACTCGTGAGCAGCTGAACCAACACAGACAGATAGCAGAAATCCCTTGTAGGTCTGCACTATGGCCAAGCCCACACCTGATTTGGCTCATAAATATTCACTTATTTTGTCTTCCTGCTAAACTGCAAGCAAAACCCTTACCTTAAAGAAACTCATTCTTTTACTCAGTAAGAATCTACAGCAATTACATAATTATGTGCAGATAATAATCTGTAGATAGATAGCTACATACGGTCCAATCATAATGGTATGGTTTTCATGGGGCTGAGTATTTTGCCATACTGAGACCACAATGTATTGGATTGTTCATTGCGGGCAGTTTACTACAAGGATGCTGCTAATCATAAGCTAATGATTGTATGAAACACTGATTTTGTTTCAAATCAGACATCACATGGTCTGCCAGAATAGACAAATCCTGAGCCCAGACAGTGGTCTATTCATAAATAAATCATAGTGCAGGTTAAAAAAATGAAAAAAAAGTCTACTAACAAAACATTGAAAAGACCTTGAAGATGCTCACTGACTTGTTGTACTAGGTTTTACTAGAACAACATCTGTTGATTATAGTTCCTTGTGTATTTCATTGTTTATTTCACTTTTTTTTTTTTTTTACTCTTTAAACAGCTGATTACTGATATAAGAATTTTTTGTTTAGGCAAATGTTAGGACAACGAGCTGTTACTGTTAAAATCTCAGGGAAACAAAACATGAGAAGAGAAAGATAATATGTGTACAAAAAATATCACATTTGCTGTTGTCATGTTAAAATCAGGGGGTTCCTACAGTCATAACTAAAGGCAGATTTGGCAATGTTGTGTAGAATAGGAACCAGCATGTCACACAGACTCAACAACAGCTCTTAGCCATTCTGTTAACCATCCTGTTACTCCTCAGCTATAACAAGAATTTTACCCATTTCAGTGCTAGATCAAATTTTTTTAGAGTGAGATCCTGAAATTGTCCCACTTCTGCTAGCTGAATACCACACTTCAGTTCTTGAAAATTAGAAATTATAAAAACAAATACAGAATCATAGAATCATAGAATCATAGAATAGGGTTGGAAAGGACCTTAAGATTATCTAGTTCCAACCCCCCTGCCATGGGCAGGGACACCTCCCACTAAACCATGCCACCCAAGGCTCTGTCCAACCTGGCCTTGAACATCACTAGGGATGGATCATTCACAACTTCCCTGGGCAACCCATTCCATTGGTGACTTTCTGGAAAATAATATGACTGTAATTGTGGAGGCACACTGTCAGTGTAGCCTTGCATTTGTTTTAAACAATTTTTAATGGATAGCATTAGATATATACTATCCCAAGTGTTTGTAGTGCTTTTTAAATAAGCCTAAGTTTTAATGAAGCCAACATACAGCATGCTGCAAGAAGTGCCTTGAAACAACCTGAAAGCTAAATTTTTATTCAGTTTAAAATACTTTTAATATCATTACAATGATTTTAAAATGTTAATATAGGTAAGAAACTGATCATAATATTCCTAACTGTCATTAGCTACTAAATAGTCTCTTAATCCTCTTTTTCAAAACTCCTGTATGAGGTTCTTAGAGTGAATATAAAGAAACCAGGATGTTTGGGGATGCCTTCATAGACAGTCATTGGAAAGTGATTTGGAAAACAGTACACGATAGGATGTGAGTCTACACAGTGTGCTTAGAACAAATGTGTAAAACTTTCCAGAGGGCATTTTGTCCAAAATGAGCATTACAATGACCAATGGCTAGATTAAACTGTAACCAGGGAACTTGAAATGGACTTCTGGATTGAGGACCGGGTAATCTACAAAATGTAAGAGGAGCATGATATTTTGTAATAGTGAAAGACATTGCACTGGAAAGAACAACAGTTAGACTTGGCTTGGTACTGCTGGGTGTCACCCCATGGCATCATGTCCTCCGTCGAGGTAGGGCATAGCAGCATTCCCATAAGATGTTTGGAGAAGCCTGTACCCAGTTAGTGGCTGATAATGTGGTGTATGCATGTGGGACCTCAAGGAGGACTTCATCACTGGCAGGTGGATCACTGAGGTGAAGGTATTGTACATGTGCAAATGCTGCAGCACCTATGTCTTCCCTAAGAAGGGTATGCAGGTAGGGCAACCTGCACACTCAGGACTGGAGTGTGCCTGTGATCTCCAAAGCCTGTGAGAGAGGGGGGATATGAATGTACCTGTGTGTGTGTGTGTGTGTGTGTGTATGTGTGTGATGAGAACTTCTGCGTATTAGTTTCTGAGGAGTGTTTAGAAATCTGTGTTACTCACATTTTATACATGTCTAGTGTTGTAGCTAGTCTATTATTGATATTGATTCAGAATGCATAGTCCACTAATTACTAGTCTGTCACGTCTTTAATAAATTAATAAAGTGTTTTGATCCTCATTTTGCTTTAAAGTATGTGAACTAAGTATCATTTCCCTGCAATGAGTTGTTCCAGTGAATATCAGTCTCAGCAACTGTCAATGGCAAATGCCGTCACATTCTCGTTGGTCACTGGTATGAACATATTTTTGAAAGATTCTGAAATTCAAATTCTTATCTTATTTTTGATAATCTGCATCCAAACCATGTGTGCAATCATATTTTTTGTAAAAGAATATATTTTTTGTGCTCTTGATTCCCATTTTCTCTGTTTGCCTCAATTTTGCTGTCTGAATTGCTGATATTTGAGATAGGTGACTATCTCTTCCAAAACTAAATTTTGCCACTAAATGTCTTTTCACATGACCATATCTTTATTGGTGAAAGTGCTTAAAACTGAGGTGACAGCAGGATAAAAAAAAATTATATTACTTCAAACCACAAATTTTAGATGGAAGATTTACCTATCTTCACTCTGAAAGTCAATTTTTCTTGACAAAATTGACCAAGTATCCACAAAATATTCACCACTCTGCAGTGCCAAAATCATCTCTTCGGGAAATATTTACTCTTCCCCTTGGCTGAAGATCACAACATCAGAACTTTTGAAGAGCAGAAATTATTGTAATGTGTGTCAGTACAAATACTCAAAAGCTGAAAAAAATTGAGTGTCCTGGGTTCAGCAGTAGAAGTCATGTTTTTTCCTTTGTGTTAACTGGTGCAGTGCTGTGTTTTGACTTCCAGTCTGAGAACAGTGTTGGTGAAACCGATGTTTTCAGTTGTTGCTAAGTGATGTTTACCCTGACCAAGGACTTTGTGAGGCTCATGCTCTGCCAGGGAGGAGGGGAAGCTGTGAGGAAACAGAGATGGGGCGCCTGACCCGGGCTAGCCAGGGAGGTATTCCATACCACAGCACGTCATGCCTGGGGTGGGGGGTAACTGGGAGTTACCCGGAAGGACAGGGGCTTCCGGGTGGAACTCGTTTTCTTGGCCGGTGGTATCGTATTCTCTTCCCTTGTTATTTTCCCTTATCGTTGTTGTAGTTGATAGTAGTGGTGGTGATTTGTTGCTGGACTGTTCTTGTCTCAACCCGTAGGAGTTGCACTCTCTCGATCCTCCTCCCTGTTCCTCCGGGAGCGGGGAAGGGGAGAGCCCCGGTGCGGGGGCAGGGAGGACACGGACCTCGATTGTTGTCAGCTTGGCACCACTCACTGGGAGTGAGTGAACAAGTTACCTGACTGGGTTTAAACCACGACATTGAGTGAAACTCTTCTCCTGTAAAAAGCCTATTTATAATCCATCTTCCTAAACCTGCTGAACATGGAGAACTCTGACAGCTATTGGATCAGGTACCTAAGGCACAACTACAATAGGTTTCTTATTACCCTTTTAAACCTCTTTACCTAAACCTTAAACAATGGCTTCACTGTTTGTTTGCAAAAGAGAAGTTAGACTTTTTAGCCTCATCTTTAATAAAGTAACTTGAAGTAGAAGGTTGTACAAGGTAGTTTGCTTAAACTAGAAATCTGTATTTCTAACATATGAGTAATCTGAGTTGTAGGAACATGAAAGTTTCTGAGAGATAAAATGCAAATCATTGTGACCCACAGCATTACAAAATGATATCTCATTAACTAAAATCAGTCCACAAGCTAAGGATATAAAATACACAAAAGAATTGGTTTACAGCATTTTAGTCTTAAAACATAGCCGAAGTTAACCATTCCTTACAAAACCTATTATGCAAATTTATACGTAATGTTATAATATAATTTTAAAACCTGTTGTATTTATTCCTCTATTAATTCTTTTACTCCCAATTCAGATAAGTACATTCTTAAGACTAAATCATAAACATGTCATCTTACTATTGTATAGTGTTATATCATTTAGAAGTTGAAGAACACCTAGGAAATGCTTCAGTCCCTCTCATTTAATAATGCTACTTGCTTTGCAGGTTAAGAAAAGAAAAATGCATCCACTAGTTAATTTTCAAAACTTGTGTTGTTCAGCAGAACATGAAACTGTTGCTCCTCTTCTCTCATTATTTTACTTAGGTAGACAAACTAATATGTAACTCATGTTTTCTGTTTTAGCAGCAACCTAATTGGCAAATCTTGAAGACTGTGCTGTCATGCAAGGTTTCCAATGGTACATCTGTTTCTAATGTAGAGTGCATAATTTAATGATGAGACACTTCAGTGGTCTACCCACTGCAAATTTCAGTTGTTAAAAATGTCTGGAGTAAGATGCCTTTAAATAGAAGGCACTTTCTTGGTACATTAATTTTCTCACACTCAGAAGCAGAAAACGTAATAATAGCTGTCACATAGAGTAAAGCTCTGTTTATTTTAAAAGCTATTATGGCTAAAATGTCTTGTGTGAACTGATTAGCTATAGTGATGTAAAACTTTTATAAAGCCTATTTATTACAGTTAATGTGTTTTTCTTCAGACTGCATTTCAGGAAATCTATCCAATCAGCATAGGGCAACACTGTGGGTTTTGTGTTTTGGTTTGGTTTTGATTTTTTTTTTTTTTTTCTGGACAGACCTGATAAATATCAGTCAACTGGATTCTGAGAACAACATACATTCATATATACAAATAGAGGGCCAGAAAGACCCCCCAACACAATACCTCAACAGTCTCAAACCCTATATAGTCGTCTATATAACCATCTATAATTCATCTTGATTAGTAATGTGCTTACTGATTGATGCTGTATACAACGAGCTCCTTACAATGTGGAAGATCTAATTACAAAAGGCATAACACAGTTATCCCACAACTAAAGGATTGCTTGACAAACATTCCAAGCGCACAGAGACATACATAAATAAAAACAAATCCCAGATATAACTTAGATGTAGAATAAATCTGCCTCCAAGTTGAAGAAAAAAGGCACTTAAAGATGCAAAATTTCAATGGAGAGATTTCTTTTTACTAATTCAGCATCAGTACCCTTACTGTTAAAATGTTGTTTCAAACGAGATGATTTCCAATTGAAATATTACTCACCAAACAACCTTCCTCATTTTTTGTCCTTTTAATTCATGTAGTCCTGATGAATTTGTCTGTATCCCTCAAAATCCTTAATTTCCATAAAGCTTAGGTGATTAGTTGGAGGAGCTAAGAGAAAGGGGGAAGATTTTTTTTCTGTGTCTTTAAATGGACTTCTGCTTAACTGTTTCTATATTACTGTAAAACTTGAGCTACACTGGCTCTCGAGTTAGGAAATAATAAGTTTCAGGAATGGATTTTTAATACTGGATGATGAAATGCAGTTGACTACTATTTTTCCTCGAATTTTTCTCCTGAAACTGCAGAAAAGAGTAGTTTCCTTTTACATACATAGTCATCACTTCTAGCTGGCACTGCGTCCTGTATCTCCGTGCTGGGAAGGAAAAAAAAGGAACAGACATTTTATAATCTACTTCATTATTATTTATTATCATGTTATGTCTGTCAACAATAGTGACATACCATCTATGGAGTTTGATGGTTGAGAATAGGATCATTTCAACCCCCTCAGCAATGGAGAGTTTTTAGGACTTTAACACATTGAATTCACCAGTTGGAGCAGGAAAAATTCTATCAGATTTTTTTACTCTTGGGAGTCAATCCCCACCTGTGTCTGGCACATACAAACATCCAACAATCAATAAAGTTTACCCATATACATATTTACATGTATTCTTTAGACTTTTGTTTAAACTGAGCTATCAAAAGTCATTTTAGGGTACACAATTTCAGAGATTTGCTGACAGGGACTTCTGTTTTAATTTGGATTTATTTTGGAAGTTATATTTTTTATTAATGTAACAAAAACTCATAGCAAACCACATGATCAACAAGCAATGACAATTCTTTTTCTTTCCCTTTATATTGACAATAGCTTAATAAATACACTGTAAGCAAAATGGATCCATTCCTTCCAGGAACATGTGCCAAACTGAACATGGTTTAGTCCTATCAGATTTAGTACTATTCTTTAGTCCTAGAAAAAATAACCCAACTTTTCAGGGTAATGAATGTTAACAATGAGAAAACAAAAAATCTTTCATAAAGCAAAATTGAAAAGATGCAAAGCTGAGCCTAGTTTATTGTTTCACTGCCCATAAAACACTTAGCTGCGGATGGCAAAAGGTTTGCAAACCTAAGAACATCCTCAGGAGAGATCTGGTAGAAATCAGCCAAGCTTTTAATGGACATAGACAGATTCACTGCTTGTGTGGAAAACCATGTTAATTAAGTTAGGTTTTGATTTAAAACGAGGCAAACAAGACACTCTGATGAATTCTGCTTTGTGATGTTTATGGCAGCAGAACTATAACAAATATGCAGTTCACAACGCAAGCAGGAGAAGGTACTGATAACATACTTTGAAAAAAAATATGCACCTTACTGCCATTTTAAACTACATCCCACATCAACTCCGAACAGTAATGCTGGAGCAGAAGCTAGTTGACATGTAAAAAAGATAAGGGCTTACACTTAGGCTTGCAGGCTAATGACCAGTTGCTACATTGTACATCCTTACTCTGTGCTGGTGCAATCATTTAGCTTACTTTATGTTGCAAATAGATTTCACACTACACGCCAGTATACCTGCAAGCCAGAACTAAAACTGACAGAAGAGGCTGTGCTGAGACAGACTTCCAGTGTGAAAGGCTACAGATTTTCACCAGCTACTTCATTCCATGCAGAGAATTATTTTAGTAATTAGCACTGGCCAGCTTTAAGAAACCTGTAAACAACAGTGGACATGCTCACATAAGAAAATGTCTTGGTTTAATTTTCAAATACTTAAAATATTTCTCAGAAGCCTTGGGTACAGAGCGATTGCTTCTTAATAATACGAACAAAGACTAAGGTGCTATGAAACCAATTAGAAAAATTCAAAAAAGTACAGTGTCAGTTCTGATACAACCAGTAAAAACCAATAACAACTTATGTTACTAAGTATGATTATATTTATTTCTTCATTATCACAAATGTTAGCTTTGATCTGGGGTTGTTTTGCATGCTTTTGTTGGCCTGTGACATAATGTTATTTAAAAATAGAATTTTGCATCTGGCTGAGGCTCAGCAAGTGCCAGCCCAGTTATGTGTTTTGTCACTAAGAGTGAGTGGAAATAATGTGAGAAAAACTTACAATTCCACTTCCTCTCATCCAGCAAAATTGAGATTTTGGTAAATTCCATTTAGAATCATGCTATCTACATGTAAGGTATTCAGATGAACTTGGGTTTGATTTCAATCAGTGAGCCCACCTTACATTTTTGAGTGTCGAAATTGGTTGTCTTTGATCTAAGAAATTAGTTAGATTCTTAATATGGCACTTAGTAACTTAAGGGAGGGAATTCTAGAATCCTCTCACTAGTCTGGCATTCATTCAAGCACCTGAAAAGAATTTATTCAAATACAAAGGAATTACCATGTCAATAGTGCTTCTGCATGGTTTCTGCATATGCTGTCTTGCATTTTTATCAAGACTGCAAACATAAACCAGCGTGAGAAAGCAGGTGTTATTTTCCCCTGTCTTTTGAGCATCAGTCTTTCCCAGCAGTAAGCTCTGTGTGCTAATGGCCAAAGTAAGACACTCTGCAGCCAAACTTTATTTTTTTTCTTAAGTCCGGGGCTTTTGATCCAGATTTAATTATGAGGCAGAATATTTAAACAAGAAGAGACAGAAAGAAAAAGGTGGATGATTTTTAATGTTAAGAGTATCCGAGGCAATTGCAATGTAGAGTCAATAGCCTAAAAAGATTCTAAACTAAGAAGATGTTTCAGTTTCTCTTCACAAATCTGCAGTTTGCAAAGAATGTAGAAGTTAAATGCCTTTTGAATTATATGTGACTTTCAGTAACTTATCCATATTGACTTATTAACTGTTACAAGGTCTTTGTACTGTGCAAAAAAAAAAAACCACACAAAAAAAAACCACCAAAACCCAAATGTTATGTTCCCCATTTTAGACAAGTAAAATACAAACTTTAATTTACATTAATAGTAATTATTATTATTATTATTAAAACAGTCTTTGACTTGCACAGAAAAATGCAGCAAATAATCCACTATCTTCTACTCAAAGAGCATTGAGTTATGTAATCAAATAAAACAGGACAGAGTATGTCAGCTGTAGAAGGGATATAACTAAATATTAACAGCTCATTTAGGTGAAATTAAAAGAAAAAAAAAGAATAGCAGAAAAGAAACAGAAGAAAGAAAATATGGAAATGCATTTCTTTTAAAAAAACTGTCAAACTTTAGCCAAAAAAAAAAAAAAAAGCTTCCTAATAGAAAAATGGAAGAAGAAAAAAAGAAAAAAAAGAAAAAGCAAGACTGATAAATCACAAGGATAAGATAGGGAAAATAAGAAACTACTAATAGTTCAAAGATAAAAAAGGTAAGCTAACAAAAGATTTTTTACACTGTATGAATTGAAGACAAGAGAGAAAAGAGGTAAAGCAAAGCTTAAAAGAAAAGATAGCATTCTTAAGGCCTTTTCATAGCAAGATACTTCATTGTGTACAATTGTTAAGATTTCTTGGATTTGGAGAAAATATGTAAAATTCAGCCTGTCAAGCAAAAATAATTAATCTCTTGGAACTGTACCCAAATTGCATTTGCTTTCACACTTCACCTGCTACTATCCGTGTCACATCATTAATATAACCTGCAGCTTTCAGAAGTATCACTGCATTAGAAACATAAAACCTGATAAGAAGTAATGACAGTTGTGTTGCTAAAGCAAATTGGATGCTTCTTATATTCAGATACTGAAACTGAAATTTTAACATTTTTGTACTGTCTAATACTTTATTGTCATGGGTTCAGCAGTAGCAGTCATTTTTCTCCTTCTTGGTAGCTGGTGTAGTGCAGTGTTTTGACTTTCAGCTCGGGAACAGAGCTGATAACAAGCGATGTTTTGGTTTGGCCAAGGACTCTGTGAGGCTCATGCTCTGCCAGGGAGGAGGGGGAGCCAGGGGGAAGCAGAGACAGGACACCTGACCCAAACTGACCAAAGAGGTATTCCATACCACAGCACGTCATGCCCAGGATGTAACTGGGAGTTAGCCGGAAGGGCTGGGAGACTGCAGGGTTGGAGGAGGTATCGGTCGGAGCTTGGTCGGGCTGGGGGGGGCGAGTTATCGGTCGGCTGGTGGTGAGATGATGTATTCTCTTCCCTTGTTATTTCCTTTATCATTATTATCATTGGTGGTAGCAGTAGTGATTTGTGTTATACCTTAGTTACTAAACTGTTCTTATCTCAACCCGTGGGAGTTGCATTCTTTTCGATTCTCCTCTCCGTCCCTCCGAGAGCAGGGGGAGGGCAAGAAAAGGGGGGGGGGAAGTGAGCGAACGAGTTACCTGACTGGGTTTAAACCACGACATTTATGATCCTGTGCAGGCCTGAAATCACAGTGCTGTGTCAAACCAAGTCCTAATAAAGCTTGTTGTCCCTCAAGTACTCACCAACTCATCATCTTTGGTAATGAAAAGCAAAAGAAAAGAAACTACAAAAATACAAAAAGTAACAACTAGTGAAAAGATATGAAAAAAGGGAATACACTTCTCAATATCTCAATATAAAAGAATTTTTTTATATATTATGTCATCAAGGGGCCTACAGTTGGTGACAGTTGTACATAAGGCAGTGGATTGTCAGTGCAAAGACAATTTCCTCATGATTTGTTGAACCTGGGGGAAAATAAATTATTACAAATATAGAGCAAAATCTCTATGAAGAAATAAGTAGGGAGACATTTTGCCTTGAACACTACACTTTCAAGCTTTTGAAGCTGAATGCTCCGTATTTGAATTGACAGTTTCAGTAATCCAGTTACTGACAACTGCAAATATAAAATCATAGAATCATAGAATTACAGAATCATAGAATCATAGAACAGTTAGGGTTGGAAAGGACTTTAAGATCATCTAGTTGCAATCCCGCTGCCATGGGCAGGGAAAACTCACACTAAACCATGTCATCTCTGTCCAGCCTGGCCATGAACTGCCAGTGATGGAGCATTCACAGCTTCCTGGGACAACCCATTCCAGTGCCTCACCACCCTTAAAGTAAAGAACTTCTTCCTTATATACAATCTAAACTTATCCTGTTTAAGTTTTAACCCATTACCTCTTGTCCTATCACTACAGTCCCTAGTGAAGAGTCCCTCTCTAGCATCCTTGTATGCCCCCTTCAGATACTGGAAGGCTGCTATGAGGTCTCAATGCAGCCTTCTTTTCTCCAGGCTGATCAGCCCCAACTTTCTCAGCCTGTCTTCATACGGGAGGTGCTCCAGTCCCCTGTTCATCCTCGTGGCCCTCCTCTGGACTTGTTCCAACAGTTCCATGTCCTTTTCATGTTGAGGACACCAGAACTGCACACAATACTCCAGGTGAGGTCTCACAAGAGCAGAGTAGAGGGGCAGGATCACCTCCTTCGACCTGCTGGTCATGCTCCTTTTGATACAGCCCAGGATACGGTTGGCTTTCTGGGCTGCAAGCTCACACTGAAGCTGGCTCATGTTAAGTTTCTCATCGACCAGCACCCCCAAGTCGTTCTCCGCAGGGCTCATCTGAATCTCTTCTCTGCCCAACCTGTAACTGTGCCTGGGATTGCTCCGACCCAGGTGTAGGACCTTGCACTTGGCATGGCTAAACTTCATAAGGTTGGCATTCCTTTCCCATCTCACAAGAGTGTCAAAGTCCCTCTGGATGGCATTCCTTCCCTCCAGTGTATCAACCAAACCACACAGCTTGCTGTCATTGGCAAACTTGCTGAGGGCACGCTCAACCCCACTGTCCATGTCAGCGACAAAGATGCTGAACAAGACCAGTCCCAACACCAATCCCTGAGGGGCACCACTCATTACTGGTCTCCAAATGGACATTGAGCCATTGACCACAACCCTTTGCGTGTGGCCATCCAGCCAGTTCCTTATCCACTGAGTGGCCCATCCATCAAATTGATGTCTCCCCAATTTAGAGACAAGGATGTCGTGTGGGACAGTGTCGAACACTTTGCACAAGTCCAGGTAGATGATGTCAACTGCTCTACCACTGTCCATCAGTTCTGTAGCCGCATCATAGAAGGCTATCAAATTAGGCAGGATTTCCCCTTAGTGAAGACATGCTGGCTGTCATCAAGCACTTTGTTGTTTTTCATGTCCCTTAGCATGCCTTCCCGGAGAATCTACTCCAAGATTTTGCCAGGCACAGAGGTGAGACTGACTGGTCTGTAATTCCCTGCCTGTGTATACACAGGCACTGCAAAACACAAATGGGTTAATTGCTTCCAAAACTAATTAAACCCCCAAACCAGAACAATCCTCCACATTTTGTTTTTCTTAAAAGAGTAATGAAATGTTCTTGTCACATTCTGGCTTGCATTCCCACTGAGGGACCTAATCTTTACGTCATTCACCAGCATTGAGACTTTCTTCTTTAGTGCCTTGGCTTGAATGAAAAAGAAAATATCTTAGATTTAGGGAATTATTTCCCTGAAAGATCTTTTTCTGAAGCTGGAAATATTCCTGTGAATTTTTAATTTTAACAGATAGGTAGAAGTCTGTTAAATAGTTTTGTCATGGTGAAGCTTCTAATCAGTTCTGTCTGCATATATTCATTGCCAATTAATTTCAATACCCATAAAATTGCATTGCTACTCACTAGGAGTATAACCAGGGACACATGCTAAGAAATTTTGGATTGCAGTGGACATTTATTAAATATATTCCACAATAACTTAACTAACTTAACACTTGAGACAAATCAGTTTTGTATTATTTGGTGGATGAAAAGCAGGACAAAATATGAACAAAGATAAATGAGAAAAGTAAATCAAGAAGTGGTGAGTAAAATTAATTGTAAATTCCCAAAAACTAGGACCTGGGAGAGCTCCACTGATGCCAATGGTCAGAAGTAAATTTTGTCACTTAATTATGAAGTGACTGGCCATTAAGACACTAAATTCCATTCATCCAGCCACATTCAACAAAACATTCGTTCATGTGCTTTATTTTGGTCTCAGAGGAATCGATATGTACATTTCATCAGAATTTTAAACCTTTAAATAAGCGTGGAACTAAATGTGATTGAAATTTTATTATTCTGGGCTTTAAATATTATCTAATCCCATTATGGTTTAGTTCTTGAAATTGTGGTTCTTGGGGTTTTAGGTAAGGAGAGACAGTGTTCAGTACATCACAGGTTTCCACGGTGTTTAAAGCCAGGCTTATAAATTAGTCCTTAAACTTTATGAATATCATCTATATCTGAGAAGTGTTATTTTTAGATTTTAAAAAAACTTCTGTTTGGGAAAGAGGTGAGAAAACTTATTTATCAAATAGGCATTTCTGCTTTAAATTGACATTCTTTGTATTAAAGGATTTACATCAGCCAAGGATATAACACAAAATGACCACTCCTTAGTGCTTTCCAATGAGAAAAAACAAAATTGTTTTTAGAGGCAACTGAGTTTCCGAAGGATTTCCAAAGCCTGTAGTAAGCATCCCCTTCAGTCGCTTGTACAGAATGAGAAGGCATGGCTCCTTGCAGAAACATGCAGCCTTTGCTGAGTTACTAACATATATTATCAGAAATTACAACGTCAAGTATTTTAAAACTGATGAAAAGAAGAGAAAAACATTACTTGGTACAGAATGAAAATCTGTTGTAAAGCCAGTATTAGAATATTACAATTTTAGCAATTTACTGCTATAAGGAGTTCCGTAGCTCATTATTTTATACACAAGGCCACTTTAAAACTTCTCATATGCTTTTAATATATCACTTAGAATTAGGCAATTAGCAATTCCCTTTCAGTTTTCAGCCTTTTAAGTCTTTGAACTTTTAAAACTACAGTGTTCTGACAATTTTTATAAAACCATGGTGAAAGTAAAACATTTTTTGTTCTCCAGGACACAAGCACAAAAGAAGTGGTTTAGTTACAATTTCTTTTACTTAAAATCTTTATAATTACTGAAGGGTTAGGCTAAGTCTTCAAATTGCAAGTGTTCTTATCAAATACAAAAGCCACTGTATGCTTTAGGGAGGAGAGTATTACATACGTGCAGTAAAGTAGAAAAGCAATTGTGGAAGGTTATTTGTTGCATTTCATTCTATAAAAAATATTGAAAATACTGGAAAATGAAAAAAAATCACAGATATTTAGCAGTTATTTGGCGGTATATAGTGTATGTGTGATGCATAATGTGCGCTTTCATGCTTGATATCAATGTAGCATTTGAAAATCCTTTTCTTAACGATTTCTTGCCAGAGAACTAAAAAGTTCACAAGGAAAAAAAATCAATGTCTGCATTAAAAAGTACCTTTGATTACAGTTTGCATGAAAAATTGAAGACGACATTACTGACACTGGTACTTAGTATAACTGTTCAAAATGGAATATTGAAGGTCTTGTGATAGGAAAGATAAATTAGCACTGAAGCATTGTCAAGGGACCAAGAGAAAAAAAAAAAGAAAAAACATAATAAACCTTTTTATTTCCAAAACTTTACTCCTTAGAGTTTCAGATTGAATTTTATCACCTGATATTCATTAATGATTAATGAAACAGGATTCAGCACTAAGCCTATCCACTTTGATATTTCATCATGCAAAAATGATCAGCCAGTTTAGTTGAGCTTTAATTCATATCCTGTTACATATGGCCAGACTTTAAACTGTAACTGCTTTTCATTAATCTTATTGACTGAATATTGCAAGGTAACAAATTCTACATTCAACTTTGCTTACTACCCTGGTATTGCAAAGGCAAACACAGTCTAGAAGATGATCTTGGCACAATAAAATCTCTTGACAGAGGCACTCAAGGCATGGAAGTAGTCCAGGGACCTGTTAAAGTACAAAATGCAAAAGGCTGCAGGCATTGCATGGGATGATGACAAGAAAATCAAGACCAAAAGCAGATGATATATTTCAGATTATTTTTTTTTCAAGTAATAGCTAAATTCTGGCAAAACGTTGAGGGATTACTAAACATAACCATATTACACAGGTTTAGATCAAAGAATCTTGTTTCAGTGGTTGCAAAAAAATCAACATTTGCATTAGGGAACATTTGCAGTGTAAGGAAAACCTTGTTGGTTTAACATATCCTTAATGCCAAAGTTTTGCAAGCAATTAGATGCAAAGAAAATACAGTACATTTTTAGAACAGAAAAAATTTTCTATCAGAAAGATGTTTCTCCGCACAGACATCAAAAGAAAATGTCCATAGCTGTATTTAATTATTCTTTCAGAATATTTTTAGAGGAAAACATCGTGTTAAAGTTCATCTCACATACATATTTTAAATACTACCTGTAAAATCTTTCAATTTGAAAGGAAGATATGTTCTACCTACTTTGTATATGTACATAAAAAGAAAAGCAAATTATAGCAGAGATATAAATAATAACAAAATATACTATCAATATTTTTTAATGGATTATGAAATCATAAAATGGTTCCATTTGTGTTTCTTGCATTTTAGGACCTATGACAATGTCTGTAAGTTGGAACACAGAATTAGAAGGATACATTGGAACATCAATTAATTCTTTTCTATCACTAGTATTATGTCCTAAATAATTCTCAAAAACATGCCAAGTGTCTTGTTGAAAGTAGCCATGATCTTTCCCAAAAATAACTGTTTGAACAATGATTAAGACTTTCAATTCTATGACATTTAGAGAAGTCCTTCTAACAACTTCCTTTCCTTACAGTGACGTATTTCATGATGAGAAATGTGATTCTCATAATAGAAACAACTAAATGCAGAACTTGGGAATTTGCTTCTGTCTTTGGACTACTGATGCATGCAATTTTTAGTACTAATAGTTCGGAAGCATCAGTTCCAACTTGTAAGCTCTTAATTTCTCAGTGCCAAATTCAAGACTAATACTTCCTTTGAGAAGGCTAGTCCATGAAGGCAGATGAAGTAAACAGAAACTCTACTTGAATATTCAAAATGCACTCCAATAATAAGCACTCTAAAAAACCCAACGTCAAAATAAATAAACAAAAAACCTCTCTGTGACAAATTCTGTAAGTCTACTGTAGACACCTTTGATTTCAAACTCTCTTATTATTCTCTTCCAATTTTTAAAATGCAAACTCCATTGATTTCAATAGGGTTTTCAAAGAAAAATTAATTTCAGGGAAATACTTTACATGCAAATGACAGAATCATTAGGGTTGGAAGGGACTCCAGAGATAATCTAGTCCAACCCCCTGCCACGGCAGGGACACCTACAGCAAGTTATACAGGAATGCCTCCAGGTGGGTTTTGAAAGTCTCCAGAGAGGGAGAATCCACAACCTTCCTGAGCAACCTGTTCCAGTGCTCTGTCACCCTCAACATAAGGTTCTTCTTTATGTTGAGGTGAAACTTCTTGTGCTTCAGTTTATGACAGGATGCCTCATCTTGTCGCTGAGCATTGTCGTCCTGGCACCCACCTTTGAGATATTTATATGAAGACTTTGACGTCATCCTGGCATCCATCTTTGAAATATTTATATGCACTAATGAGATCCCCTTTCAGTCTGCTCTTGTTTAGACTGAACAGACCCAACTCCCACAACCTCTCTTCAGAAGACAGGTGCTCCAGACCCCTGATCATCCTTGTGGCTCTCTGCTGAACAAAATATCAGAAGAGGAATGCCCACATGTAAGTAAGCAATTCTTGCTTTTGAAACTAGTTTTAATGGATTAAGTAAAATGTCCAAGGGCTACAGATTGAGCTAAGGAGAGGAGAAGAAAAAGGGAAATATAGATTAATTTCTGAATGATTATCTTTCATCTTGTCCGTGGCATAAGTCACAGAAAACACAGCCTGTAAACACATAATAAAAGGCCATGCTATACAGCATTCAACTCCAAAGGTAACTGACACCTTTTTACCATCTGAATTTGCCACCTCAGAAAAATGTCTCTTCAGTGTGAAGAGAGGTATCCTAATCGCTCTCTATGCTGTGCACTTTAAGTATAAAGAGATGGTTATGTACAGAGTCGGAAGGTTAACAAACACGGAGCATTCTTTCTTCTCGGCAACCAGATCTGCTAATCTTCCCTCTGTATTCTCACCAGCAGGCACAAAGCTAGAAGTAATCTGCTGCAAGAAGGCCCTAGTAGCAGGTATCTCTGCTTTGAAACAAAGAAAGTTTGACACTTAATATTGCTGTTAGTTGCCAAGGCTTCTCAGGCTCAGTCTAGTAAAGGACTGGCTCTTGCTTGGGATAGTTTATTTAATCACAGTTTAAGCCTTAATACAAGAGCATGAAGTACAAGCAGAACTTCCAGAGGAAGCCTGACTCACTAATTAGCCAATGTGCAGAAGATAAAGGTTTAATTGAAACTGTATTGCAGCCATGCTGTGTGGTTCATTTACTGTGATCCGTCTTCATTTTTCCAATCCACCTGTCAGTAGCCAGACACTGGCTTCTGACTTACCAGACATTTTCATTAAAATATATATGGGAGCTGAAATACAGATTTCTTTATGATGAGTGTTGTTCATGTTTTATCTTAAATTTATGCTGTATATGCTATATGAAAAAATACCTGGTTTCAGTATTCTAGGGCAGTTCCATTTCTTTAATGTAAAAAAAACATGGTCTGCTCTAGCGAAAGCAATTCCCATTACTTACCATGACTATGACTGTACATGAAATTCGCTTAACATATACTATCTAAAGTTATATGACAAATTTGTCTTTGCCTATTTAAATGTTCTGCTAAAAGACTACAGATTCCAAGCTCTCTCCATTAAACAGAAAAACATCCAGGGTTCTGGATCCAGAGCACCTGTCTTATTGAATGACTCTTTAATAAAACATTGTTTTAAACAATATCACAAAACAAGATCATAAAAGTTTTTATTAAAGCTCTCTGTAAAAATCAACATTTAGTCAAACGTCAAGAAACTTACTTCCATATGCTGCATGGTTAATTAATTTTATTAATTTAATAGGATCTTCAAGTACATGGTGAGCTTGGTAACCCTGCCTGAGCAGGAGCTTGGATCAGATGGCACTCCAAGGTCTTTTCTAAACTCAATATTCTATGATTCTGTGATGCATAAAAATGTACTTAAAAGTGTCCTGGGTTCAGCAGTAGCAGCCATTTTTCTCCTTCTTCGTAGCTGGTGCAGTGCTGTGGTTTTGACTTGCAGCCTGGGAACAGCGCTGATAACACCAATGTTTTTAGTTGTTGCTCAGTAATGTTTACTCTGACCAAGGACTTTGTGAGTCTCATGCTCTGCCAGGGAGCAGGGGAAGCTGGGAGGAAGCAGAGGCAAGACACCTGATCCAAACTAGACAAAGAGGAATTCCATACCACAGCATGTCGTGCCTGGTATATAAACTGGGGGCAGTTACCTGGACGAGTTAGATCACTGCTCAAGTAGGGCTGGGTATAGGTCAGCAGATGAAGGGCAGTTGTATTCTCTTCCCTTGTTATTTCTCTTATTATTATTATTTGTGGTAGCAGTAGTGTTTTTGTGTTATACCTTAGTTACTTGACTGTTCTTATCTCAACCCATAGGAGTTACATTCTTTCGATTCTCCTCCCCATCCCTCCAGGAGCTGGGGTGAGGAAAGTGGGGCATGAGTGAGTGGCTACGTGGTTCTGAATTATTGACTGGCCTTAAACCACAACAGTTCTTTCAGTCATCTAACAAATTTAGAAACAGAACTTCAGGTTCTTCTGTTACTGTTTCATCAATTTTGACTATCTATCATCATTATTAGAATGGCTGTTAAATGAGGCTGTTCTATTTTCCATTTTGCAGCCACTTGGATATCTGAAGTCAGAGTGCTTGGATTTAAGCAGAGTTCTTGGGGTCCCAGATGTTACCATTTTTCTTCAATAAAATATTCTTTAGTGAGATGGCATAAGAATGGTTTCTTAAAGGTAGAAGTATCCAGGTACCTGCCTACATCAATGCATAGTCACGTCTTTGGATTGCATCCTCACAGTATTGCAAGAGTGTGTCGAATGGGTAATTATTGACTATATCTAGTTCTGCATATGTAAATTGAAAGCTAAAAATGCTTAATAGCAGATGGGATACAGTGTATATAAATGTTTTGCAAAAGCTCTTCATTATCTGATTTGTAAGATCCTACATCTAAATTTTGAAAAAAAATAATCTGTGTTGTAGTTAAAATAATATGACTAGCAAGCCTTATATAACCTGGTGCAAAGATAATCTGTATGTGAGCTGAGCCTTCTGAAACAAGAATAAGATAAAGAACGTTAGTTCTACATCAGTCTTGTTACAAAGCTTGAAAGAACATGCAAAAAGAAAGTATAACATTATTTTAATACAATGTTAAGATTATAATGAGAACAAAATGACATAGCTTTTTCGCTTTCCAAGAGATGCATTAGAAATAAGAACAGTAAAGGAAATCATATCCATCTATTTCCCTTGGCCTAATGCTTAACCACTCTGCCTAGAAAAATTCTGGATTTAAAAAAAGTTTCAAAATTAGAACAATTTCCTTGATTGTCACTGACATGAAAGTTATGGAAATAACAGCACTTAAAAACTCAAACAAAACAAACCAAAACAACATAAACCAAAATAATACCACACAAAAAAAAAACAAACAAAAACCAACCAAGCAAAAATAAACTCAGACACAAAACAAAACAACCAAAAAAAAAAACCACCCCAAAAAAAAATCAAACAAAAAAACCCACAAAAAAAACCCAACCAAACAACCAAGCAACCAACCAAACAAAACCAAACCAAACCAAAATAACCCATCGTTCCCTAGTTTTTACTTACACAGACATCTTCTTAGATTGTTCCATTTATTGGAAGTATGGTTAGAAACCAGGTTTGTATGAAAGAACACCAAATAAAAGATCTAGGCAATACCACCAAAAAAGAAAGGGGCTTAATACTGATGGCAGTCATGCACATATCATACAAAGAAACACAGCACAAGGGATCCGTGAGTATGTGCTAGCATGCATAACCCTTTCAGTGCCTTGCACTCAATGTCTGAAGATTTTATCCTAAAAGTAACAAAATATTTCAGTATCTGTAAGATCCCTAGCTTGTAATAACTTCTCTTTTTTTTTTCCCCAATATAACCATTGGCTTAAGGGAGGTTTTCAAATCTGATTAAACTTCAAAGCAAGAAAATCTTGCTAGCTGTATTAGCTTTAATATTATTTAACCTGTGTCACTTAGAAAATGCAATAATTACACTAACAAATATTTCTTACTATTCACTTTTTTATGTTAAAGGTGAGGAAGTAGTTTTAAGACTTCATTTCAAGTAAATGAATACCAAACTGAAGAGTCTGTGAAACCCTTGCTTTATAGTGCCAAAAATACAAAGAAAGAACACTTAACAAATTTGGGGGTTTGGGTTTTTTTGTTTGTATCAGTTAGGGATGTATTTTATGAAAGATTGTGAAGGTACTGAAAACAGATATGTAATCTCAAGAAATAGTAGAAGCTAATTTCAAAAAAATTACTGATCATCCTTTAGCTTAATTGTAAGATTTTATCTTAAATAATCTAATTTCTGAGTTGGCTGATGTACGTGTTATTTATACCCACCATTGTCTTTTCATCCCCAGACACTAAACAACCCCAGATAAGCAGCAAATTTAAACGCAAACCTGTGTGTAATAGGAAATACTAAGCATAGCAACAATTATATTTTCTCTCTCATAAATGCTCGGTGATCTATGAGATGAGTATAAATCCAGGAATGGGCACAAGAAGCCATCAAAAACCAAAAAGTCATTATTGTTAGGAAACAGAGCTCAGCCTTGTACACTCTGCAGAAACACTATTTTCCAAGATACTACTTGAGCAAAGAATACAAGTGGGTGCCTCAGTGATTTAACAAAACTTGAATGAATGAGTGCAGGCAGGGAACAGTAAGTTTTATTTCTACGATTTCTAAATTCTAAGATTTGTTTATAACACACCTGTGGAAACAACACCTTGATGGTTTCAAATTTTACAGTTAAACAAGTTAGCTAATATTATTCCTGCTATGAAACAGGGGTGGTAGCATCCAGTTCAGACCAGTTCAGGTCACCATAGGCAAAATTTCCCAAGTCTTGAATGGAATAGCCTGAAATATTCTTGTAGAAATCCAAGACTGAATCACAAATATCTGGAAACACATACAAATTTCCACTTCATTTTTGGAATAAAACGAATGTGTATATATATATATATATAAATGCCCCAGAAAATGAGACAAATGAGACAATCTAATGAAATAATTTGGAGATATTTTTAATATTGTTTTTAGGATTTACTTAGTACAATACAACTATAAGCCAAGCCTAAACTGCATGGAATTACTATTAAAAAAAAAAAAAAAAGTAATCTAAAAAAGCAGTCAGCCAACACCCCCAAAGAAAAAAGAAGTAACAGTCACATTCGCAGCTAGATGCATTTCAAAGTTGAGAAAATATTTAAGACTCCTTCCAGTTCATGCAACAACCGCCAAAGTCAATGCAACCTCCACTGATTTAACGCTGCATGCGTGTGACCAGACTATAGGCTAATTTATGAACAAAAAACTGTCACACTGTTAAAAAATAGGTGATGGCCATTAAGATTGCCATTAATATTGACAATTCCTGACACTAGTGCATGTTGTTGAAAGAATAACAACATTTCAAACACCAATATCTTCTTTCTCTCAATAATATGTTCCTTCCCTTCTTTCTTCCTTCCTTCCCTCCCTCTGACTAATTTTTACTCTTTAGTTATTAAGTGAGAGTCTAACTGATGGTTTTTGTCTGCTTAGGGCCTTCAGATTTCTGAATGGTCACATCCTTTCCAGTTACTGTTTGTATTTCTCAGGAATGCACAGCATAGATAGTATGTAAAATTGTCAGTTCTCATAAGAACCTTGCATTCTACTGCCTCTCCTGCTTACTCTCCACACACATAGTTTTCAAAACATACCAGTCTATATCCTAAGTGACTCCAGCTGAAATGTGGAATTATCATTTGTAGGGCTTTTTATTTATTTCAGAATTTGGCTTGGTGAAACTTCACTTAGTCTCCTATATGCCTTCAGTCATATTACTACAAATTCAGGAAAATCAATCAAAGTATATCTTTTTTCACTGCAACCTACTCCATGCAACCTTCATAGCAAATATTCAATAGTTTCCTGTTTTGTTTCCCCACCCCCCTTGTTTCTCTATCTCTTAGTTTCTTGCATGTATCTTTTTGTTCCTCTGGCCTCTCAGACTTCCTAGAGAATCACAGAATCACAGAATGGTTTGGATTAGAAAGGACCTGAAGATCGTCCTGTTCCAATGCCCCTGCTATGTTCAGGGATGCCTCACACTAGACCAGATTTCTCAACAGGTTTCTCAGGCACCATCCAGCCTGGCACTGAACACTGTCATGGATGGGGCATGGACAACCTGTGCCAACCTATGCCAATGTCTCACCATCCTCATAGGGAAGAATTTCTTCTCAATGCCCACCCTAATCTCCTCTCTGTCAGTTTAAAGTCATTACACCTTACGTTGTCCCTACATACCCTTGTAAAAAGCCCTTCTCCAAATTTCGTGTAGTCTTCCTTTAGGTATTGGAAGACTGCTATAAGGTCTCCCCTGAGCTTTCTCCAGGCTGAAGAAACCCAACTCTCTCAGCCTATCTGCATAGGAGATAAATAATATTAGAAAAAAGGATAGGAAGATAAATCTGTCACTTTCAGTTTCTGGAAAACAGAAATGAGTGCTGAAGTTACCGACTCTCACCTGATCGTGACAATAATGCTACGTTGAAATTGCTTTTTCTCATTATTGGCTATTCAGCTGCCTAGTACTACTGCAGGAGTGGAACTGCAAACAGAAGTGAAGCTTGTACCAAGTTGTTGCACTTGAAATGGGAAACCGCCTTTGTTTAATGTATGAGAAATCCCTTTCCGCATAGTATCCTGGCTGAGAAAAAAAAGAAAACAAACCCAATTATTTTCCAAAATCCATTGCCTATCGAAAGTACTCACAAACTGTACTCTAAAAATGTCATGTAAGACACCATGAACCTATGAATCTATTATCAATATCTAAAATTTCTGATTAATAGCTTCTTAAGTGAAGAGTTGGGAACAAATTTTTTAAGAAAATACAATGTCATGATTCAGAATTACTCTCAGTGTTCTAAAATAAGAATATGATACTGATGATTACCTGACTCCTTCCTGCTGTCCTCCTCCTAACATTCTATTTCCCTTGTCTATATTCTAAAATTAATTCAGAAAATTGTGGCATATTGAAAATAATTTAGATGGTATTACTGCAGTTTGGATTTATTCCTGTAACTGTTTCCTTTAATCTTTTTCTCCTCATTTCAGCTAAGCAAACGTGTTGAGTGGAAAAACATCAGATGTTATAAAATCCTATTTATTTATCTATCTATCCTATTAATAAACCTTTTTTATTTATTGGAACATGAGATACTTTCCACTGGAGTGGTAGAACAAGGGGCAATGGGTTAAAACTTAAATAGGGGAAGTTTAGATTGGATATAAGGAGGAAATTCTTTAGTGTAGGGTGGTGAGGCACTGGAATGGGTTGCCTGGGGAAGTTGTGAATGCTCCATCCCTGGTGGTATTCAAGGCTGGGTTGGACAGAGCCTTGTGTGTCATGGTTCAGTGTGTGGTGTCCCTGTCCGCAGCAGGAGGGTTTGAACTAGATGATCTTAAGGTCCTTGCCAACCCATTCTATGATTCTGTGAACTGTAAAGCACCTACCTAGAAAACAAATAAACTTCTATTGAGAAATTCTTCTTTCGGTTGTCCTGGGCTTACTCAGATTCTCTTATGCTCCCACAGATCAAAAAATAACATTCATAACACACTGATAAAACACCAGAATTGGATGTTATATTTTTCATCAAGATATAATTTTGCACTAATATGTTATACTTAGTTATGTAATAGTTTAGAATTATGAAAAGGTTACTGATGGAATGAAACAAGAAAGTAAAGTAACTTTGGACTAAAACTTTCCTTATACTTGTACATTATTTCAAATTCCACAGCATCAACACCTGCAGAGTTTATTTTTTCTCTTCTTATTAATACACCAATCACTTCTTTATTCATCCTTTTGCTACATGCAGCATTCATAAAATAAGAGAATTCATTATTTCTGATGACCAAACAAAATTCTGCATTAGCTTCCAAAATCTACATGAGTGAGTAATCTATACCTCAAATCTAGCAGTACTGCTATAAAGCGATTCCTACTGCATGTTCACTCAAACAAACATAAACACGATACAGAGATGTATCCATGTGATACATTAAGGAGCAACATATTTAACATGTCTTTGCCATAAATCTTCAGTGGGTCACAAGATATTTGCCCTTACACCTACCATCAAACACTAAGCAGATTAATTTGGAAAATATAGTAAACCATAAGTCAGGTTTTATTAATTTTTATAGTGAGTAAAACCATGCAAGCTTTTACTGCTGAAAATAGGGTGAAATTTTCAGTAAGACTCTTTTTTCCTTAATAGCCTAATTATTAATTTTTAAATTATCTGAGCTGTTAAATCCTACTATTTTTGTATTTGAATTTGATTCCTAAACTCTTTTTTAAATGGGACATAAGTTCCCATTTTTTTATGTAATTGCAGTGTAAATGAAATTAAGCACAGAAAGTAACAAAAGTGAAGGAAGCAAAACAAAGAGATTTTGTATTTAACTTCTGAAACAAAGAGAAACTTCAGAAATGCACAGTGCTTGTTCACTGTTCAATTTAGATCATACAGATGCTTGCCTATATTTCTAAGGTGCTATTTAAAACTACAGAAACGGGGTCAGGAATTCAGTACAAGAGTTGCATGAGAATAAGGGAATCAGATTTGACATACCTGGCACAAACGTTCCAGTTCTTTTACCTGAACCTGACCTGAAAATTCCAAATACACTTCCTGAAAGTTTATCACGTTACCATATACTTCACTTTCCTGAAATATTTAAAGCTACCACAAGTTAATGATGGGTTTGGGTTTTTGTTTTAGTTTCTATTCAACTTTCTCTGATGTAACAGCGTCAAACCATTGCTTTTGAGAACTCCTTAGGACAGATTCATACTTAAGCATTAATGCAAAGATATCACTATGCTAAAGCAAGAACATAACTGTGTGTTTACTTATACCCTACACAAGCCTTTTTTTTTTTTTTGATTTTCCAGAGCAATAAAAGCCATATCTTTTGAAGTGTACCTTCAGATGTCTAAACTATCAAATGTCATCTATCAAATTTAAAGAAAAGATAAACCATGAGAAATTTACAGTACAAAAAAGGCTTTAGAATGTTTTATCTGGCAAAAAAAAACAATCTTGCAAAGAAAGGTAGAATAGTAAAATATCTCTTAGTTCTCCAGAAACTCAACAAAAAATTATTAATTTGCTCTGATTATCCTCAGAGAAAAGACCTGCTACGTTTTCCTTTCTTTAATAAGGACAGTTGCAAAACATTCAGGCTGCTGTAAGTGGTAGCATTTGAAAGAGATAAGCATAATAGTAATCATTACTAAAAGTAAAGATGGGGTGGTTTAGCAAAAAAAATCAGAAAGAGTTTGAATTAAGAACTGAATGAGAAGGAGAAAAGAGAAGGCAAATCCCTAAAACAGGAAAGCATGTTTATATTTTTAATATAAATACCTATGATAATTTCAAGGAAATACTAGTAACTGATAAAACTGGTAAAAAACAGACTACTAAGCATTTGTACTATGAGCTTTTTAACACAAAACATATTGTGCATACTATTATTGCATAGTATTAGGAGATTAAAGGACCAGCTAGAAAAAGGACATGGTGCGTTAATACACTAGATGAAACATTAAGTGCATTGAGAAAGTATGAACTGTGGTTAGAGAGAATATGTTTGTATTCTATTTTGCATTTTTGTATTTGTATTTGCTTGTGCATGTTTGCAGGCACATCAGAAGAACCTAAACGTTTCTTTCTTTATCTCATTCAGTCAGCTATGTGGCATGTGCTGCTCTGGTGAAATATTCTCAGTAAGCAAACTCAAACTACAGAACATGCAGTAATGGATAGCATTGTCTTCCTGTGAAAACTTTTTTTTTTTTTAAATCAGGAAATTCTAAATACAATTCCACCCATGCTACCAAATCACAGAATAAATGGATTAATTTGGAGTTGAAATAATATCACAGCAGTCACTAACTCTGAGTGGAAAATAAATAAATAAATCCTACAAAGGCTTGACACTCTACCAGCTTCTAAAATAATATATTATTAAAAACAAATTATGGTGTGTCAAACTGTATTGCATTATAATGTGATGTGGATGCAAAGCAGACATAAATCCTAGACTTTGCGAAATAAATTTATGATGTGCTGTGTAGCTTCATGTCATGAAATTAAGTCACAAAATTATTTTAGAGTGTATTACTGGAAGCAGCTTTATTTCCCTCCTGTATATTTTAAATTTTCATCTAAGCAAAACTTGTTCAAGAAAGGACCCTAATCCAGACACTACTGAATTAATCAGATACTGCATTGGGACCTTTAGTCTAAGAGGGAGATGAAGAGAAAATAAATTATCAGTATAAAAGTTTTATCTAAAGTACCCAGGTCAGATGCTGCAAAAATAAGCAGCAGAAGACAAACCTTGCACCTATGTGCTCAAAAATGATTTTGCAGTCCAAAACCAATGCAGAATAGGACTGGAACAGAGCAGCAAAATTACTTGCCTAAGGTTGTACAACAGGTATGGGTTAGTGGGATAAATAAAAACGTTCAGTCTACAGCTTTTTCTGGATTGTGAACAAACTTTACATGTATTCTTCCTAGTGACACTTCAAATATCACTAGATCAGTCAGAGCCTGACACTAACAAATTGTAGAGCATTGCAGAGCAAAATATACCCTGCATAGAGGTCCAATAACTGCAGAAAGGTTTTGTCTACACAAAGCTGTTCTAAGAAAACCAATGGCACTCAATACTCATAACACATGCCTCATAACTCACTGTATAAGATGCACTATTTTCCAAAATAATGTAATTTCAGGTAATTTTGTGCTTTGTTAGTACCCCTGTAGGCACCAGAACCACAGTAGAAGGAAGGAAAATCATGATTGCAATCTGGGAACAGTAAGGTTCTCCTTGTTAATGTTTCCTACCTAGGTACAATACAGATTTCTCACAGATCTGACCAGGGAGAATTTGATACAATAGCAGGTCTTCTATTGAAATTACTCTTCAGTCAGCATTTAATGTTTTCCTCACAACCTGGAAGTCATTTCAGTTTTTCTCTGGCAAATGCACAAGGCATTTCACACTTGAGGTAAAATCAGAAATATTTTTGGTTTTCCTGCACTTATCTTCCAAAGCTTTTTATTTTACCTAGATTTAGCAGAATTTCAGGCTTCTTAGGTTTTGTCTAACTTGGCAAGAAATCCATCACCAACTGACTACATCTCAACTTCAGTTAGTCTGAATTTGAATCAACCCTGAATATGACAGAAAAAGATATTTAAATTGCAAAGAAAAGTCTTCTGGAACATTTTGCACTGCAGCTGCTTCCTAGTCTAGTATATGCCCATACTAGCACAATGAGAGAAAAACCTTTGCACTCCTGAACAAAGT
Organism: Pezoporus occidentalis; assembly: GCF_034315485.1. Classification (NCBI taxonomy): domain Eukaryota; kingdom Metazoa; phylum Chordata; class Aves; order Psittaciformes; family Psittacidae; genus Pezoporus; species Pezoporus occidentalis. The sequence goes on along the minus strand of NW_026912961.1, from coordinate 3,021,482 downwards.
TTTCCCACTTGAACTCCATCCTGAGGGATAACTCCAGACAGATTAGTTAGCCAGCACTGACATTACAATATGAACATCATTTACATACCTCTATTTTCTTTAACAGTTGTTTGAGTCTTAGGTAATTTTCAAGGATGATAATTCAACAGAGTTTTGGACTAATACACACCTTTCTTATAATGCACATGGCAGACATTAAAGATCTCCCTTAATGACACAGATTTCAGATGAATGCCTTTGTTTAATCTGCTATTAAACTGTTAGGTCTGCGGAGAGGGAGTTGTCTTTTTAGTCATATGGGAATATTTTGAATAGCATATATGGCCCCTGCTCAGAAAAAAGGGCTAACTGTGTCTCTACTACCAGAGACACAATACTAGTTTGTGTCTCTGGTAGTAAGCAATACAGGATGCTCAGGGGACAACTGAGGGCATGTCAGATGAAAAACACAGTCATACTTTCCCAAAATACTATCCTATGTCTAAGATTTTTATAACGGAGTATTTCCCATTTTTCTGCATGGAGACTGTTAACAAAGAGCAACCATATTCTCAGAATACATATAATTACTACTCAGAAAATAATGATTCCATATAATGGATGTCAGAAAATTACTGTGAGCTACCAAAGATGTATCTCCAATTTAAGTACTGCCTTACTGTCAGTCTAGGGAGATAGAATCATGGGCTTATCCTATTTTATGTTAAGGTATAATATACTTTATACATACACACCATATACATGGTACATTTTAAATATTATTATTAGCTAGGTGTTAAATTCACAGAATCTACTTTACAGCCCTCTTGTGTCACAAGACATACAATATGTACTACTAAAAAAGAGCTTTTCTCCTATCTGCCACTTATTTCAGAAATACAGTGTGCTGCCACAAAACCTAAGGTTATCAATAAATAAAATATTAAGCTGTTTTTAAGATGCAGTATTAGTTTAACATGGGTCTAGATCCTAGCACATTTTCAATGTAGTTTACCAATACAACAATCATGGAACTGTAAAAACCCTATTGCTACAAGTACTGGGAGTATGACAGTACACACTGCTGGTGGTATGCAGCGAGGACTGCTGATGAAGCCCATTCCCTTCAGTGAACTGTAAAATAAAGCCCTCTCTCTGATTTACTGTCTCATGTGAATTAACTTGACAGGATAATTCTAGAATCTATTTTAGCCTCTGTTTGGTCAATTAAAAAAAAAATGTGAACACGAAATTTAAGTTAGTTACATGGAGAGCTGTCAAGGAACCTATTACAAAGCAAAAAGCGGTATTTCGACTCACCTTTGGAAACAAAGCAGCAATACATTTTTTTTTTAAGTCTCCAACACATTGCAATTTTTAAGCTACAATAAAACCAACGTAAAAATGTCTTTCAGTCCTTTAGGAATTCTCAGCAAGCACTGTAAAAGGCCGGTAACAAAATTAGTCCTTTTTCCTGTGCTGTCTTCCACAAAAAAAGGAATCAAATTTGAAGTCATTGCTCACTGTGAGAGATGTAAGCTGTAATTGCTAATGAGCTTATTACAAAGGAAGAAAAGACCATACACTCAAGAGGCACATGGTATCTTCTGAAAATTAGAGATGAAGATGTGACCATATAATCTGTTTTTAAAAGAGACAAATAATTGTTGTCTTCTTCAAAAGGGTTAAGAGTTTCTGATTAGCTTCTGGGTCATGTATCACACTTGGAGAGTCTAAGCTTAATGACAGACTTCATTGAACTCCATCTAGCCAGCTTCATGCTTATGAAGATGTTCCTCTTGATTGCTTTTCGTCAGGGCTGCAGAGCTATTTGATTGGAGGCTGACATTGATTAAGTGTAAGGAAACCATGTTTTACTGTGACAGCTGCTAGGCCTCTGTCAACAAATCAATAGGGCTTTTTCCCTTTCCCTCCCCCCCATCCTTTTTTTTTTCTCCTGGGGTTTTTTTCTTGGTTTTCTTGGCTCTCCTGTTAGCATCCTCCTCTTACTGAAGATGAAAAATATCGTTATAGATGTCTTGTTATTTAACATTTTCTGATTTGCCAATCACATAAAATGTTTATCTGTTGAGAAGGGAAGGAGGGTCTCTAGGCCTGGATTCTCCAGAATAGAAAGGAAAGAATGCACAATACCAGAACATATGTTCTAAAGAAAACCTGCTCCTTTCTGCATGGAATGATGAATATCAAAATTGTCTGCGTAAATAACACAGCATTATGTTATTGTAGTAGCTAGTGCCAGTTTTGAGATATAAAACGTGGCTTTGATGAAATTATGCAGAGGAAAGCTTCTTACTGGTTTGATTTGGTTTGGTTTGGGATTTTTTTGGTTCTTAGTTTTGGGGTTTCTTGTTTTTTTTTCTATTTTTTCTGGTCACAAAGCTTTGTAGGCTCCCAAGATAAATTTAAATAACAATCAACTGAAAAAGAGCTTAATTCTGTTTCTGTTATTCTATACAATCATATTTTATATATTTGTTTTAAATCAAATATCCTTCACAAATTTTCTACATGACTTCACATTCCTACTATTTTTTTCTGAGTCTTTATTCAGATTTGTTTTAGGAACAGAACAGAATTTTAAATTATAACAAATTTATTTTCAAAGATTCTATTTATAGAAAAACAATAAAATTTAGGAGTCTATTTATAGAAAAGCAATTAAAAGCTTTTTTCTATATACACTAGTTCCATAGCAGGCAATATTATCCAAATGCGTTTAATTGTGTCATTAGGTGATTGTTCCATGGTCTAAAACATGTATTCTCATTAAATTAAAATTAAAAAAATTAAGATGTTCAAACGCAATGTCAGAGAGATAAATTATTAACCTGAGTTATTTTCCAAATGCCTAGTAGGAAAATGTTATCTAGTAACCAGAAAAAGGACTTTTTGGACTAAAACAAAGAAACCTTCAAATTAAAAATGTAACCAGGAAAAAAAAAAAAGAAGAAAATATTATAGTGTAAGGGGGAAAATCTACTGTCAAATTGAAATTGCAACATGAAAAAAAAGTAAAAAAAAAAAAAAGATAAAATAGCAACATCAGATTTTTGGGGGGGGGAGGGGTGATGCTACAAAATTCAGAAAACACTTTTGTTTCCCTTTTAAATTATGAATGTATTTCTATAAAAACCACGATGAGTCCTATAGCTTAGATGAATCATCTAAAGACATAAGTGATTCTAGTGGAGCTTAGGCTGGCAAAATATTTCCCCATGCAAGTGGTATAAAAGCTTTCCTTGTTGGCATCCCTTATATTCCAGTTAAGAAACATAAATTGAAGTGAATTCAGAATACATTGTTGCATATTAAAACTGTTCCATTGGAGTTATACTCTAAAGTTTCAAACATATATATTTATATATGCATAAAACCTCCCCTTTCTGAAAACACTGAGTATCCAAAATAGCAGGATTTTCTTACACAGAGGACTGCTCAGAGAATGCTTGTGCAACTTCTTCCTGTGAAAATGATGCTATAACAGGCAAAATAGGTATTTTAGAAACAGAGAAGAGAGCAAAACAGATGGGATGTTGCCATCAAGTTTTGTAAAATTTCCTCTGAAATTCCTTGCAGTGCCCAGATCTTTTAAATTATATGGACTGCAGAGAAGAAGTCTCAGAAAGCAGTATTGGTATAACCTTCTAATTTTAACATACTAGCAACATCTGCAAGCTTGATCATGTTTCAGACAGACATTATGTATAATCAAAAGTAGGATTTTTTTCTTTTTTACAGTAAAATTATTCTTTTGCAAACAGTAATACAACAGTAGCAAATTGGGTTATACCAGGCTGGTAACCAGTCGCCAGGGGCATTCCCCTGGGCTCAATTTTGGACAAGTATCCTTAATGTTTTTATAAATTATATGGATGCAGGAATCAAGTATTTATTAAGTAATGTTGCCAACGGTCACAGAGTCATAGAACCACATGATCATAGAATGGTTTGGGTTGGAAGGTTCCGTAAAAATCATCCAGTTCCAATCCCCCCTGCCATGGGCAAAGACACCTTCCACTAGACCGCTGCTCCAAGCCCAATCCAACCTGGCCTTGAACACTGTCAGGAATGAGTGGGGCAGCCACAACTTCTCTGAAAAACCAGGGCACCCTCATAGTGAAGAACTTCTTACTAATATCTAATCTATATCTACCCTCTTTTGGTTTAAAACCATCCCGTCTTGTCCTATAAGTGATACTAAACTGGGAGGAGCTATGGACTCCCTCAAGGGTAGAGAGGCCTTACAGTGATCTGGATAGACAGACAGCTGGTCAATCACCAATCATGTGAAATTTAACAAGAGCAAGTGCTGGATTCTCCACCTGGGGCAGGGTAATCCTGATGATATATACAAGTTAGGGGACAAGAGGCTGGAGAGCAACCCCATGGAAAGAGATCTTGGGGGTTGGATTGAGTATAAGTCAGCAGTGTGCCCTGCCAGCTAAAAAGGCCAACCATGTCCTGTGGTGTAACAAGTACAGCATAGCTACCTGGTCGAGGGAGGTGATTGTCCCACTCTAAACTGCACTGGTGTGGTGTGTGCAGTCTTGGGCACCTCAATATGAGAAGGATATCGAACTATTAAAGTGTGTCAACAGAAGGGCAACCAAGCTACGGAAAGGCTTTGAGGACAAGACTTAGGAGGAGTGGCTGAGGTCACTTGGCTTGTTCATCTTGGAGAAGACTAAAAGGCTGACCTCATGGCAATCTAACTTCCTCAAGGAGGGCAGCAGAAACAGAGGTGCTCATCCCCTCTCTGGTGACCAGCAATAAGACATGAGGAAACACAATGAAGCTGCATCAGGGGAAGTTCAGACTGGACACTAGAAAAGAGTCTTCACTGAGAGCATGGTTTGTCACTGGAAGAAGATCCCCAGTGCTTGGTGCTCACAGCACCAAGCCAGTGAGAGTTCAGAGAGCGTCTGGATGATACTCTTAATCATATGGTTTAATTTTAGGTACTCAGTGATCCTCATGCCTCACTTCCAACTTCAGTTATTCCAGGGTTCTATGCAAGAACTCAAACTTGAAAAAAATTGTTTCTAATCCTTACTCAATTAAAGAATATTTAAAAAAAAATAAACATTTTTCAAAGAGCCACATTTGAATATTTATCAAAATCCAACCACTCACATACCACAAAAATTGTTTATCCAGTTTCTAGTATTTCACTTTGGTTTAAAGTTTAAAATTAGGGTTCTGTTATTACAGAGAAATTTTTAAGATATTAAATGCATCTGTGTCACTTACAGAAAGATTTACAGAAACATCCAAAATATTGAAATAGTATGAACAAGTAAAAATGCAATGGTTTCTTCCAGTGAAATTTTACTCCAGATGCTTACTAATGAAAATTTTGGCATCAGTTTTCTTATTTATGATACATAAGCAAGGACAGGAAGGGTCACAGGTTAGCCTGATAAATAGTGAATAAGGTCAATTTCATTACTGCCAGTAGGGAGCGCTCTGAGAGACTGTTTTTTCTCTAATTAAGAAAGGTTACCTGTGTGAAGCTTATGTGAACCTACAGAGGTTTCTCTGGCTACCAAGACCAAAACAAATTATTACATTTCTGTATCAAATTTCCACTCAATGTATGCACTGATAATTGTCAAAAACTTCTGGCTAATGTCAAAAAATATAAAAAAACATAAAACGTCCACCAAACCACCAAGAAACCATAAAAAAAAAACCACCAAACCCAAACCGTGGATAAGTGAGGCAAATCTCCTTCTTTGTACACTTACCTATCTTTGCATAGCAAAATATTCATAGCTTCAAGATTGAAAGTATGAATGTTTTCTCGTTGTGACCACTTTCTAGAATGTGGTTTGAGTCAAGTTTCCCCAAGGAAACTATATAATGCAAAGTATCTTATATGCTGGTTACTTCATCATTACTATTTTAGCTGAGACACAGCTAAGGATGATTGGAAGCTTAAGAAGTTTCAGACTCTTAAAGAATTGTGGCAATATTAAAAGGTGTTTGATTCTAACTTGGTACGTCTGTAGCATTTGTAAGAGAAATTTAGAGACACATTATTTTTATGAGGGAATTTAGGCCTCAAAAATACTATTCAAAAAGCTAAGGAGGGAAGATATCGCATCTTCTCTTCTCCCTACTATGAGATCTACAAGAAGGATTCTCCAGTTAGGCCCTATCCAGTCAACAAGGGACATGAAAACAGTTCATCAGAAATAAATAAAAATTAGTTGTGCTTATACCTCTGGGAGAGTATATAGAACCCTACAATCATAGAACAGTTAGGGTTGGCAAGGACCTTAAGATCATCTAGTTCCAACCCCCCTGGCATAGGCAGGGACACCTCGCACTAAACCATGTCACCTAAGGCTCTGTCCAACCAGGCCTTGAGCGCCACAAGTGATGGAGCATTCACAGGTTCCCTGGTCAACCTATTCCAGTGTCTCACCACCCTAAGAGGAAAGAACTTCTTCCTTATATCCAATCTAAGCTTCCCCTGTTTTAGTTTTAACCCATTGTTAAAACCCCTTGTCCTATCAGTACAGTCTCTAATGAAGAGTTCCTCTCCAGCATCCCTATAGCCCCCCTTCAGACACTGGAAGGCTGCTATGAGGTCTGCACACAGCCTTCTCTTCTCCAGGCTGAACAGCCCCAACTTCCTCAGCCTGTCTTCATATGGGAGGTGCTCCAGACCTCTGATCATCCTTGTGGCCTTCCTCTGGACTTGTTCCAACACTTCCATGTCCTTGTTACGTTGAGGACATCAGAACTGCACACAACACTCCAAGTGAGGTCTCACGAGGGCAGAGTAGAGGGGCAGGATCACCTCCTTCTACCTGCTGGTCACTCTCCTTTTGATGCAGCCCAGGATACGCTTGGCTTTCTGGACTGCGATCTTTCAGCAAAATCACAGTGCATTTGAGGAAAAGAGTAAGAAACTCAAGTATTTTGATTGCCAAGCCTCTTCTGCCTAATTACGATATTAATTTTCCCTTATAAGCTTCCAGTGTCTTCAAGCAGATAAATATTGCTATCTGGCACTAATATGGAGATGACCTGCAAAAGGGAAACAGTCTGTAGTACCATGGGCATGATGTGTTGCCATTGCCATTTTATCTGAATTCCTCAGAGCTCAGACTAGATATAGCAAAGAAAAAACATTGACGCCTGCAACACTAGTGTACTTTCCAATCTAGGAACTAGAGTTCCTCCACTCTTGACCTCAGCTCTACTGCAGCATCTTTAGAAGAGCTTCATTCCTTGTCTCATTTCTGATGGGTTATACCTAGCTTTTATTTTCCCTGGTCTGACTTTTTACAGGAACTAAATGAAGAGCTGTGGTTTATCTGATATTTGGACTTATTCAGGGTATGAAACACCTTTTGTTCAGAGTAAAGATACAAATCTGGCTCACTCATTTCTCAGGAAACCACTGAAATAAGTGGTATGAAGGAGCAATGCTATAATTTCCTCATTTTGTGTTTTGTAAATGATCCCTGAATTCCGTCATGAACATAGCTTGAAAGCATTCACTTTAGAATTGTGGATATGTCCTGCAAACAAATACTTACCTACTTAGGACATTTTACCGTTTTTGTAACAGGTATTACTCCACTGAAAATTCCTTTCTATTGAATAACTGGAAGGCAACATTCAGAAGAATAAATTATTTTAAACAAAAGAACATTATCTGGTCTAGTTTCACTCTGCAGAGATCCCTCTACAGTTTTCTGACTCGAGCATAGGCTGAGAAATGTTGCAGAGCACTGCTGTGCTCTACTGCCAGTTTTTAATTTTACATTATGGCAAAGGAACATATTAAAGCCTGGAGCAGCCATACGTTTATATTTGCATGTATGTGTATACATACATAAGTGTGTGTATATATATATATATTTCTTAGTACCTAAAAAGTAGTAACGGATCAGGACTTCTTCCTTCAGCAGAGCAAATATCAGAAACACCAAGTCAGTTTCTTCCTATAAGAGGTGGGTAGGGCTAATGCTTTTATTATTTATTTACTTTGTGTATATATATATATATATATATATAAAGCTAAATGTATTTCTTCTGTCACATCTGCACTATAGAACCTGATCAGTCTAGATTTCTCAGACTTCACCTCTTCACCTTCTATAGTTCTGTCTCCTTATTATAACAGTAACGTAAATCTCTGCAGTAACAAATGTGTCGTTAGGACTTACTCGGGCTTTGGTAAATTAAAAAACAGCATGAGAATTTACATGCTAATTCAATGCAATTTCCAGCCAAAAAGTAGGTTAGTCTGGATTCAGATTTTTCCACATGCCAGATCACTCTGTAAAATCTTCCCTTCCAGAAAGAAAAGATTCTTGCTTGGAACAAGAAAGAGTGGACAGTCACGCACATTTTAGTCTAAGGTTTTCATTTTACATCAGACCAATTACTAAGAAAGGTAATGTAGGTAAAATAAATACTTCTCATCAAACCTCTGATGCCTTCTTTCACTTACAAAACACTTCTGACTGCATCTTCTCAGTAGCCGTAAAAATCCTAGTATTTCATTATGCATTTTAACCAAATTCTGTTTCAGTTCTCTTTGTTCCTCTTCAGAGAATGTTAAGAACATGATCCTTTAAAGTGACAACTTTCTAGGTACCAAGTGCCTCGTGTCCACATGAAGATTACCTGTAATCACACAAATTTGAAGATTACATTGCCAAAATAAATATAGAAATATACTTTTTAAAGTTTCAGTTGTACAAATGTAACACGACACTTTCAGAGAAACTATGTTTTATGAAGGGTGATCCTTCAATATAACATCCAGGCAGATATCAGTCCTCAATATCAAGGGTATAGCCACTTAAAATCAATTCAGCCTTTAGGACCTTTAAATACTGACTGATGAATTGCAAGTGTTTATATAAACTCTATTCTACTATGAGGGCACATAAAGATTCACTAAATATGCAGATTGTAAAGGACAGGTAATATCTAAACCACAAAATTTTAGAAAACTTTCCTTTCAAACGTATAAATATGCCAGATTAAAGTTTACTTTCTTCTAAGTGTTTATAGGATCCAGACACCTGATTTATACTAGTGAATTATTACAGCCTCTGCCACACTCACAAATGCACAAACATATGCACTATGATAGAATGTATTTGTATTCCCACGTAGATTCAATAACATACTGATAAATTACTATAAATTTTAATGCAATATTAGTAGCAAATTTAATCAGACGGATATATGTATATTTACATTTTAAAAAAGCCTAGACATGGCAATTTTTTTCAGGTTTTGTGTCAATAAATTCTTAGCATTAACTTCTTCCATCTTTTCTGTTATACATTCCAACAAGGCAGAGTTTATTATCCTGGGCCAAAATTTTGTTAAGTTTTTTTTAAAGTTAATGCTTACTGGTTCTAGTATAATCAATGCTTAGATCAGAAACCTGCACAAGCTTTTTTTCTTCATATGACTTGTTGCAAAACTTCCACTGTAATGCAGATCTGTTTCAGTCCTGTCCACATTATTTCAACATTGTTATTTTCCTTCTGACCTGTGTTTTCTCCAGAGCTGCCAACACAAGTCCTATCAGGCTCATTCTCTGGCTAGGTAAGACATAATTTTTCTTAATTCTAGCTAATGCAAGTTCAAAGAGGGACAGAGTTCCCTGAGATGGATAGTATCTTGTTAACAGGGCAGCAAGCATCACAAAGTTACAAAATAGTCCAATAACTGATTAATTGGAAAGAGACAATGTCAGCTTCTCCTCAAAATGTTATCTAAATTATACCCTAGATCATTGTAGTTACAGCAACACCGTTAATTCAAGGCAAGTATATTTATTTTTTTTTAAAAAAAGGAAGACAGCTTTGTTATTTACAGTCTCCATTGGAAGAAGTAGAAGAAATAGAAGAAGAACATACACCCAGCAGAGTCCAGCTCTTGACTACCTGGCAGACTCAGAGAAGACAGCAAATGTCCTGCTGTTTAGGATGACTAAATCTCTGGCCTTAACATCTTTTTTTCATAACATAGATGTTGAACTGAGGAGTCATGCATTAATGTACTTTTACTACTGAGATAGTTAAGAAAATTTGATTCCACATTCCTCCAAAAGCATCACTAACATATTGCTTTTCTATAAACTCTTCCACTATGCTCTCATCAGAATTTGGTGATTTTTGTGGTGAATGACTGTAATGTATCAATCATATGGAAGAACAACATATATTAATAAAAGCAAATTAAGTGTGTAATACAAAATGTTACATTCATAAATGCAGTTTAAATGTTGTTTTAATCTCAGTGCTTTGAAAAACATTTAGAAAAACATGCTCACAATATGTTTCAATATTGCTCAAAGGGACATTTTTTTCAGAGAAGTTAATACTCTTTTGATGTATAAATGCTTACCTTTCATTTGGACCACTGTTAAAAAAATTCTTAGAGCAGGAAAAAACTTCATCTCTGGAATACAGCTGGAATGTAACTTAAGATTTTAGAGTCTCTAAACCCTAACTTGTCCAGAGTTGAATATAATGAATAACTTGCACTTTTCATGTTCAATGTGTTTCAGGGCAAGTTTTCCATTTGGAAAACTTATAATATACCTACTGTCACAATGATAAAGAGCTATAAAGAACTGTATAGCCTTTGATATTAAAGACACACTTTTAATTGCTGTAGCAGTCATGCACACTGTGTACATGAGTGTACATAACACTGAAACTTCTGAATGGATTTGAACTGTAATATGATTTATTTTATCTTACCAACTCCAAAACTGATTTCTTTCTTCATAAAAGTTAATAGTTTCATCATAAAGACACTGGGGTCAGTGTTAGTTTGCTTTTAACTTAATTTAAATTAATCTATCACATACTCATCAGAGTGGTAAAAAAGTGACATAACCTATTTTATGCATTTTAGTGTATACCTCATATACTTTTCAGCCATAAATTCATTTAGTGGTCATTAGAATAAAAAGAATAGGGAGATAAAACTGTAGACAAGTTAAAGAATGAGGTTGTGGCATAGTTAAAAGCTAAAATTAGAGACAGCACTCAAAGCTAAAGAATTAATTCAGTCTTTGAAATCCAGTTATCATTAGTTCTCTCAAATAATAGATCTTGACTAAGTGCTATGAAAGCTTATATTTTTACTTGTTATGCTTTACCACCATTTACTTATGTGAAAAGATGTATTTCCAGGTTCACTTAAATATTTATATAATGATGGTTCTGGATTTACCTGCTAGAGAAAAATTTATGTGCTTAAATATATGTGAGTTGTAAGGTGATTCAGATTTCACTGGTTACTGCAAAGTGGTATATCTGCATCAGGTAAAAAGATGGTCACTTAGAGGTGAGGTGATAACACTGAAGCCCACCTACCACGTGACAGCATTACAGAATTATCTCTGTATAGCAAAACTACACTCTCTGTCATTCAACTTTACATCTTCACATTAACAAAAAAAATTATAAACTGATAGATAAATTTATTTAATTATCAAGATGTTGGGTTACAGTAAATTCACTGGAGATTTCATTGTTTAGAAGTGTACCTTGGAGATTTTCCTGTAACACACAACAGTAATGAAGCCAGAGGTTCACTACAGGAGTCTTGATTCAGAAAAGATACTTGTGACACTGTATCCCCAGACAGGATAAATCTGTTCTGAGGTTCTTGAAGGCTATGAGTATATGCCATCAGTGAGTTCCAAAATTAAACACAGTGGTCACTCTGGACTTTACACCAAGCAACAACAACAAACAAAATGTGTCTCTTGTTGCACTTATTTTTTTATATGCTTTTGGATTTTCTTCATCACATTACCAAGCTTAGCACCGCGAACATAAAATTGAAGGGAAGCTTGCTAAAAGTTAGGAGCGAGAAAATACAAAACTCTGGAATCACTTGTCAGTTATAAAACCTACAAAAAACGCCAAATCCGTTTTCATTACAATATAGTTGTCCTCATATTTCATGCACAGAAGGTCCCAAAAAATTCTCAGTAGTATTTCCCTGTTATTTCTTCTCTGTTACACAGTGAAGACAAATATGACCTGTTCAAAAAGAACATGACAGCTATAATTTCCCAAATCAAAATTAAGAGACACATTTGTGAAATCAGGTGTAAAGATGTATAATACATTCATATATGGACTATGTCAGTTTTTTTCTTAATTAAATAAGAGGACATTGAACTACTCAATCACCTCAATGTGTCGCCAGCATAGTTTTCTCTCATAATTTCTTTCATGGGGACCTTGTACCTAATTTTCTGGGAAATAATAATTCATGTTAACAGGACCAAATGCCAATACAAACATTATTCATAGTCTTTTAAATGTTCTGACTACCTGAATTTCCAGGGATATTAGTAACTTTCATTTTATTGCAGGGCACAGAACTAGTATTAGAACCTTCCATTACACACACAGGTAGATTAAAGACAAATATGTTTTAAAATAAATAAATGAATCTCCACAGGGATTTAATTCTAACCTTTATAGCCATTTTCTCTTTAAGACATAACACATGTAATTGTGCTGCTATCGCTCTTTTTATGTTGCATCATGCAGTTGGCTAGCACTTGTGAAGTATTCTGTGTTATGCTGACTATTTCCACTTTTTCTCTGGAATATGAGATGCACTGGTGTACAAGTTTAGAAAATCTCACACCATATCCTAAGGGATATTGACAGTAGTATACATTTGTAACTTGCCTAGAAAATAAATACACACTAACTTATACTTTGTACAATAAAATTAAAATAAATAATATTAGCAAGGCTTATATATTTTTTTTTACCTAAGTGAAATTTCAAAATGTTTTTACTCACTTATTGAAATGGAGTTATATCAGCAAATTATGTTTAACTAATGGCAATTTCGGAGATTAAATTATTATATCTCATCTTCAAAAAACAAAATGGAGAAAAGTTTGACAAGATCATTCAGAAATGTTGTATCATTATTTTCAGTTTCCAGTGTACCATGCAGCAGATAAACAATTCATTAGTAATTTCAGTTGTAGACAGACAGTAACAGACTTTTCTATTGCAGATCAGCACCATCTTTATTATTTTGAGTGTATAAAAATTTATTACATAAGCATGACGAAGACCATAACCCCTCCATTTGTAGGTGTTTATACGAAAAGATGCTTCTCTCCAGTTTAGGATAGTTTTAAATGTATAGCTAGTACCTCGTAAAAATAATGTAATATTTTCCAAAGATACATAGAACTCAAAGAGAAAAAACAGCAAACATTCAAGTGCAGCAGGCCCAGCAGATGACAATTCCTGGCCAGGCACCTGCCATGAACAAGATCCCTCACAGGTTTTATAACACCAGAATCAGAAGTCTTCCAGACAAAAAAATTGTTCTTTAGAATTATTCTGTTGTTGCTGCTGTTGTTGTTATTATTTTATAATTATTCTTTTGATTAATTCTGTCTGTTGCAAGTTATTCCCAAAGTCTGGTAACATCCTCATGCTATGCAATGCTGTTTATTTATGCCAAGTGCTGACTGTTGAGTTACTTCCTGAGTAAAGCTGGACATTTACTCATCATTCTTTGAAGATTTTTCTTCAATAAGATGTGGTCTTCACTTGCTCTATTTGAACTTTCAAAAGTGTTAATCTGCTCTGTTCACCCACAACCTGTTTTGCCATCTGAACTTCCCCTGTCCTAAAAAGAAAAATGTCGTGGTTAAGCCCTGTCGGCAAATCAGCCACACAGTTTCTCTTTCATTCCCCCCCCTTCTTGCCCTCCCCCTGCTCCCGGAGGGATGGGGAGGAGAATCAAAAGAATGCAACTCCCACGGGTTGAGATAAGAACAGTTTAGTAGCTAAGGTATAACACAAATAACTACTGCTACCACCAATAATAATAATGATAAAGGAAATAACAAGGAAAGAGAATACAACACCTCACCACCCGCTGACTGATAACTCACCCAACCCCGCCAGACTGAGCACTGACTGATTCTTTGTCCAGCCTTGCAGTGAAGTCACCCTTCCGGATAACTCTCAGTTGCATCCTGGGCATGACGTGCTGTGGTATGGAGTACTTCTTTGGTTAATTTGGGTCAGGTGTCCTGTCTCTGCTTCCTCCCAGCTTTCCCTCCTCCCTGGCAGACCATGAGGCTCAGAAAGTCCTTGGTCAGAGTAAACATTTGAGCAACAACTAAAAGCATCGGCGTTATCAGCACTGTTCCCAAGCTGAAAGTCAAAACCACAGCTCTGCACAGCTACTAAGAAGGAGAAAAAATGCCTGCTACTGCTAAACCCAGGACATTATATCATATTATTAACATCAGTTTGATCACATTGTCTGTGTTTACCACTTTTTTATGTACCCTGACTGTTTAGGTTTAAGTCTTTCCAACCCCTGATTACATAATTATACGGTACTTGGAATAACACCAGCACTAACATCTTCAAGAACTGTGCAATAAAAATAATAATCATAATCTAAAAAGTGTATTTGCCCATATGATAAATTGTTACAAAGCAGTAATTGTTAAGGCTGTAGACTCTAAACAGTATTATCACATTAGTTAGTCATCAATATAGTAGTTAAACTGTTGTTTTTATTCTACCTCTTCTGCCAGTGTTACTTGAAGGTCCATAGCAGACTAATTTTTTCCTGTTGCCTTGTGTGAAGTGTAAATGTGTCTTTAGACTTCAGACTTCACTGAATAGCATTTTTAAAAGTACTAGTGTAACACCTCAGTTAATCTGGGGCCTTAGTAAATATAAAGGACTCTCCCAAAAATCTCAAAGCTTATGGCTCTAGTCACCTTCTCAAAATTTAAGTGTTTATCTTCAAGACATTTTCAAGTTGATTGTTAGTGAATATTTACCCACCTGATTTGGCTAGCAGGTGTTGAACTTTTTTCCTGCTCATTTTATTTTCAGTCATAGATTCATAGAATACCAGGTTGGACGGGACCTCGTGGATCATCAGGTCCAACCTTTCTTGGCAAAGCATGACCTAGACTAGATGGCCTAGCACCCTGTCTAGTCAAATCTTAAAAGTGCCTAATCCTGGAGAATCCAGAACTTCTGGAGAGAATCTGGAGAAATTATTTCAATGTCTGATTGGTCTCTTGGTGCAGAGCTCCAGTTCCGTTTGTTCCCCGAACTGCATACATTGCTATAGACGCAATTGAGGTGGTTGGTCTTCTGAATCTGACCCTGGGAGACAGCTAAGGTTGCCCTGGCTTATTCCCCATTTGATTGCAACAGTGTGAGTGTTGCCACTTTGGACCTCATTCCCAGAATCCTTCAGTTTACAAACTAAACGGTGAAGTTGAAGCAGCAGTGCTCTGTTTACAGCTGTTTATTTACATAGTGTCCTCAGTTCAGCAGTAGCAGTCACTTTTCTCCTTCTTCATAGCTGGTGCAGTGCTGTGGTTTTGACTTGCAGCCTGGGAACAGCGCTGATAACACCAATGTTTTTAGTTGTTGCTCTGTAATGTTTACTCTGACCAAGGACTTTGTGAGTCTTATGCTCTGCTAGGGAAGAGGGGAAGCTGGGAGGAAGCAGAGACAAGACACCTGATCCAAACTAGACAAAGAGGAATTCCATACCACAGCACGTCATGCCCTGCATGTAAATTGGGAGCAGTTACCCAGAAGAGTGAGATCACTGCTCGAGTAGGGCTGGGTATCGGTCAGCAGGTGGGGAGCAGTTGTATTCTCTTCCCTTATTATTTCTCTTATTATTATTATTTGTGGTAGCAGTAGTGTTTTTGTGTTATACCTTAGTTACTGGACTGTTCTTATCTCAACCCGTGGGAGTTACATTCTTTTGATTCTCCTTCGCATCCCTTCTGGAACTGGTGGGGAGGAAGGGGGGGAGTGAGAGAGTGGCTGAGTTGTTCTGGGTTGCCAGCTGGGCTTAAACCATGGCACACCTCCTTGCATGATTCTGTCTTACATATGTATAGAAGAGCTATGTAGAGATTTACACTTGCACTTCAAAAATTTGGTTTACTTGTGTGAACTGTTTTGACGGTACATTACCATGTTATTCTTACAAAATAGCAAGGTACAATGTATCTTCACCAGAATTAAGTGAATTCAACAGGTTCAGTAATAGAAAGTAAACCATTTTTAGTGATTATTTCTAATACCTTTGGCAATATGCATTGTGAAAAATCCTTTAGATATTAACATAAAGTGGTGCATTACATATCATTGTACTGAATGATTTCATAATTGCCTCATGCTGCATTAGAGTTACAAAAGGGAGGCATAAGTATTTTAAATAAAATACATGTGCGAGCACATGCATTTGTACTGTGTATAAATACATTATTATACATAGATACTTACCCAGCTTCTCTCAAGGCCAGCCAAGGCTGATCAAGTTCAATCTCTAAGATTCTGGTTACAGTTTATACATCTTCTGTACTTTTTGTTCTTTAAAAAGATAATTAAAAGACATTCCACTCCATATAAAATGTTCTCTTCCTGTTTTCACAGATCATCAGACATCAAGCAACTCCTGACCTTCCCCATCTAAATGAATCATTAGCACTTTAAATAATCCTTGCTCAAAGTACCATACAGCACATACCCTTCATGGTATATGCTCCAAGGCTGTTTGTAGAATGCATTTTGGAAAGTTATACTGACATTAACCATTTTGCTTACATACAGAAAAATGTCTGTGATTGAGAATTCTACAAAACATTCACCCTAGACTTTTTTGCTAGTTAACTCATTAAATACTGCATACAAATGCAGATGCCTCCAACTGACATTGTTCTTATTCATACTTGAATTTCATCAGTCTTACAACAAATGAAAGTTCACACTATTTTTACCAGTACTTTTACCAGTAGCAGCAATCAAAACAATTCCTGTGAAAATATCTCACTATAAGAAGTCTTTGAAATTCTTGCTGTGAATAAAGAGAAAAAGGCAGGAAAACACTGGTCTTCTGGGCCAAGTGATAAGGGCCACTTACCTTTCTCCCAGTGTGGTGGGATGGAGGGGCTTCTGCTTTCAGAGAGGCAGAGATACTACTGATGCAGGGCAATTTCCCTGTCACTGGCATAAATAGGAAAAGGCAGCTGTCTTCTCTTTATTTATCCCAGTGATTCACAGGATTTCTTTTTAAGGAGTAGAACCTACTGTAAATTTTGTCCTTTTCAATGAACAAAATCTTCTGTTGAAGTACTCTCTGTGGTTCCCAGAAATAACATGTTTAGAAAACAATTTCCACTGGAATTGCTCCACTGACCACTGGGGACCATTAGCTGTGTTGTTTAACATTCCCCGTGGGTTTGGAAAACTTCACTACATCAATTGCACTTCTAATGCATTTTCAAGCCTGTCTCTGTGACTGCATGGGCTGAATCCTGACATAATTGCATGATTCTCAAATCATGATCCCAAGCCTTATGATCTGGGAAATAAATTTCTCAAATTATTCCCAAATAATTTGCAAGTGACCCCATTTGGAGTACTGTGTACAGTTCTGGTGTCCTCAGTATAAGGACCTGGAGCTGCTGGAGCAAGTACAGAGCATGGCCACGAGAATTATAAGGGGGCTGGAAAGAGTTCTGGCTGAGTGGAAGAGAAATTTCAAGTACAAAATGAATTTCAGAATCATGGACTATGAAACTGAGCATACCAGAAAACCATTAAAAGTGCAGGGAGTATACAAGTTGCAAGACAGTACTCCCTGAGGACCATTTGGAGAGACAGCAGATCTCATACATGAATGACACATTGTGAAAAAAGTCTGTGTGGTTTTGCTCCACAGGTGTATGCATCTTATTTAAAGAGTTATAGTCTCTTCTAGATCAGAATTTGACATTTACTTCCCCTGACGAAGAGGCAAAAGAGTATAAAAGGTAACTGCAACTGTGACTCCCATAATCTTCACAGATATGAAGTTATGGCCTCAAGGTTTGCTTTTAACTACAATGGAGCTGCAGGCAGAAGCACAGCAAGTAGCTCAATGGGGCAATGCTTTTAGGAGCCAGAAGCTACAGTTGTATTTTCAGAAAGACATTGTCATTTAAGAGGCATTTAAGTCCCAGCTTTTCAGTTACAAATGACAAGCTGCAGTGTTGGTTAGGAAAGTTCTGTAATATTCTTACTGTGTGGGATGGCAATTTTCCTCTTCATAAGGTTCAGTTTATCTTAAGGTAACGTCAGGACCAAAGTCTTAAATTACAGAAAGAGCAGCTTCAGCTGGAGAGACGTTTGCTTTGTTCCTACCGGCTCAAGATAAGCTTCCTTTGCCTCACCAAGCAAAGCTGTTGACTTTGGATCACAAAAATCCCAGTTCAGCTCCCAGCTCAGCTCCCAGCTCCGAGAGCATACGAAACACATTCATACAAAAACCAAACAACATATGGGGGAACTCTGCTAATTGAAGAAATCTGCTTGGCTTCCAAAGGATAACACAATAAAAGTCAGAGGAGGGAGTGAACTCCGTACCAGAGAAGAGATTACTTTGTTTTTAAAGAAAGCAGCTGAATTTAGGATGAAAATACTATCTTGAAAATCTTAGAGCACTTTTGAAGACCATCCTCAGACTGAGGAAGTGTAAATCTATCTCAATTTTTAAAATGATTCACTAAATATATCATAAATCAAAGGCCTTTCTTGGTGTCTTGGGACCACTAAGATAAAGAATTGGTTTTTGCATAGACTGCAAAGACATTTTCAATAACCAGTTTAAAAGGTATTCTTTGCCTTCCTTCCTTGTCATTCGGATCTATATGAAAACCAGTAATTAATCTCAGAGTTGCACATCGAAATAGAAAATTCTTTCAACTGAAGAATTCTAACTAGATTTTTCCATTATTTTCCTGGCTTTTGTGATCTCATTTTTGTAAAAGGCAAGCATCAAGAACTTACAGCCAAGACTCACCTGCTAGAAAGGCAACGCTGACACACAAAGGAGGCTTTGCAGAGAGGAGAGCCTTTCAGGACACCCCTTTTGAACAGAAATCTTGAGAAGGTGATGGTGGTGTTCTACTTGTTCTTGTTATCTTTACACATGTCAGGGATGAGAGAAGTATTGCTTCATCAAGAAATAAAGCAGGATGAATAGCACTGCTCTAGTTTTTGCTTTTTACTTCTTGGGCCTTACAGCATTTGATAAAAATGCCTCCTGCTAGCTTTTTTAATAATGTACAAACACAGTTTTCAGTACCTTTATGTTACCTACCACTAATTTCAATGAAGTAAGACACCAACATCACTCACAAACGTGCCCCATCCACCCTGTGTGTTGCGGGAGAAGACTCAAGACAGGAATATTGAAGTGAAGCAGGAGATGGAGAAGAAAGATTAGGAAAAGCAGAAGAAAACCATGTCCATAGAGGAATTCCAAGATAAGTTTTCAAACTAGTAAACCAACAATCAATATTTAAAGAAGAAATAAAAGCCATGTCAGTAGAAAATGCTCTCTGGAAATAACTATAAAGACAATTTTTTGATGCTTTCATTCTGTTGACCCATTTTATGGAATTTTACTGCAGGATACCATTAGTTGCCCGCATTAGAACATAATTTCAAAAACCTTAAAAAGCCTCAATAAAAATAAAATTTTAAAAACAATGAATATTTTATCAGTATTTTTTAAGATCTAAACAATAACCAGGAGACCCATCCAAATCCATGAAATTTGGAACTACTCCTGTGAGCCAGAAAAATGTCACAGGGGCTTTGTTGTAGTAACAGAGTCATTTATTATTATTGCAAGCGTGTTCAGGCTGAACAAAAGCTACTGCTGTCATAAACAAAAGTGTGTTGCATTTGTCTCATTTAGAAGGGATAGAAAGGAAAAGATACACAGACTTTTACCTTCTTCCTCCACCCCCAGACTGTCATATTATAAGAAACTTCACCTATCCTGAAGACTGATCCATCATGCCACACTTCATGGTATGGCAGCATGGTCAATGAAATCTAGCGTGAGCCAGCCAGCAGGAAAACATAAACCACCTGGGACCATTAGAAATTAATGAAGTTTGGTGAAAATTAACCACTAAAGAAACTGTTGTTGTCAGAAAAAAAGGAAATACAACATGTTCTTAAAAAACATGCAAGTGTTCCAATGCTCAAGAGAAATGGAAATGGCCTAATTTCTAATGAATTTCTCCATCATGTGTTGAAAACTCAGTGCAAAGCCACTGTGTCATTCACGTAACTAAGCCTACTCCAGGACGGCTCCTAAACAGGCTGCAGGGTTTTTCACTCTGTCATGGCATCTTCCCTTCTTCCTTTCACCTAAGTGTTCCCTCTGTTCTTTCTCATTCCTTTGAATCCCAGCTTCTCTTATCTGTTTGGTATCTTCCATCCTTTTAAAAATATGTTTCCACTGGGGTGCCATCAGCTTCACAGATGGGCTCTACTGTGTGTTCATAAAGGAGTGTTCTTTCCGCTTGCGAAGTGACGTATTCTTTTTGGGTGTGGCTTTTTTGGTATTGAATGATCTCTTTGAAACTAGCCATTAATAGTTCTCTAACTTATTTGTATCATTACAGCAAAGGAACTAAATCAAAGCTTAAAAATATTCTTTAAGATTACTTTATATTAGCAGAAATACCCATCAAAGCTTTGCAAGTGATATGACTCATGCAGATCATGTTTAGGGTGGTTTTTTGATTCTCTTTTTAAAAAAAAAAATTAAATCCCATTGTCATTTTGATCAAGCACCGTAAAAGCCACTCAGTCAGTTATTGTGCTAATGACCTATGTTGTCAGTGAGTTTAATTCAGATAGGCTGTATTTAGTGGCACTGTATTCTGTCAGGTGAAGTTCAAGCTTTGAAATGTCGTTCTTCTGAGATTGATTAAGCATGTCCTGAATTGAATGCCTTGTAGTTTTTATTTTAGCTTTCTAATTATTGCCTTACAGGGTTCAAAGAGTTTATACTTACATCAAAGTTCAACAGTGTGTTTATTTGTTAGGTGCTGCTGTTTATAAAAAAGTCTCAATCCAATAATCATAATTTTGATGCCTGACAATCCTATACCATCTTTTCCCAGGAAGTATAAATTATTTCATTTCCCTAACTTCTAAATTTGCTTTTTAGTTTCTTTTGTTTCCTGTTTTACAATCATTAATTACATTAACTAATTTCTAATGAATGCATAAGCGAAGATGCATAAACATACACATAGAGATGAGGTGACACAAACTCTTTAATGGCAGCTCCTTTTCTCATAATCATGGAGTTCAGTCCAAAGTTCTTACTCATCTTTATGCCACTAATTCTAAATCACATCTCTCTTTTTTTTTAATCTTGTTTCTTGCTTTTCTTGTAATTCAAATCATTTAATCAGTGCAGTGTAAACGTGATATCACAAACTCACCCACATAACTGGTCAAGAAACACACTGAACGCGTATACCAGTCTCTTTAACTAGCTTTACCATGAAAGGAAACTAGTGTGGATCAGCACTCTGAATCACCTAATTTCTATATTTGGTTGGAAAAATAGGTATTAGAAGTTAAAATCTTTGTTATATATTTCAGACAATGAGCCTATGCTAAATAACAGGAACTGAGACTCTGATCCACAAAACAATTGCATTGTTTGTTTTATGTACATACACATAAATCTTGTTACCAGGCAAACAATAGATTTTTTGCCAGTTGACTCAACATTACATGATTAGTAACTCTTGGGCAGTCTCTCCAAATTATGTAAGGATGTTTCCTATTTTTGTTTGTTTGATATGTTATTTACTATTGCAAAATATCAAAGGTAACTTCACCAATCCAACTTTATAAGCAGCAGGTGGAAATGAGTAGTAATATTGCCTCTTCTCTGAAATGATAAGGCAACCCTTGGCTACTGCGAGATCTAATCACAAGCTGTGGTCTAAAACATTTTCTCAACCTAAGTCACCACAGATTTAAGTCTGGCCTGGCAAAATATCTTTGATTCCTTTTCACAAATATTTCAGAGTTTAGTTTATAGATTTTTGTTGTGAAGCTTCTAGGCTTCTTCTGTACTATGTTACTTAAGAGACATTTATTGCAGTATGTTGTTTTTTTTTTTGTAGATGCACGTCTGATTTTATGCTCTACTAATCCTGACCTTAAATTAGAATGTAAAGTCACAGATTTCTCAAATAAGGCTTATTTAGAAATGCAATTTTTTAACTCTTCTTTTGATAAAATTTACCATAATTTGAAAAAGAATGTTATCATTTTTTGTTGGTAAATCAGATAGCTAGAATTCAAAGGTAAATATTTATTTTCAGTCTTTCATATAGTGTTTACAAATTTAGTAACATTTCTCTGCCTTAAATTTTATTCTTATTCTTAAATTTTATTTTTTACTCTCCATGTTAAATTACTTCACTGAGTAAGCTGAGATCAAGTTATTGAAAGCTCAGCAGACATACAGGAAGAGTGGTATGCGCTTTAACACCATACAGTTAACCTAAAATAAATTGGTATGATGATAACCTTTTTTTCCGGTTAAGACTGAGCTCTTGCATAGAGATGAGTAAGGGGTTAAAGTTTAATTCATTATTTTATGCTGTAGGTTTCTCTTAAGGGTTGTATATTTTAAAACTTCTGAACTTTGAAGAAAATATTAGTCGGAGTATTATACATGTACTTGAAACCCAAAAATTTTTTCCCATAGTTCAAAAATAATATCACTGTCAAACACATGAGAAAGGACAAGACTAGCTAGACTGAAAACTAGCAAACCAAATTATCTATCTCTACCTAGTTCAGTCTGCTTATTCTGTAACTCAGTCGCTGCTGACACATTACCCTGATGCACTAGTCCTGTAACAAATCCTCATTTAAAACAGAAACTGCTACAAAGATATAGTCTCAGTTTTGAAATTTTGACTGGAATGTATTTTGATACTTCCTCCTAACATCACAGACTCTCTTGAGACAGTCAGCTGCATCAAGTGCTTTACCCAAGTGCCAGGACCCTGAATGACTCAGCTCCAAGTTCTTGAAAAGAAATATGAATTTTATGTTACAGAAGTAGTAATACCTGCCTGTCGTGATGGTATAACAACAAAGCATCTCCCTGCAAACCCCCTACCATGTTCAGTTTGCCATTATCTTTGTTTTATTAGTAGACGTAGGTACAGAGAAAATGTTCATCACTACCTTTTAGAGGGTTTTTTTGTGGTAACATTTCAGTTCAGAGGTTAATTTCTTGATGAAAACCAGGCATTTTCTATTTTCTCTAGTAGGGGACATCAAAGAGAACAGTTTGACTGTCATATTATCTATGTCCCACGTTTTAAGATTACGGGTATTTTGCTTCAGGACATTTCTGTTTAAAAAGCTCAGCAAGGCAAAATCAGATAAGAGGGTATACAAAGATTAACTCTGAAGTTCTTATTAAAACCAAACACTAAAATCATGAAAATGAGAAAAACCTTCCTCTTCCTTGCACATTTAGTAATGCTTATCTACAAAATTATTGTAACAGCATGTTATATCTGGGGAAATAAAATAGAAAAAATTCTTCTGAGAAATCT
Source organism: Pezoporus occidentalis (assembly GCF_034315485.1). Taxonomy (NCBI): domain Eukaryota; kingdom Metazoa; phylum Chordata; class Aves; order Psittaciformes; family Psittacidae; genus Pezoporus; species Pezoporus occidentalis. The sequence continues at coordinate 2,997,988 of NW_026912961.1, read as the reverse complement.
GGGTTGCAATACAATACTGTGGACATCATATCTGTCAACAAGTCAACACTTCCTCACTGGAACTGATAAGTACATGCGTTTTTACTATTAATTTGAAACAAATTAATGAGTGGAATTACAGGGAAAAGGAGCACACTGCTTATTATAGTAAATCCTTCATGTCAGGAAAAAGGTAAAACTCTGTTTTCAGTTGTTGTAGGTCCCCTTACCCTGAACTGCTGTTTCTACTAATTAGTCTACTGTTTAGTCAGAAGTGAATACCTTCTAATTGTACATTCTAATAAAACTCACATAATTATTTCCACTGACACTGGCGCAACATCAAAATTATCTTTCTATAAGAACATATTATGTTTCCTAAAGTTCTAGAAAATTCAGGGGCAATAAGTGGAAATAGCAGGATGTAGCCCAGGGTAGCAAAGGATTTTAGCAGCAAGAAGAAAAGCTGAACCCAAAATATTCTTCATTTGTATAGTTACCTTCCAATCCTCTTTTGCTTATGTTTAGTGTGTTCTTCTGTTTTATGGTTACGTCATGTGCAATAAATAATTTTTATTATTTATGCAAAAAAAAAAAGTAATGTTTACATTTGTTTTGACCTATCAGTCATTTCAAAGGGTTACTCAGAACTTCAGAGTCCCTTTGAAGGGTTAAGAAGATTTAATGCTTTTTTCCCCTCAGCCCTCTGCTTGAAGTAACATGGGTAATGCTTTGCAACCCTTTTTCTTTTTCTTTTACTTTTTTTTTTTTTTTAAGATAACCACTGTTGGAAACCTTCCTATAAAAACCTGCAACATGTTATTTTACATTGCTGTATGAAATGCACATATGTTGTTAAAAGAGATCTGTAAGATTAGAACATTTCTATGTATTTAGAAGAAAATTAACTCCAAGCAACTTAACTTAAATATAGAAATATCTCAGGATTGCTCAAATTAGCTAGGTTTTCTTCAGTCTCCTTCAGCTTCTCCAGAAATGCCTTATAACCCAGTTTATTACATAGAACATTTAATCTGTGAGTCCTTTTGGACCTTGTTTGCCTTCTTCATTATTTTTTCCTCTCATTGTGTGTAACTAAGAGGCAAGCAGTTCTTGGGGAAACAAAAGCAAGTGGGTGGCCTGTCTCCTCATTTTCATAAAAGTTTTATGAAAGAACAGAAGTGCCTAATGAAAATCCAGGGAGACATGTCCACAGAGAGGATGTTGGAGCAGAAAGTCAAGTACTAGAACAAGACTGTATATTATCCCACTGTCCCACCGAGCTTTACTGTGTCCTGTGGAGATGATTTTCCCCAAGCTGTTTCTTTTCATTTCGGTTTATCTTGATGTCCTTTTTTCCCAGCCAGCATTTCTGATCTTTCATTATTACACACACACATAGTTCCCTGTGCCCAAAATAAGCCCACTAGCACAGTGAGAAATGTTGTGTAGAACCTATTTTTTTCCAGTTCACAAAGTTTTCACAATATGTTTGTCCACAATTATCACTCCAGGTGAAGTTACATACAGATATAACTAATACCTTGTTTACTCCACCCAACTATTAAAATCAGAGTGCTGTGCATATTGCTGTCTGCCTAGAAGCTTAACTTTTTACCAATACATAATATGGAGGTATATTTAAGTTTGTTTTTGTTAGAAGTGTGCTTTGTGAGAATTCTCCTGGAGGCTTAATATCCATGAATGAAGTTTGTTACATAATTATAATAAAAAAATTATTATTACATCTTTGGTTTGCTTCCTATCAAACATTGACTACTGTTTGACTACATACAATCCTGATATGGGCATGAATACTTTCTATACTTTCAATTAACTATGACATTTTAATTCTAAAATTTACAGATTAAAAGCTATTGTTTTCGGGTGGAGGTTTCTTGTGGGGTTTTATTTTTGTTTGTTATGTTTCTTGTTTTGTTTTGTTTTGTCTTTTAACTATGCCCTTTATTACAACCAAGGAACCCAAAACCTAGATTTTGCTTCTGACTTATGTTCACTTTGCCTCTTTGTCCTTTCTTTCATAATTTTTAGAAGATGTTAATCACTATAGATGCTTCACTGGATTACTCATAATTCCTATAATTTGAGGTCCATAATTATTTCTTTGCCTCAGTTTTCACTGGCAAGTGCTCTGACCACACCACCCAAGTCTTGGAAGGCAGACACAGGGACTGTGAGAATGAAGACCTTGGGCCCCCTGTAGGAGAGGATCTGGTTCAAGACCATCTTAAGAAGTTGAACATGCACAGGTCCGTGGGACCTGATGAAATCCATCCACAGGTCTTGAAGGAGCTGGCAAATGAAGTTGTTAAGCCACTGTCCATCATATTTGAAAAATCATGGCAGTCAGGTTGTTTTCAGTTCCTGACAACAGGAAAAATGGTGATAAAACCCCCATTTTCAAGACGGGGAAAATGAATGACCCAGGGAAAGACTAGACAGTCTCACCTCCTTGTCTGGCAAAATCTTGGAGCAGATTCTCCTGGAAAGCATGCTAAGGCACATGAAAAACAACGAGCTAGATGGCGACAGCCAGCATGACTTCACTAAGGAGGAATCCTGCCTCACCAATTTGGTGGCCTTCTATGATGGCACTATGGAACTGTTGGACAGGAGTAGAGCAGTTGACGTTGTCTACCTGGACCTGTGCAGAGCTTTCGACACTGTCCCGCATGACATTCTTGTGTCTAAACTGGAGATACATCAAATTTGATAGGTGGAAAACTCGGTGGATAAAGAACTGGCTGGATGGCCACACACGGAGTTGTAGTCAATGACTCAATGTCCAGCTGGAGACCAGTAACGAGTGATGTCCCTCAGGGATCAGTGTTGGGACTGGTCTTGTTCAACATCTGTCGCTGATATGGACAGTGGGATTGAGTGTGCCCTCAGCAAGTTTGCCGATGACACCAAGCTGTGTGGTTCGGCTGATACACTGGAGGGAAGGAATGCCACCCAGAGGAACCTTGACATGATTTTGAGGTGGGCTGATGCCAGCCTTATGAAGTTCAACCTAACCAAGGTCAAGGTCCTACACCTGGGTTGGAACAATCCCAGGCACAGCTACAGGTTGGGCAGAGAAGAGATTCAGAGCAGCTCTGCAGAGAAGGACCTGGGGGTGTTGGTTGATGAGAAAATTAACATGAGCAGGCAGTGTGCGCTTGCAGCCCAGAAAGCCAACCGTATCCTGGGCTGCGTCAAAAGGAGAGTGACAAGCAGGAGGTGATCTTGCCCCTCTACTCTGCTCTTGTGAGACTGAGACCTCACTTGGAGTATTGAGTACAGTTCTGGTGTCCTCAACATAAAAAGGACATGGAACTGCTGGAACAAGTCCAGAGGAGGGCCACGAGGATGATCAGGGGACTGGAGCACCTCCTGTATGAAGATAGGCTGAGGAAGTTGGGGCTAATCAGCCTGGAAAAGAGAAGGCTGCATAGAGACTTCATAGCAGCCTTCTAATATATGAAGGGGGTCTATAGAGATGCTGAGGAGGGACTCTAGGACAAGGGGTAATGAGTTAAAACTAAAACAGGGGAAGTTTAGACTGGATATAAGGAAGAAGTTCTTTACTTTAAGGGTGGTGAGGCACTGGAATAGGTTGCCCAGGGAAGCTGTGAATGCTTCATCCCTGGCAGTGTTCAAGACCAGGTTGGACAGAGCCTTGGGTGATATGATTTAGTGTGAGGTGCCCCTGGCCATGGGAGGGGGGTTGGAACTAGATGATCTTAAGGTCCTTTCCAACCCTAACTATTGTGTGATTCTATATCTTCACACTTCTTTATGACTCAGTCCTTGGATAGTTTTATGCTTTAAACACATAAATTACCTATATTAAAAATAAAAGCCCTTCAACTTACTTATTTCCCCAAAACCCACTAATCCAAAGCACTGAAATGCAGCAAAATATGTGGTAGTTTCATTTATATATTTTTACACTCCTACCAATATGTACATTCACAGTTTGCTGTTAGGAAAAAAAATCCCCAAATTTTCCTTTCAACATGATGTTTAGCTTTGAATTACCATTTAAAGTATTTTCCATTTTTTGATGTATTTTAATTCCATTCTGAAGTAATGCAAGAAAAGAAATCTTCGTCTCCTTCATTAGAAGCTTATAAATGCAATTAGATAGTCAGTTCAGCCTCATTTGTGGTGGAGGGCGAGGGGAAGTCTCCACAGCTTTATTTACCTAGATTTATTATAACAATAAATGTGAACTCTGATGAGCTGCTGTTATTCAGGATGACCTTGGGGTAAGCTCTCAAGGTTTACCTTTCCACTTTTCCCTGATGCTTGCTGATAAATTCTTAAAAGTGAGAATCAAGGTAAGAAATATCTTATTTAGTAGGAGATTGGTAATCCTGAGTGTCCCTGTGTAGCCTTGTTGCTGGATGCACATGCTGGATGCACATGCTGGATGCACATTGCTGACACATGTGCAGCACGTCACCCCTTCAAAAGATCATATTTGTTTTGCAAGTTTATAACCAATTTATAACCAGGACTTTTGGATCTAGCTACAACTAGCCTGCAGCACTCCCTTAGTTTCAGCCGTAAGCTGGGAAGGATGAACTTCCACATCACTCAGTCTTTCATAGCTCCAATGAGAAAGCAGAAAATGGTTTGAATAAAAATTAATCTAAAAGGTTACTTTTCAAACAACAAGAAGTTCAGGATACAGGAAATGATGCAAAGCTGAAGGATTGAGGTTTCCTGAGGAAATACTTTATAAGGAGAAGAAAAAAACCAGGGTTTTGGCAATGAAATGCAAGAGGGAAGATGAACAAATATAATGAGGAACAGGGTGCATGCAACCATAAATGTTAAAAGGAACCATAAAACAGCAGCAAAGAGGAGTGAGAGCTTATGGAATCAAGACACGGTTTAGAGTAAGTAATAGCTTCTTAACTTTCAAAGCTCAAACCTACTGTCTTCAAAAGACATTTTTCTGGCAAAAAAAAAAAAAAAGGAAAAAATCTTAATTTGTTAGCAAAAGGTTTTAGCTCAGCAAAATTAGTATTTGCACACATCTAATTATTCACCCTGTGAACTGAGAGATGAGCACTTCTTTAGGTGCAAGATTTGGTCCACAACAGTCAATTGGGTCCAAGGACTGAGATTGAAGAGAGAAGTTACACTGACACTTCGATTCCTAAAAGATGTTAAAAAATAAAGAAAACATCAATGTTATGGTTTGACGGATTTTCTTAACAAAGTAATACCTATCCAAGATTTTATTCACTTTTAATGGTAGCATGATATCTGACTTGTTTGATATATGACTGGGCTGAAGATCACTTTTACAGCACTTCACCTAGCTTCAGTGCTGGGAGATCAAGGTCTTGAGTTAAGTGAGTAATACCTGAGTCTTTTTAGGATTTCTTCGATTCTGGATCATTGGGGATACTGCAGGATGAATTTATGAAATATGATAAAATTCAGAATATGGAGTCCTACTATAGATGAAATACCAGAATTATTATTTAAGGCTTTACCAATCTTTACTTTAGTTTCTCTAAAACTGGGGTACCATGCAAACTATCCACACAAATTTAGGAAACAAACCTTGCTAAATTTCAGACTTTTGCATGTTATGTCAAAAATTAATCCCGCTGAATCCAATAAAAAGGCGCATGTGGACTCATATAGTAGCAGACTCTTTTTTACTGCTAATTTCCATGACTCAATTTTATTATTTCATTATAAGGCTGTTTTTTGGTTGGTGGTGAAGATGATGAGCATTTGTCACACTTCAAGTACAGCTTACTTTACGTGTATGTAAAACCAAAGGTAACTTAAAAGCTATAAAACTATAAGGTCCTATTCAGAATACAAACTCCATGTGTTTTCTGTAGACCGACAGCTTGTGGCAATACACAAAAAAAAAAAAAAAGAAAAAGGAAATATGCTTTGTAAATAAATGACAGATTGTTTCTTTCTAATTTTCTTGGAAACTTGATTTTTAAGAAAACCTGAGTCAAGCTTGAGGTTATAAATTAAATATATTAAAAAAAAAGAGTTGTCTTGATACTGTAAAAGCCTTCATCTGTCATTAAAGCAAATAATATTCTTATTAAGACTGGGTGACATCTTACAGATGGTAGTGGGGCACAGTAACTAACATAATGTTCCTAAAATGAATATCCTCAGTACTGTTCATGCTATTGTGTCATAAACCTTCATGGAGATAAATACTGCACTGATTCTTCAAAAACATCAGAGATGAAGAACTGTTAGTAGAGAGAAAAGACCAGGTTTCAGTTCATACTAACTGGTATCATTCCAATTAAAAATATTTTTGAGAAAAGCACTTCAGCAAGAAAAAGGACTCAACATGTTAATACCAATATGGTTAGGATTAGGTGTAGATTATTTTGATTTTATATGTGATTTTTTAAAAACTAAAGAACCATAAACATGAATGATATTGTAAATTTACACATAAAGTTTACACTTTAAACAGCCTGGGAAAAGATAATGAAGTATAAATTTCCTACCAGAAGTCTTGGTTACTACCTACAGGTCTCCTTTTTCATTTAAACACTGCTACTACTGGCACTGAAATTGTCAATATCTTATTCAAGAAGCAGTAGCATTTCTGGTTGAGGAAAACAGTCTTTAATTATAACATTAATTTAGATATCAGTGTTTGGACATGTAACATGTACTAATCAAGAAAAAGCTCATATTAGAAATAAATTCTCAGATCAACTTTGAGAAGAGTCATAAACTCCATACAAACCACTACGAAGTTCTTCAGGGCCTCAGTACATGCAATTTCCAGGTCATATTTTATTGACAGAAGAATATAGAGCAGCCATTATAGACAAGACTATCCACCCAAAAAAGCTTCACCACTCATCTGTCATGAGAATTATGATGATGTTGACATTTCAGAATTGAAAATTGTCTGGAAGAAAACAGAAAATTGTAAAGCACTGATAGAATTACCCTTTCATCAAACAAATTTGCATGAATTTATGCTGGGAGGGGGAATCTTGAAAAACTTATTGAAAAGGTAATTAACAAAAGGCTTCGTATTCTTTAAGAAAGTTGCAGTTTGAAATAGCCTTTCTTAATAAAATTTTCACTTGAAAAATAGTGTTGTATCAATCCTCCTTGACATTTATAACAGTGACAGAAAAAATCTCATGTGCTTTTCTATGTAATATTGTTTTAATGGCATAATAAATACTGTCATATCACACTTCTATGTACTAACAGAAAAGTGTAGTCCTTTGTTCTGTGCATGACTGCATTTGCACATTATAGAACTATGAAATATTTGCAAAGGGAAGTTTAAATCAATACAGCTTAAAAATTTGCCCTCCTTTCTCCTGGGACTTGTATCATCTTGATTTAATGAAGTAAAAGGAGAGAGAATGTTGACACACAGAAAAAAATATTTCAGTTCCCCTTTATTGTACATACCGAGGGCATTAAAGTAGAATTTGCTGGTGATTCATGCGGGAATTAATTATTACACCTTTTGTTTTCAGGCTGTTATTTGAGTTGTCTCATTTGCAAAACATAGAAATCAACTATTAAGCAAAAAAAGAAAGAATAAATGAGATGCATTCAACAGAAAAAAAAAAAAAATGCTTAAGCAGTGTTGCTGATTAGTGGATTTAAAGTATAAACCATTCTTTGGGCTAAAAGCAGAAATAGATCTAATTTACCAGAGTTTTCTACAGGCTGTGAAAGAAAATGAGACAAAACAAACAAACAAACAAACAAAAAAACCAAACACAGAACATGCCAAGAAAACATGAAGTCTGTAATTAAGGGAGAATATGACTATATGGTTTTATCTGGTTGTTTGGGTACTTAGGCTTGTAAATCTAATTAGCATAAACTATTGTTGCACACACAACAAACTATTTTTCAGATAAATTCAGCAGGACAGGAATATAGCCCTTGCTATTCATTAAAGTCTTGCTTCATCCATGGTTGCCTTTCTTTGTTAATTTTGAATACAGCTATATGAGATATTCACAACATATCATTTATTTGATAAATCTAAGGAGTAGAGCTTTTTTTAGGATTTTTCCTGCAAAGAGAAATAGATCTTTTTTTTAATAAAATTTGCCTATCATCAAGAAATTTTTAAGATTATATAGAAACATCTTTCAGAATCTGTTATTAGCTTTCATGCTTTTACTGTTCACTGATTCCCACTCATCATTTATGGAGTATAAGAACTTATGCCACAAATATGCCCTTTGGTTATATTAAATGACATTTTGATAAACTAGAAGAAGGAAATCCTAGTGATTTTTTTAACCCTTTTAAACACTGACTAGTTATTATAATTTGCAAATGTTAGTTTGGAATTCATTATTGTGGAGACAAGAAAAGTCACTTTTTTCCCAGTTCTTACTAGTGATTAAAACTGATAACAGCTAATATTCAGAAGAAGGGCATGATGGGAAGGAGAATCAGAAGAATGTAGAGCCTGTGGGTTGAGAAAAGAACAGTGAAATAACTTAAAATAGTACAATATAATAGTACTAATAATAACAACAATAATAAAAGGAATAAGGAGAGATATAAAACTAAAAGGGTAAAGGAAATAAAAAACAATAAACAGAAGTGATGCACAATACAGTCGCTCATCAGTGCTGACCAATACCTAGCCCAAACTGAGCAGTGATCAGTACCTTCCGGATAACTCCCCCACTTTTATATACTAGGCATGACGTGCTGTCGTATGGAATACCCCTTTGGCTAGTTTGGGTCAAGTGTCCTATCTGTGCTTCTTCCCAGCTTCTTGTGCCCCTCCTCATTGACAGAGGATGAGAGACTGGAAAGACTTTGATCAGGGTAAACATTGCTTAGCAGCAACTAAAACATCACTATGTTAACAGCAGCATTCTCAGACAAAAGCCAAAACACAGCAATGCACCAGCTGCAACCTATAAAGTAGCTAGGTCCCATCCCTTACCACTCTTTTCTTCGTGTACTTCTTAGTCCCTTGTACAAAACAGCTTCCAAATTTTGCCGTAAGGTTAGCGTATTATAAGTATTCTTCGTAACAAAATATTGATTTATTCTGACAGATGTTACGGTTTAAGAAAAAGTCTTGTCAGAGAACAAAATATTTAAGAAGTTATGAAATTAAGAATGCATCCCAATTAAAAAAAAAAACAGGTTCAGCTGGCACAATCAACTTTAAATTGGTCATTTTCTCATTTTTTAAAGATTTATTTCTGAAATGTGCCTTTTTTTATCTTTCTTTTTTTTAATACAATAATAGAAAGCATGTCAAAAGATATGACATGAAAAGTTATTAAAAAATTAAGAGGATTTATAGCACGGAGACCATAGAGTTTCTAAACTTTAATGCTATTCAGAATGGGCTAAAAAAAGTGATCACAGTGATTTCAAAACAAAGTTATTCTTGTTCTATTTCTCATATATTTCTTATTTTATACAGTCTCTTATGAAAAGCAACAAATATCTGATTGTGTGTGTGTGAACTACTTTTCAGCACACACAAGAATGTTCATTTTATTTTACAATGCCTGAAATAAGGCTATTATCACAAAGTACTTGAAATATGTTTCAAACTAAAGGTGCAACTTGAAGTTGTGCTGAAAGATATGGAATTAGTTAATTTACTTCTGGCAGCCCTGTTTGATGAATTAAGTCAAGGAACATGAATTTTAATATGATGAGCTGCCTGCTCAAGTGCATTGACCTGGTCAAGAAGAATTTGACATCATTACCTCTTCAGAAAAGGAATAGCGGGGACTTGGAACAAGATACTTGATTTGAACAGCAAGGGAAACCTTGCATAATGCAGCACAGCAGAATGACAGAGTGGCTTTAGTCTTTAAAAACTATACACACATGATCATCTCTGCACTGACACTTGCTTCTGGTTGCACAAAGGAAGCCAAAGGTAAAGGCAGGAGGATACTGACAACCTCACTTTACATTAAACCAACCAGAGGACAGATGACTGCACAGCCTGCACCTTCTGTCACCCTGCCCCAAACAGCACCATTGTACTCCCACTCTATAATGCTGTGGTACGGTCACAAAACTCTGTTATTAGCCATAGGCAAGAAATTCCAAAATATAATGCTCTGAGGCATCTATTCAGAAGAGTTAAGTCTCGTATGAAGCACAGCAATATGTACATTCATGGATGATCACATAGATAAAATAAGGTCTGCTAGACTGCTCAGTAATGTTTATTAGGAGATTAGTAATGCAATATTGATATTTCGTTGAAATTTAAGGACGCCATTCCTATTATCTCCAGTGTAGCCAGGACTGTATCAGAAGTTTGCAGTAGCTACACACTGTATTATTTGAAATACCATTATAGTATCAAATATTCTTCTAATCTTTTATCTCCTTTTTACTTTTACCATCTTTGTTTAGATTCTGTATTTCACAAATCCTGCTTTACCCTCATCATTTTATTCTTTCCTTGAGATGTGAATTAAAGCTAAAAGCACTCTGAACTTCCTGGGTTCAGGCTCTGAAATTGCTTTTAATTAAATGAATAAATCAATCAATAACATTGTGTTGTGATTATGAAGCTATACTTCTCACTCTTTCATAATGTCAGCTAATCATCCAAAGTAGATAAAAGTGATAGAAGCTGATGCTGTGTACTTTTTGCAGAGCACTTGAAAGAAAATAATGCTGTGTTTCTCAAAAGTCTCTGTGACATGATTAGTTCTGAGGGTTTAGATTTTTTTTTTAATTTATGTAAATTGTGCTCAGCATTAATTTAATTTTTTTTTATCTATTCAGTCTACAAAAGATAAAAAACAAAACCAACAAAAAACAGGGAATGAAAAAACGTATGTATAAAATAAAGTACATATTTAGAAAATAAATGTTAATCCATCAAGTTTAGCCCAGAAAACAAATAATTCCTCTAAAAAGCAGAATGTTTTTCCCATGATCACAGGCTGCACACACATCCCACAAGCCGCCTGACAGCTGGTCACGTGCCATGAATAGGAAAGTACAACAGTGGCTACAGAAAATGCCTCCTATGTCTTCCTGAAAAGAGGGAAGGAAGGTTCATTTGAACCAGTAACCTTGTGCCCGCAGTAAGTGAAGTTGAAAAAGGTCAGCTAAATAAGAAATAGGCTTGGAGGCTGCTGCCATTGAGGAATCCAATGGTTTCCATTACTTCAGAGACTGTTAAAATAAAAACACCATTTTCTTTCTAAAAGGAAGATTATTTAATGTTCCTGGTGAATTCATTGCCCTACTCAAGTACAGAGAACTGTCACAATTTATTTCAGTAGAATTTCAAAAAGGGCTTTTTATCAGAAAGATGTACGATGCACAATATAGAAACACAAACCAGATAACCAAGAAGACATCTATGTGATTATACTTAGAAGTAACAAGACAATGTGAAGAAAACCATGCAAATGCATAGACAAAAATGTGAATTTTAGAGCTGTTCCCCAACTTCCTGAATCTCTCTTGGGTGACTAAGTGTCTGCTCCCAAGACAATTAGTAGCACCTACCTATACTCAACCTGCTTCTTTGTGCTAGACTCCTGTGAGCAGCTAAAATCAAAGATCTGCTATAAATCAGATACTAATCTCTGAAACTGTGAATTAAATAGTCATGAACGTTACCCTGATTAGGAGTAACACTTTAAAGGAGAGGCTGACAGTGGAAGGCCACATATGTCTGAATGCCTCTCTTCCTTCTCCAGCAATAACTTATTCTTCTTTCAATCTGCTTGCTACCTCTGGTTGTCCAGATGGATATTTTTTAAATTAATTTGTGAGATGAACCAATGAACCATCACAACTATGTATGGAAAGCAGCCATGTAAAAGGAATTACATTAATTGCTGAATCAGGCAGAAAGGTCTATAAGCATAAGCTCCACTATTCTTTCTAAAACAGTCATTCATTGACTAATTCAGCCCTGTCTCTACTGAAACCAGATTTTCTCAACTTTATAACCTACTTGGCATGGGCTGAGGTAACTTTCCCAAATTGTCAGTGTTCAACATAATATGATGTTCTAAGCACTAGCTCAGCCAAGATACAATGTCCCTAAGAAGTCTAAAGTTATTTGTAAGCTTACAGACAAGCTGCAACTTTTTATCCCTTTTCCTGAATTCCTTTTAATCTCTGAAGACCCATCTTACTACTCCAGATGTTGTTCTGTAGACATTCATAAGCTAATTGGACAACAGTTTCCGAATAATTTTTAATCTCCATTGATCAATCCTGTATCACTAAACGCAAAAGACTATATAACCTCTTTCTACATCTCCAGGTGAAAGCTCTGATGAAAGCTTTCATAAGAAAAAGGCTTCCTATTGTTTGGTATTACTACTTCTCTACTGCCTAAGCAGGTATTACACCTTTAAATTCTACAAATAATTAAGTCTTGAGAAAACTCATGTCAACTGATACATACTTTATACAAACAGAAAAGGTTTGATGTTGCCAATCCAACCACACATTTTTTTAAATAATACAAATCAAATTAAGTGCTAAAAATAATAATTTTGGAGTGAAAAGACAAGCACAGTTGTTTCAATGGAAGAAATTGTATCATTGCAAACAAAGTATTTTAAAAAAGCCTTAAATACTAAAAAAGTAATTTGCTTGTTTAGGTGTAAAGCAGTATAGCCTGTAAATCAATTCAATTGGACTGCCATAAGTGGAAAGTGCAAACGAAACCAGAGTTATGTTTGTCTATGCTACAAATCAACACTCTTTTCGGTATCCTGTGACCACTAAGCTCAAATGTGAGCTGGGATACAAACAATCTGTATTAGAATGGAGATGGAAACATGAAGTTCCTGTGGAAAGCCTGAAGAGGAACTGTACACTGGTGGTGTACCAGAATGTTCCAGAGGGTCATTCCTCTCAGTGGCTTTCATGTAACATGGCACAACCTTCTATAGCTGATGTTTGTTGTAAATGACTTTTGTAGAAAGTTGACTTTGATGAACAGTGGACCAGAACTAAGCAGCACTCAATGCATATTCACCTTAATATGTTACAGAAAATTGGGCTGAATCAATCCCAAACCTTCACCCACTGAAGTGGAACTTGTTATCAAGTGATTTTGTTGCTTTTACAGTAACACTTTGCATGACTATTGATTAGTAAATCGGTAGGTATGTGTAAAGAAGAGAAGCATGGTGAAGACCATTATCTAAACCCAAACACTACTATCCTTACCAATGTTTGGTAATGAGAATCTCACTGACTTCTATAGAACTTGTCAAGGCATAAAAAATATTGCTTCAGGTAAGTGAAGATCCTGGTCTATAATGACTTAAATTTGCCAGTTTATCAAAACAGAACATTATATCTATTTCTTATTTAGCTTGTAGCAATTTATGTTTTAGGCAGCCTATTTCAGCTGACATTACAACACTCCTACTAGCTCACGTAAAACTTGGAGAACATCTCTGAGCAATTTTGTTTGCTGCACAGCCATGCTTAGATTTCCTAGGTAAATTCATCTCACAGATTGTTCTTAATGGAACTGCCTGACTGTTAAGAAGCTGTCATGTTTTAAACCCAAAGCCAATAACTCAGTACCATGCAGCCATTTGCTCAAACCCTCTATCTTCCCTCTCGTGGCAAAATAGGGAGGAGAATTGAAATAATTTAAACCCTATGGGTTAAGATCATAAAATCATAGAATAGTTAGGGTTGGAAAGGACCTTAAGATCATCTAGTTCCAACCCCCCTGCCGTGGGCAGGAACATCACACACTAAACCATGTCACCCAAGGCTCTGTTCAACCTGGCCTTGAACACTGCTAGAGATGGAGCTCTGCAGCCTGTTCCAGTGCCTCACCATCCTCACAGTAAAGAACTTCTTCCTTATATCTAACCTAAACTTCCCCTGTTTAAGTTTAAACCCATTACCCCTTGTCCTGTCACTATATTCCCTAATGTAGAGTTCCTCTCCAACATCCTTGTAGGCCCTCTTCAGATACTGGAAAGCAGTTTATTAACTAAAATACAGTATAAAACTTCTACTACTGATAGTTATTTCCCTGATAAGGGAAATAACAAAGGGAGAGAATACAAACCTAAAAGGGAAAAAGGAAAAGAAAACAATAAAAAGAAGTGATGCACAATACAATTGCTCATCACTCGCCAACTGGTACCTAGCCTGACCTGATCTGGCCCTTCTGGGTAACTCCCCCAAGTTTATATATTGGGCATGACATGCTGTGGTATGGAATATCCCTTAGAGTCACGCGTCCTGTCTCTGATTCCTCCCAGCTTCTTGTGCCCCTCCTCATTAGGAGAACATGAGACTGAAAAGTCCTTGATCAGAGTAAGAATTACTTAGCAACAACTAAAACATTGTTATCATCATTGTTCTCAGACTAAAGCCAAAACACAAAGCAAAAACCTGTTACAGCTGAAACCAGGACAGAAGCCTATTTCATGACATATTGAGTATCATGGTAAACAAAAAAGACACTGTAAACTGTGAACTGAAAAAAGGAAGAAAATACCATCCTTTGATGGTGTTAAGGGCTTTTGTGAAAAGGCACTTTTTTTTTGTACATCCTTCATGTGAGTATTACAACAGGAACTGTTATACTTTTAAGAGAAAATAACTGTTCTCTTTCAAACAAAGCACTCGCTTGTGTAAGTCTGTTATCCATAGCTTGTTTTTCAAGGTGATTTAAATCCCTACAGACCTCACCAAGGAGATACATCCCTGATACTTCCCGTGGGCATTTTGCTGAGCCAGCCAATGTATGTGCTCATGCTATACATCACTTTGGCACCATTAAAGAATTATGGGACCTCACATGGTCTTGCAGAAATTAATCACTGCTTAACAGTCTGTGCTCCTGTGTTTATGAAGTCATTTGGAATATCTGTATGTAGCCATTAGTACTCTGAAGAGAGTGTATATGCAGGTAATGAACCACAGCATTATGATACAGCTGACATAGATAGTTTTCAAATTGATAATTAATATTTTGTAAGATTGTTTTATATATTATTTGATGCATTGCAATGGTATTTCCAATCATGCCTAAATACTGAGCATTGATGGTTGTTGTATGAGGTAAACACACAGGCACCCAGTGTAAAAAAAGTGACAAAACCTGATATTTATACTTAAGTATAAAAAAAATGGGTCAAATCCTCTTCTCTTTAACTCCATGAAAAATATACTTCCCTTCAAAGAATGATACTTTAGAAATGAGAAAATAAATGCTGGTTTTTACCAATCAAGATAGATTAAATCTTTCTAATTTGTATTAAATTAATATTTTGAACATACCTCTCAAGAATAAGGTGGTATATACAGGAAATTTTTTGTCTAAAAAACTTTTAAATGAAGAATCACTTAATGTTAATGGTAAATGCAGATCTAAAGTGAGGTAAATTTGTGCATCATTGTCATGGTTTTGATAGCATGTTTAATGGAAGTGAGCTCCATGAGCTCCATGAGCTCCATTAATGGAGTTAGATTCTTGGGGGAGAAGGTAGGCTGCTTGTTTTTAAGAACACAGTCAGCAGGTCCTTTATTAGAGTTTCCAAATGATAGCCCACTTCTATAATATTTACCTCATTTATAAGATTCGGCTAGTATACTTGAACATCACTTAGCCTCCTCAGTAAAATGAAAGAAGTAGGAAAGCGGACATCCTATTCTTTCAAAAAGCAGTTTACTATAATGCGTTCTTCTGTCAAATTGTCTGTCATTATTATACATTATTTTTAAAGTAGCGAAGAGCGTGTTTGTTTTGTTGTTTGTTTTTGTTTTTAACTAAAGCAATTTAATTTTGAACATACAAAGTTCCTTAGAATGAGTGTTTTCATTTTTCTCTAGATTTCAGGGTCTTAAGGTAATTGGTGTATTAAAATGTGAGAAGGTTATTAGATTATTAGAGATTACTAGTACTGTACTTCTACCACTTATATAAATCAGTTGTACAAGCTCAAGATTTTAACAGATACTGAACACATTTCTTCCAGCATTTAGCCTAAAACAAAAATCAAGCGTTTCTAAAAGATATGACCTTATCTAACTGAAAACGTCTGCTGCACATATGCTTATTTTAAAGAAAAAATAAACCCATCTTGAATGCATATGTTTCTTCCTATGAGGAAAATTTGCTATTGTTTGCTTACTGACAAAATTTAAATATATCAGCCAGTTTTAAATGCTAATGGAGAAGTGTATTTTAACTCTTTTTTAAGCTGAGCTAAAGTTTCTGATATGTAGTTGCTATTAGAAAATAAATTTGGCAGAGTAATGATGTAAATAATATTTCCCTAAACCAGGAGAAATAAGAGAAATGTCTTCTTGCCGTTTCAGGAATACTGAAATAGCCTTCCCCAGGTTTCTATTTCTGCCTTGCCTCAGGGCTTTGTTGCTCTTCTGTGGATTCTTATTTCAGTTGCTTTTCATGTTCCTGGGTTGTTTTTTGTTCCAAAATGCATTGCAACAATAAACTTGCTCTTGGATTTGTTATTATATTTGTTAACAAAATTATATGACATCCACAAACTAGCCTACTAAGGCTTTGTTGCTTTTCTGTTTGATTGGTAACATTCAATTGTGCTTTGCAATATGATATGCCAGAATATTAATATATACATATGTATGTGCACACATAGCTTTTTTCTTTATATTCATTCTTGAATAGAGAAGTTAAAAAAAAAAAAAAAAGCAAGCCATTTTGTTTTCCCTTTTGAAGAAATTTCAGTTCTTTGAATACGTTTTCTTTGTGGATTCTACTGAAATAAAATTATATTCTATGCAAGCAGAAATATGGGGTAATTTAATCTAACCCTATATTTTCAAAATTATACATAACGTCAAAATCCATCTGGGTAATAAATGGTTTCATGTGGTGTCCACCACTAAAAAGAAGCAGACAGACCACTCATCAGGTGTGGACATCCACCTTCCTTCTCCCCCATGGGACCTATGCAGACAGGATTTGGGGACAGGTTCAGCAAGAAGCAGCTGGAGGTGCAAATACTGAAAATCTCCTCAACAGCTCACTCAGGAGTTCTGGTGTACTGGCCAGTGGCTTGCCAGTTATGCCCTCATTCCCCATTCCCCATTCCCCAAAGGATCAGATCCTACAGGAAAGCCAAAGGGTCTGTTTTGGGGCCATAGTCTTCCACACAGTCCCAGCACAGGCAATCTAATGTAAATCCATGTAGTTCTTCGGAAATACAATAAACACATGCTTTCATCATAGAATCATACAATAGTTAGGGTTGGAAAGGACCTTAAGATCATCTGCTTCCAACCCCCCTGCCATGGGCAGGGACACCTCACACTAAACCATCTCACCCAAGGCTTTGCCCAACCTGGCCTTGAACACCGACAGTGATGGAGCATTCACAGCTTCCCTGGGCAACCCATTCCAGTGCCTCACTACCCTAACAGTGAAGTACCTCTTCCTTATATTTAATCTAAACTTATCCTGTTTAAGTTTTAACACATTACCCCTTGTCCTATCACTACAGTCCGTAACAAATAGCCTGTTCCCAGCATCACTATAGCCCTCTTCATACACTGGAAGGCTGCTATGAGGTTGTCCTGGGTTCAGCAGTAGCAGTCATTTTTCCCCTTCTTGGTAGCTGGTGTAGTGCAGTGTTTTGACTTTCAGCTTGGGAACAGAGCTGATAGCGATGTTTTGGTTTGGCCAAGGACTTTGTGAGCCTCATGCTCTGCCAGGGAGGAGGGGAAGCCAGGAGGAAGCAGAGACAGGACACCTGACCCAAACTGACCAAAGAGGTATTCCATACCACAGCACGTCATGCCCAGGATGTAACTGGGAGTTAGCCGGAAGGGCTGGGAGACTGCGGGGTTGGAGGAGGTATCGGTCAGAGCTTGGTCGGGCTGGGGGGGGCGAGTTATCGGTCGGCTGGTGGTGAGATGATGTATTCTCTTCCCTTGTTATTTCCTTTATCATTATTATCATTGGTGGTAGCAGTAGTGATTTGTGTTATACCTTAGTTACTAAACTGTTCTTATCTCAACCCGTGGGAGTTGCATTCTTTTCGATTTTCCTCTCCGTCCCTCTGAGAGCAGGGGGAGGGCAAGAAAAGGGGGGGAAGTGAGCGAACGAATTACCTGACTGGGTTTAAACCACGACAGAGGTCTCCACACAGCCTTCTCTTCTCCAGGCTGATTAACCCCAACTTTCTCAGCCTGTCTTCATAAGGGAGGTGCTCCAGTCCCCTGATCATCTTTGTGGCCCTTCTCTGGACTTGTTCTAAGACTTCCATGTCCTTTTTACGTTGAGGACACCAGAACTACACACAATACTCCAAGGGAGGTCTCACGAGAGCAGAGGGGCAGGATCACCTCCTTCGACCTGCTGGTCACACTCCTTTTTATGCAGCCCAGGATACGGTTGGCTTTCTGGGCTGCAAGAGCACACTGCCGGCTCAAGTTCACTTTCTTATCAACCAACACCCCCAAGTCCTTCTCCGCAGGGCTCATCTGAATCTCTTCTCTGCCCAACCTGTAGCTGTGCCTGGGATTGTTCAGACCTTGCACTTGGCATGGTTAAACTTCATAAGGTTGGCATTCCTTTCCCATCTCACAAGCGTGTCAAGGTCCCTCTGGATGGCATTCCTTCCCTCCAGCGTATCAACCAAACCACACAGCTTGATGTCATCGGTAAACTTGCTGAGGGCACACTCAATCCCACTGTCCATGTCCGCGACAAAGATGTCAAACAGGACTGGTCCCAACAACAATCCCTGAGGGACACCGCTCGTTACTGGTCTCCAGCTGGACATTGAGCCATTGACCACAACTCTTTGTGTGCGGCCATCCAGCCAGTTCTTTATCCACCGAGTGGTCCACCTACCAAATTGATGTCTCTCCAATTTAGAGACAAGGATGTCATGTGGGACAGTGTCGAATGCTTTACACAAGTCCAGATAGATGACATCAACTGCTCTCCCCCTGTCCGTCAGTTCTGTAGCCCCATCATAGAAGGCCATCAAATTGATGAGGCAGGATTTCCCCTTAGTGAAGCCATGCTGGCTGTCACCAAGCACCTTGTTGTTTTTCATGCACCTTAGTATGCCATCCAGGAGAATCTGATCCAAGATTTTACCAGGCACAGAGGTGAGACTGACTGGTCTGTAATTCCCTGGGTCATCCATTTTCCCCTTCTTGAAAATGGGGGTTATATTTCCCTTTCTCCAGTCATCGGGAACTTCACCTGACTGCCATGATTTCTCAAATATGATAGCCAGTGGCTTCGCAACTTCATTCGCCCGCCCCTTCAGGACCCACGGATGGATCTCATCGGGACCCACAGACTTGTGCACATTCAGTTTCTTAAGATGGTCTCAGACCAGATCCTCTCCTACAGTGGGCCCAAGGTCTTCATTGGGCACAGTCCCTGTGTCTGCCTTCCAAGACTTCGGTGGTTTGGTCAGAGCATTTGCAGTGAAGACTGAGGCAAAGAAGTCATTAAGAACCTCAGCCTTCTCCAAATCCAGGGTAGACAGTTCTCCTGATAGCTTTCAGAGGATGCCTACGTTGTCCCTAGTCTGTCTTTTATTCACTATCTACCCATAGAAAAAAAACAGGTCAGGCTCAATGGATAATTTTCTTTTTTAAATGATAAAACCTTTGGCTTTAAGCTGCCTAATGAAGTAGGTATAAAGCAGCTTTATACCAAACAATTTCAGGTTTTATCCAAATACAACATCCAAAATGGACATAGAAGCAAGCTTGGTGTATTATTTTTGTGCCACCTGATCCTAGCAAGATATCAAGCCTTGCATTCATACCTAGGTGCACTGCAAGACCTTCATAAGATAGGAAAGAAAACCTGCTGAACCTTCTGCACAGCACAAAGGAATTTAATTGAAACTGTCTTAAACAATATTTGAAGCAGTTTTGAAAATGGTCTTTTGTTGATTAGGAATTTCATATTAAAACTAAGCTGTAAAAGTTATTAGATCAAAGATTTTATTGCAGATAATTATTGTCGTGTATCTGACATCCAGGAATGGGCATGGACTTTAAGCCTGCCTCTGGCTTTTATATGTTGCACTGGGGTTTTTAAATATTTTAATACAGTAAAAAAATCTGTTAATAAAACCGCCTCTGCCTAGATTAGTCATTAAATTGGACCAGTAGTAGCAATTATTATACCAAGGCAGTTGATGTTGACTACACTATGTCTGCTACAAATCACTCAGGGATTTATTCTGGACAAAATTTATTCTGTTCCTCTGGACTGAATGTCCCTGCAAAGCATAGAATTCAAAGCTAAGGAAGATGCAGTAGCTTGGGCTTTGCATTCTCATTAGGGGCTGGAGCACGTTTGGTGAGCACATGGAGCTGAGCTATTGGTTTAGCTTCCCCCTGAAAGAAATTTAGGTTGTGTGGTAGTAACTGGGACATTAGCTTCAAAATCAGATATTTTGGTCTGAACCAAAATACTAAAATTCATTTTGAAATCTGGTATTTGTTTGAAAATACAATTTTAAATGATGTTGCAGTGCAGATGTGCATTAAAATGAACATTATGTGCGCCTGATCCCATTTGGTTTCCTGTAATTCTAGTTCACCAGGACATGAATATCAGGCACAAATAAATTTGGACTAAAACCAAGCACACTGTGGGAGGTGGTTTGTATAATAATGATGGACAAAGGAGGTTCAAATTAACTCCAAAAAGAAAAATCTGAAGTTATCCAAACTTCTTGGTTTGGAAAATAGGCAGAAACACTCAGAATAACATGGTTTTTGTGGGATTTTCAGTATTCTCTAGTTTTAGCTGGATCTTAAGTACAAAAAAAAAAAAAATAATACACTTTTCTCATGAAATTTATTATTTCTGCTTTGAGCCCTGGCACCAGCCAGAAACCACAAAACTCTATGTGGATTTCAAAAGTTTGTGTGACTTTAAAACTGCTCTCTCTCTCACTCTCTCTCTATATATACATATATAGAAAAAAAAAAAAAAAGGTTTTTTTTAGGTTAAGATTAGAACCACATAAACACTTAACTGGGTTTTGAAATAAAGAACTAACAATATTTTCATAAACTCTATTACCTTCAGAAGAGCTATGTCTTACTTCCATGACCCATTATTCCAAACTGGGAGAAGGGATGTTATTGTTAAAATGATATGTTTTTCAAGAAAAGTCTTCATAAAATATGTCAGAACAAATGTGGTGGGTTTAGCTGATTTTTTTTACTGCAGCATCTTAGTTTGGTTTAATTTTTAAAGCTGTTATGAACCAGGGTATTTTCAGCAAACAGGCAACATTTTTCCAAACAGATCCTCAACTGAGGAACATCTCAGCAACAGTGCATGGAACCTCTTGCATACATGAGCTCCCCTGAAACAAGACTGGTGGTCTCACTGCCTCACAGTGAGATGTTTCATACTTTTGCTGAAGCTTTCTCTTTGTGTTCTTTCCTGGCAAAACATATGCAGTGTAAATTAAAGCGCTAAGGTTTTTTTAGATAACATACCGCTTTCCCAAAGTTTTCTTTGAATTTTGTCCTGTCTGCTTTCCAACCCCCAAATTTCTGAAAAACTGTTGGGAATGTGCAGATAGAACTTAAATAAAAAAAAAGAAAAAAAAGGTACCCCACAGTAAAGACCTGTGAGCCATCAGACATATGGGATGCCAATAATAGCTTAGTGCATGTGAAACAGAAGCCAATCTGTATTTTTTTTGTTGGACCCTCTAGGGGTTTTAATACATTATATATATATATATTACATTATACTGCAGTTAAATAAAGATTTACTTTTTTTTCAGATACTTTTTCAGTGTGATTTTTTTCAAATTCCACTTTTAAGCCATTTTAAAGGAAATCCTTAAGAAAAAAACTAACTCATCCAGGGATGTTTATTCTGGACAGTTACCTCTCAGATGTCAGTTATGCAGGACATAACAGAAAACTCCCATTTTAAGTTATGGGAGTTATGGGAGTTTTGGGAGTTATGGGAGTTTTATGGGAGTTTTATGGGAGTTTTAATTCATTTAATTCATTAATTATGAATCATAATTAATTCATAATTAATATGAATTATGAGGCTTCATATTAAAGAGTTAGCATTTAAGAGGGAGGGTGAAGACAATAGGAGATGACCCATATGGGAGAACTCATGAATATCTCCTTCACAAAAAAACGAAATGTGAAAAAAATCACAAAGCACAAGGGAGGCCACATCATGTATTTGAGCAACTGTATTCAATAAAATAAACAAACTGCATATGAAAACAGGCAGTTTGAAACTAGCTTTTGAAAAACAGAGTGCAATGGGGTCCAAACCAAAGCTCCCAGACTATTTCAATTGATACTGTTTGATTCCAGCTAGTAGTATGTAGAGACGTTTTAGTCCTGACCTCAGAATCTTGCCTTAAAAGGAGATATAGACAAGGAAGAGGATGAAATAAAACAAGTATTTTCTTCACTTACTGTATATGTTCTTCATTCAGTTCTCCAGCTTTCAAATGGAGAACTGCAGCAAGAATACATACTTTTTTTTTTTTTTCAGCATATTACAATGTATGGCAAGTTGCTGCAGGATATGAAATGTGTTTTTCCTTTAGAATGTGTCATAATGATTTTTTTTTCTCCGTTTTTCTATGTTTGATGACTTCCTCACAGTTGCTGGACAACAATGCATTCCTATCTGAGGAAGTAAAATAAGGTGGGAAATAATTTCCTCATGCTATTGCTTCATTGCTTGTAAAGCTAAGGCTCCCTAGATACAAACTCAACTGCTCAGGCTGTGAAGCAAATACAACCCCATATACAATCATTTCACGCCTGAGATCTACTTGATTTTTCCTGCTGTTTGAACCCTAATTTAAGTGTGAAGTTCACTTAATTTGAATTTGGACTTTGAGAGTGCTTTTAAAGAATGTGTTTGTGTTTTGATTTGTTATTTAATCCTCTCTTCCAGGGTAATGAAGAAAATCAGGACTGAACTGAGTGACCAGGTATAGCAAAAAAAAAATTTTCTTCTGCGTTGCCTTCATTCTTACTTCATTAAAGTGTAATTTTCCTTGCTTAAGCCATTAGCATCATTCTTCTGTTAACCACTTTAATCCCATGCAAAGTACTTGTGGCTGAAATATCTGACGCCAAGAAGCAATTTCAATGAAATGCAGACTTCAGAAATTGCTAAGTTATCTCTAAATCTATCTGCAGTACTCTTACTGAAAAGTACTTAATAAAATAATGAATTCCTGAAATCCACAATTTGTCAGTCAAATCATAGTATCTTAGATATTGCTGCAGAGCAAGGGTAAATAAAAGTTACATGCCCATCAGAAAAAAGAAATCAAGACTTTTGGAATAAATATAAGTTCTCTCATCATCTCTAATTGTCACTTGCTGTAGATATCAAACTAACAGAGTAGCAGAATCTAATTTCCTTGTTTGATTCACCATGAAATTAAACTGAACCGACAACTTTTATTTTCACCTGGCAAATTCATCCAACACTATTTAAATCTAGATAATCAAGTACAGTTATCTGCTGCACACACTCATCTCTCCTACCACACCTCTGATCTGCAGTATCCCACATCCACAGCTTCCTCCGACAGCCTGGCATTGAATTACATTTACAGTCCTGTAAGGTGTAAAGGAATGCATGCTAGCAAAGCCTCCAGCAAATGTATAAAGTCATAGAGCTACTGCTGAAAGGTGATGGGTATGAGGGAAAGAGAAAACAAAACAAGTGTGCAGACAAAATCTCTGTGATTACATTTGAATGCATAACAAACTTATTTTTTTCTTCATAAATAAGTAGTTTATCATTAATACGTTTCTAGTCAAACATATAGGAAGCAATAATTGATATCTAAAATTTCCCATATCCCATAAAGTGTCAAACATTTTGTTATACTGGATGCTCTATAGCTGTAACTGCAATGAATGCGAGATTAGACTACATACAAGGATATCTCTTGTTTGAGTGAGCTGTACACCCATCTGTGCTAGCTCTGGCTGTAACAGCTCAAGTCATCTACAGAGAGATGGATCTGATCATCCATAAATGGCACTTTCCCTCAATAAATAATCCAGGATTGGAAGTCAGTGAAATAGTCCAGTAGTTACACCTCCCTCCAAAACAGAAGGGGACTGTATATAATATAAAAAGTATTTGACATCTCATATTCCCCTGTAAATTAAAGCTTCTCTTTTTGACATTGAGAGCAGAGGGTGTCATGTATGCTGTAAATAGTGAGAAAGAGTCTATGTGTACTTCTCTGTAAACTTATAAAATGTGATTATGCTGGGGAGCAACCTGAAACTTCTGTTTCCTCCTTCCTAGGAAGAGGACAGAAGACACACAGATAAAAGAGAAGAGCAAAATATTGCTTCCTTGGCTTCTCTTCACATAACCCTGTTACAAGTGAGAGGAGGAAGTGGCGGGTCACTGGGCTGCAATGTCCTCTTTGCAGTTCCCCTGGGAGGGGAACACCTACAGCACCTTGTAGACTGTGTCTAGGGCAAGATCTAGCTCAGGCACTTTGTTTTAGCAACTGCATTCTTCGTAACTTTTTCCCAAGGACAATCTGCTTTCTTGTGGAGAAAATCTGCAAAAAAAGATGGAGGGAGTGAAAGGCATTAAAGGAATTATTTAACTTTAATTTAACTTTGATTTTAAGTGAATTTATTTAACTCTCCCAGTAAAGTAACATAGCTATACTATTTTGGCCCACTTAAAGTGCAATTTTCATACATCAGCTAGATGTTAAAGAGTCAATGGGATAATAATATTTGACAGAGAATTTACATTAGACTACAGAGAAAAGTGACAGCTCTCTTTCAAGGCTGAAAAATTCATTCCTTGAATCAATCCAGAAGTTGCAAATGCAATTTCCTAATTACACTGCTTGTAATCACAGACCTGTTCCAGATACATAAGTATTATTAACATATCATGGAGATATGCTGGACTATTTCAAGGAGAGACTCTTCCAGATTTTTAAGAGGTGCATATTCTCCCTCTCAGCTTGCATTCAAGCTCTTACTAGCTTCTTACACTTCCCATTCATTCTTACCTGTCTTCTTCACACATTTTTTATCTATGACAAATAAAACAATTTACCTCAGATCAACAAGCTAAGAAT
This sequence comes from Pezoporus occidentalis, assembly GCF_034315485.1. NCBI lineage: Eukaryota > Metazoa > Chordata > Aves > Psittaciformes > Psittacidae > Pezoporus > Pezoporus occidentalis. Next base: position 2,972,885 of record NW_026912961.1, on the reverse strand, counting down.
ATCTTTTTTAACTCCAAGGCTGTCAAATTATTTCATAGATCACCCAGGTCAGACCACAGAAGTCTGTTGTTTCCAAAATATCTTAACTGCAGTGATTTTCTTTCCAGAAACTTTTCCATTGCCTTCTGCCACTCTCCAACTTTTTGTGAATCACTTGTTTATTTTGGGGAAATCCAAATCTTCACATGAAAACACATTCAGGAGGGGCCTTCTTATAGATTACTTTATTTTAAGAAACTTCAGTGTATTTAATCAATCTCACCAGAATTTCAGCTTCATACTCCAGTTATTAAACTAAGTTTAACTACTACCAAGTACAGAAGTTAGCAACAGATGTTGTATAACTTCCATTTTTTTTCTAGTAATGTTACTTTTCAGTCATTCTGTTATTACCTCAAAATAATGCCTGTTATTCCATCCAAACCGGACCTTATGTCATAAAACCACTGTATAAATGGTAAGTTTATACAGGATGAAAAGTGTATTTTTATTTTGTACTTGAAAATCATTACATTCTCTTTTGCTGGAAGTGATATAATATGTCTATATTAACACAGGAAATACATACTTTATTCCTTTATGAATATTTTCCTGTGAGCAAATGAAAGCAGTGCCTTGGAAAGAGAAGACATTATGCATCAAATTATGCCGGGTGGAACTCCTTTGGAGATTATGAAGTTAAACATGATGAATATGACCCCATACACACACAAAAAACAGTCATACTGAGAGAAAGTTAGACCAGCAAGAATATTTTATAGTGTAAGCCAACAGCAGCTAATGAGAAAGAGACAATGGTTTACTTTTAAAAAAATGTTTAATGCTTTGGTTTGTAATCTCCTGAGAGATAAGAACATTATGTGTTTCTTCAATGGAATTAAAATTTTGGAAGTTATTAAGAATAGAAAAAAACTAAACAAATTAAATTCTGTGTTTGAAAGAAAAAAAAAGCAGCCAATATATAACATGAAATTTTAACTCCTGTGCTACTAGTATTAGGGAAGAAATCTTCTATTATTAAGCTCTGGGCAGTGAAAGAAGAGAGATACTTCTAGTACTAGCCAATGGTAATGGACAGTGAACTGCCAAAGTGAAAAATCGTAAGTAGAAACCACCCTACATATCACATGCTTCAAGCAGCACAAGCAGGCTCCATCATATCTTAACACTCTAGAAAAAAAACACTAAAAATTCAAATAATTCAAACATTTAAAGCCAAAACACACTGCCCTTGTTTACCCAAATGTTTCCAACTAATTCCATATAGCAGTTTTCCAAGCAGGGTTGGCAGACTTCTGTGCATGAGTCTCCTTTTACAGGATTTGAATAGCCAGCAACACATGATCACACTTTCCAACAATAAAAATTACTTTTTAATTTAACCTGCATGGTTCTCATACATAAAATTGCAGGTTTTTCCCCTAAAGAAGGAAGAGGTGAGGAGTTTCTCTTCCTTTATTTCACCAAATTTCATGTTAAATTGTTATTTGTAGAGTTATTTGTTAACTATCTACAATTGCAAGAGTAGGATAACTGGCTGAGTCCCAGTACTGCAAAATCAAATAAGCAGAACAGATGACCAGAAGCTTGTAGTAGGAATAACTATAGTAAATCCTTGATTTACTAAAATGCAGAGTGCTAGATTTATTCATCGTTCAATTTCAGTCATGATTCTCATGCTTATGAAGATGATGATGGATAGATTCTCATGATCCAAAGTTCTTAAACTGCAGATACGTGTTTGATGCACTGACTTAGATGAATAAGGAACTGGCTGGTTGGCTATGCTCGAAGAGTTGCAATCAATGGCTTGATGTCCAAGTGGAAGCTAGAAATTAGTAGTGTCCCTTGAGGGTCTATAAGAGGAACAATATTATTTAATATCTTCATAAATGATATAGCTAATGGGATTGTACCTCAGCAAGTTTGCAGATCACAGCAAGCTGAGTGGTGCAATTGATTTCCTTGAGGAAAGGGATGCCATCCTCTGAAGGCTAGAAAGGTGGGCTCTCTCATGAAGTTGAATATGAACAACCGCAAGGTCCTGCACCTTGACTGGGACCAGCCCCCATTTCTATACAGAATGGGGGATGATTAAGAGAAGCCCTACAGAGAAGGACCCTAGGATACTGGTGGGTCAAAAACTGGAGATGAGCCAGCAACATGGTCTTACAGACCAAAAAGCCAATTGCATTCTGAGCTGCATCAAAGGAAACATCACCAGTATGTTGAAGGGAGTTGATTCTCTCTCTCTATTCTGAGAGACCAATCCACCTCTGGATTCCTCAGCATATGAAAGACATAGAATAGGGCCAGTGGAGGGGCACAGGGATGATCAGAGGGCTAGAACCCTTCTCCTATGAGGAAATGCTGAGAGAGTTGGCGTTGTTGAGTCTAGAGAAGGCTTTATGGAGACTGAATTGCAGCTTTTCTTTTTTTTTTCCATAAAGGGTCATATAAGAAAGATGGAGACTTTTTACCAGGGCCCACAGTGACAGATCAAAGGAAAGTGGTAGATTTAGGTACATTATATACAAGATACAAGGAAGAGGGTGGTGATACACTGAACAAGTAGCCCAGAGAAGTTTTGGAAACCTCATTGTTGGAAGTGCTCATAGTCAGGTTGGATGGGGCTCTGAAGCAACCTGATCTGGTGAAACTCCACTCTTCAGAGCAGGGGGTTGGACTAGATTATCTTTAAAGGTCTCTTCTAACCCAAACTATTCTATGATTTATGTAACTCAGTACTTTTATATCAATGATGGCCTGTATGGTCCATAGTGTTTGAATTTCTTTAGAAGAAACAGCATAATCTTCTTTTCCACTTAATGGGAAATAAGGTTACCTGAATAGATATTAGGTTAAAAAAGCAGTGGGCTAATTGGGAAAAGCAGCAGGAAAAACTAAGAGGAAGAATGGGAGGAAAGAATTCCTGAGATCAGTTGTACTCAGTAATGTCACAGAGAATGCTAGCAATTAATTTTTCACAGTGTTTTCAAGAAATAAAGAAAATAATAAAAAATTTAAAAAATCTTTCAAGCACAGTTTTCTTTTCCTGTTTACAGAGTAAATCCTTTTGGGATAATTTTGGGATAACTGGAGCTAATTCCCAGGTTTTATATTGTTACATTACATAAAAGGCTTTAAAAGAAAGCAAAGGGGGAAAAATCCTTATAAAAAAGAGAAGTAATATTTACATTTCCTATTGATGGCTTTTATAGAAATAAAAATACGTATTTGGCACTTTAAGGAAAAGGTAATAATATGGTTTATGTAATCCTTCCTTAGAGAAGTCGTAAGGTCATGTTGATTCAAAGCACTTATTGGTGGATAAAAAGCATCAATAAGCCTTTCATTATGTCATGTGATTAAAGACAAAAGAAAAAAACAAAACAACAAACCAAAGAAGCTGATTTCACTTTATTCTGTTAGAAGCATGATAATGACAGATCTTAAATGTGAGATGCAGACTACATTCAACACAGCTTTGTTGCAGATTTCTTGCAATGAACCCAACAAATCTGTCACTCAGCCTTAATGCCTTAATTACAACACAACTAACTAGCAGAACTTGAGGTGTAATTCCAAGATGCAGAAAGATATTTCTATCTTCCCACAGGTTAATCCTGTTGGTTATTTGTTTGTTTGTTAGGTTGGGTTTTGTTTGGCTTTTCTGGGGGGAGGGGTGGCAGTGGGACTAAGCCGGTTGGTTTGTTATTTGAGTGTTTTTTTTACTGTGGATCCATCACATTGTACAGTGTGATCCCAATGATTGTAAGTCTAACACACAGGAATACATAGTTGAAGAGTAACTTTTACATCCATAGGAGACTGATGTTTCTTTCTCTTGGGAAGGATAACTGTCACACAATAGAACAGGCACCGAAATGAACCTTAGTACCCTAAACCACACAGAGTCATATCATACCATGTTCTACTTAATGAGTTTTATAGCAGATAAAGAAACTACAGCAATCTTGTGAAAATGAGCTCAAGAAATACATCCATATGAAATGACAGTGAATTATCAAAATGATCAGAAAGATTATTTCATTAAATAAAATGATGTTAAGCACTTATCTAAGAACTCAAAACCCGCCCATTACAGCCTTCTCAAAACCTGGAAGAGTATATCCAGAGCTATTGCAGTGTTGTCCCCATAGCTCATTGCATGGACTAAGATAATTTCTCAACTTCCCTTGGGATAATAGCCTTCAAAAAGTAGTGCTAAGCAATTTTATCCAGCAAATGTGTATTTTACTAACAGAGTACACAAAATTAAAAAGTAACTGAAAAGTTAACAATCATATAATTTGATGCCTGATGTTTTTCTCAGTTTTTCTCAGCATGCCTTTTCTGATTAGAGAAAATATAACAGTAAAACATTAGCTGAAAGCTAGTGACATAAAATAACTGTTTCCAGTTATTCCTCAGCCAGGAATACCACAATAATCACCAAAAATATTTCACAGTTCAGAGCAGGGGTGGTAAAACCTCCTTGAAGTTTGTTCATGTTTTCTGAATATACTCAATAGCTATGAGCTAATAATAGTGTGACTATAAGAGTCCTGGAAAAATTAATTCCCTGTGTTTAGCATGGTCTTGTTACCTCGGTGTCATAAAAACTCTGAACTGTTGGTGTCAGTCCGTCATTCGCAGTACTAATACTGCTTAAGGATAATGGAAAGCCTTACACAAACTTGTAAATGATTAACAAGACAAAAGCATTTTAAATGAGCATTTTATGTGAGCTAAGTGGGGAGTGAGGACTTCAATAATTTCATGGGGACTTGGTTTTTCATGAATTCATCTCAGTGTCATCTTTCATACATATTACAGTATCGGCTCATTAAAATTCTCAATGTGGCTCTGAACCTGGTCAGACTTGAAAGGGGGCTGACAAACCTCATGTCTGCTGCACAGATAACCAGGCGTTATGAAGGTGAAATTAGTTTTCAGGATCTGTACTGTTCACTTGATTGATTCTGACTTAGAAGTCATAAGACTTAATGTTTCCTGCATGGGCTGCCACTGTCATGCAAACATGACCTGATAACACATTGTCAGGAGCGCTCCAGAAAGCTAACAACAATCTAACATCTTTCTACTGAGTGTGAAGTTCTATCTGAAATGTGCATATTTGATAAGCATTTTCTCTTCTTCTACCTGTCCTTTTCATTTTCAGAAAGTTAATCTGCTTTGCTTCACTGAATCCTGTGTTGAAACGAGCTGGTTTAGATAGAAAGGCAGCAGGTGGCCCCAGATGACAGTGCATGGGCTGGCCGAGCACCCAGGGGCAGAAAGTGGTGTAAATGGGAGCAGCAGTACGTTGTGCTGCTTAGACTCTTTCAGGGAGGTGGACTTTCAGGTACCAGGATAAAAATTCTCTTGAACTCAGTTTTATTACTGTTTAGTCCTTAGGTTTGTGTTCAGGTACAGGATATAAACCATTTTTCTTTTTGAAGAGATGTTGTTAGCAGGTGTGCGATGCTATGTATGAAATCTATTTTTCCCACATAACCACTACACATAATCTCAGTACATTTCAGAATAATTTCAGGCAATGACAAGTTTCACGAATTATCACAGCAGTGTTTTGTTACACCTCTAGCACTCAGCAGCTTGCCATCTGAGCATCTGTCCCCATGCTGTCAAGAATGACCTTAGCTTTCATACCACACCATCAAATCTGTACAGCAACCTTAGCTGCTTCTGCTGTTTATATTGAAAAAAAATAACAAACTATCATGCCAGTTTCTACATTCATATATCCAAATGTCAAACTACAGAACTTTATGGGGGCTACAATCTACTACTCATTCATTGACCTCTCTGTCATAATTTACTGTTGAATTTAATGCCCTAATACTTTACTTTTTGTATAAGAAAGAAAGGTCTCTACAAAGCATCTCAGGAGGTATGCTTGCTACCTCACAATCTGCTGTGCAGCAGTGCAAAAAGTCAGATGCTTTCCCTACTGCTGCTCCTGGAAATGGTCCGAGTTAGAGGAACACTCTCCTGGGTCAGCTTTAACACAGCTCACCAGCTTTGACCCTACTAGTCTTCCTGAAGAGGTGAGGAAACTTTCCTTAATTGCCGCAGCTATTTGACAGCAACTGTATATCGGTTGTCCAGTTTTGCAGCTATTCAAAAGAATTTTAAAATATTTTTCTTTATATTTCCTAAACGTTTGATTGTTTGAGGTTTTTTATAAATGAAAAAAAAAAAAAAAAGGATGAAATATCAGTATTTTATTTACAGTCTAAAAGGGCTACCACTGCAGCTTAAGCAAATCTACTGACCTTGCTGGAAACACTAAATAACACTACATAATACAACACACTGAGAAAGTGATTGTAATTGTACTGTTTAAATCTTATTAAAGATGTTTTAAAAATTAGCCCTGAGCACTGTTAAAATTTTTATTCTTTTAAATGTAGCAAAAGGAAAGTTCTCTCAAAACATATTTTGGCAGGCAGTAACACACAGGCAAAATCAGTTTCCTTGTTTTAACTGTTTTCAACCCTGTATTCTCATGACAATGGAATTTTACTGGAGTAAGTGACAGTTTTCTGCTTTGTGAGCTATGTGCTTCCAAACACGAAGACAGGAAAAGGTTGCCCAGCACTCACATTTTTTCTCCCAAATATCTGATGTCAGCATTTTATCTCCTGGTGCAAATCAGGAAATTAAATAACTGGAACACTTCTATCTCGACTCTCAAAGAGGACAGCAGTCTACACAGAGACTGAAGAATATAGCAAGCATGAACTGCATGCATGGTACAAAATCTTCTCTTCCACATTCACAGATCAGCTAAACTTCAACAAGCTCTCCTTTTAAATGAGTAGGTTTGGTCAAACAAGCAATTCTTCCAATTGGGAGGAAAAATAGGATGTTTTCCTGCCAATCCCTAATAAGGCTCCCAGAGTTGTGTGACCGCCTAATAAGCTATCTGGCTTAGCTAACTTAACCCCTAGGGCACTTTGTTCTCAGAGAGCTCACAGCTACCTTGTTTTGAGCACTGTTATGCTGGAGTGTGCCAGCCACTGATGATTGTGTCCTGGCTGGAAGCCTGCCCTTGCTCCAGCCACCTCTCTAGCCAAAGCCTGTTATATTCCATGGCTGCAGATTTGTTATGCTAGATGCATACTGGCTGCCCAGGGGCACTCAAGGGATTAATGAGTAGTTTCGTAGCCAGCCCAACCCAAGAATCCCATGAATAATCAATGGTACTTGAGGCTCTTTGGGTAATTGAATTGCAAACCTAGTAATAACTAGAAATGCATCAGCAGCAGAATTACACTTATGCCTGCCTCTAAATGTACAGGCTAATGAAAAAACCCACTGATTGGAAGGATTATTTATCTACTTCTATGCTTATATTAAAAAAAGAGTCTCTATAAATTTGTGAATCTGATTAATGTTCATCATCCCTCAGTCACCCTTTAATAGTGCTGAAACCATACAATTCTGATACACCCAGTGGAAAGATTAGGAAAAAGCTAGAACACAGACTATAAGTATTTTTCAAACGTGGAATTAAAACTAAACACTAGAAAACAAATCTTACTCAGTTAATCATGGGTAAGCAGGTGAACAACATCACATGGCTAAATTTTCTATTACAATTATCTCTATTTAGGTCTTTTACAATAGGTTCTCTTGTGGACAGAGAAAAGCACTATTGTAAGCGGCGAGGAGAAGCAGACAGGCCAACCCAATATGGGTGATGAGCAACTTCTACTTTATTTGTGACGCAGTTCACACATATATAGGAGTGGTATTCAGCCACTCCTTCTTGGCACAACAGTATTGGTTAGCCCCCACAGCTTCCTCCACATTCTCCTCCCAGGTCCGGTCTCCGGCCACCTGTGGGGGCCACCCCCTGCCTTGCTGGCACAGTCCTCCAGAACTCTATGGTCCTGCTCTTAGAGTCATTCTGCAACACACTATCACATGCAAAGTCTGATTTCCTCTCCGTGTAAAATATTAGATTAGAGCACAGGTGAATGTTACAGGTTGATGATTAGGGTGAAGAGTAATTTTCAAACACATAATTAAGAACAGTGTTGAGAATCTCTGGGTTTTTTTCCCCTCATAGCAATGACACCAAGAGATCAAATGGTTAAATCAAAATTGCAAAAAGTTTGCTATCACAAACAGAAGGAAAAGGAAAATTAATCATAATTATCTGTATATTTAACCACTGAAGTATGTCTTTGACTCACCCAAAAATTACTGTTAGGGGTGGGACATCATCCCTGGAAGTGGACAGAGCTAAGATTTTACCACAGAGCATTTCTCTAAAGTGCCAGTGCAGAATTCATGTGGTGACTGCTTTTACTCTTTATTCTTTCCAGAAACCACAACTGGTGCTACTTTTTTAGTTATTTAGAAGGGGCACCTCCCAAACCCATATCTCCACTGGTTTGTTGTCATCTCCCTGCCACAGTGTTCTTCCTTTGATCAGGTAGAGCAACAGTCACATGTGTCTTAACCAAGCATTTGCCACACTGAAAGGAACAGAAACACATCAGAGCACAAGAAGTGAAGGGGCACCCATTTCCCTGATGGATCTGTCATCAAGAATATTTCTGTGACACCAGGAACATCTGCTTCACAAAATTTCTGTTGTCCTTCAGAAGGCTCCTGATCACTCAAGCATGTTAATCTCTGCTTCAACTGCTTGTAAGGTTGCATCACAGCTGAGGAGATAGATATCTAAGAGAAGGTGAGAGAGTGGAATAAGAATGATAAGTGGCTTTACCTATTTTTCAACCTCATTACTAGTTGTGCTTACAAGGCAAAATTAACAACCTCATTAGAGAATTCACCTTGGCAGACATCAACAGAAAAGCTGTAATTGACTATACCAAGTTATTAGTAATAACAGGTATAAAAAGAGTGCCTCCTTGTCCATCCAGCACATCAGCCCCATCAGGCTTTTCTCCTGTCTGCTCCTATGTACTCCTCTCCTTGATGCACTGTTACTGTAATTCAGTCAGTTGTTAAGGCCAGGTTTCTTACCACTTCCTCATAGACAGCATTCATTCACATTATTTCAGAGAAAATTCTAAGCAATGTCTTCTCAACATCATTTTTTTCATGCTGTCTTCTATAATTTTTCTTTCAAAAGATTGAAACTTCTACCTAAGTCTTCTACTCCATGTCTTTTCCCTCTATTCTTTCCCTCTACCCTTCATTCCCAAATCTAATTCTCAAGTGAATTGCTTAAATATAAATCCAGGACTCCCTTGCTCTGCTCTGCTTGAAGCCTCTGGTCACCCCTGCACTTTTCTAATGCTCTCTTCCCACCCTCAAGAATGAAGCATAAAAAAGAATAAAATAGTTATTTTTCCATTATAAGACAGTGACTATTTTAAAGTGGTTCCTCATTCAAAGCTCCCTATGTATGCTTTCTCCAGAGTTTCTCTGGTTTATTCCTTTTTTTCAACTGTTCTCTGAATATAATTTACTCCTGTATGTGTACCTCTTAACAGAGCACCTGACAACCTAGAGAGTAACACAAGAGTAAATTGGGATCCCTAAATATATCTTCTTCTTCCTCAATAATGGATTTAATAAACTTTGAGCCCCACCCTAACTTTCATACCAAATGAGAAGAGCCACACTTTTCAGAAAATCATGGTCTTCTTTTAATATTAACTAAATGCTGAAGGCACCTTCTGACTTTGCTAGAAAATTCCCCACATTATTGTTTCTGTAAAATTCTGTATCAGTCTTTATCTTAGTGGCCATTCAATCCCATGAAAACGCAATCAAAATGAAGAAAATAGGCAAAGGTATACTTTCAGCAGTTACCCAGAATGGGGAGACAGGTTTTATGCCATTCTCTGAAGGAGTTCAGAGTCATGTCATAGAGACTAACCTAGTAGCTGATTAGATGGCAATAATTTCCACACCACCTGCTGAGACTAGGCCACTGCACAGAGGGGCACATTAGATTTTTAAGGCCATAAAAAGAATTGAGAACAAAGCATGACTTTGTAGCCTAACAGTGAATTATGTAAGGAAGGAAGATTGTTGAATAAAATACGTAAATCACTTTCAGAGCAGGGAGTGAAAGTCAATCTTCAGTATATCCATGTTGTATTTTCTTTTATTTCGTATGCATATAGCAAAGAACAATAAGGGCTGTGAAAACACCCGGTCTTTAGGGTGTTTTGCACATGCTCCTGAGCCTTCAAATTAGAGAGAACCCAAATCATGTTGCTTTTGTGAACTAAGATGAATAAATATGTGAAAGCCTTGTTAAATTGACCATCCTTTTCTCTTTCATTTTTGTGTCTCCATACAAACAGTAGCATTCTGCATTAGGATTGACCTGTGGTACAGAAGAAATGGTATGACCTTTAGAAGCT